>NC_056728.1:1704229649-1704529649 GCF_019279795.1 Protopterus annectens | reverse complement strand
CAGGAAAAGTCAATACTGGGCACATTGCAGGTGCTGTGAAGAGCACTTCTGGCCAACATCAAAAACTGAAACAATACTAATTTCTTGAACTTAGACTTCAGAATGGGATCCATTCCCGCTGTGGTATTAGAAACCAAAAAGACTTAGAGAAATTAAAAATGGAAATATGTGCATGTGATTAATGACGCACACTCGCACATTCCTACGATATGCCAGTAGTCTTGGTGGTATGACATACTGATAAAAACATGACTGAGTCAGTTACGTTTCTCCTCACTGTACTGATGTTTTTTTTTTCTTGCCAGTGATTTGAATCATAAAACAACTCTCTATTGCTACCTATCTACGAGACATTCTAACAAAGTCAGTAAATGAAACAGGGTTTTCTCAAATATATTACACACAATTAGTTTATGCACACTACACATCAAAGTACAGTTAGTTTTTAGCCACAATATATAATTAATCTTAACATTTTACTATATGATGTCACTGATCCTACTGCCCACCTTTAATGCTCTGTATATCTACTACAAAGCCCTGCTACATGTAACTTAGGCTTTGTTTTAATACACTATGTAGACATTGCAAGATTCATTTCCTGTACTGATTTACACACTATGGAGTCAAACACCCATTCCTAAGTCTACTATGTAATATTGCTTTATGTAATGTAGGAGGATTTGAATCTAATTTCTATTTAGTACACAGTGCATACACTGTACATTTCAGCTTCTGTAATGACTTATGGCCACACACTTGAGAAATGCATACACCTTTTTCAACTGCTGCCCCTACACCCATAAAAAAACATTGTTTTTAAGAGAGTACTCTAACCACTAAACATCGTATTATCACACCTATGTTGTGTGCATTAATTTAGACAGTCCTTGGTGTTCCAGGTTCTACAAGTCAATGTTTCTGATAAAAGATAATAAAATAATATATTCAGCTGAGTACAAACAGCATGGCAATGACACCTCTTCAAACAGAGACAAACCTGAAGAGCCAAGATGAAAGAAGCCAGAAGTGGAACATGAAAAAAACTTTTAAGTAAAATGAATCTATGGAGCAGAAGGGGGCACCATCTAAAAAAAAAAAAATCAATAAGCTGAGTGAGCAATCAATCAGTTTCTAGATGCCTCAACTAGGAGGGAAAATGAAGCATACGGCATATGAGTTCACTTATCAGACACTGAAGAGTACAGAGACAATAACACCAAAATCAATCAGTCCCCCAGGATCAACTCTGGACTGGATCCTAGTTACCCACCCAAACAACATCCTACACTCAGGCATCCTTCCAGACTCTATTAGTGACCACCTGCCTGCTTTTATCTACCGAGCAACCCACTCTTCATCTCACCAACACCAATACATACATCCACATAACCTTACAAACTTCAACCCCGTAACTTTCTCTAACAACCTCAAACAAATTGTAACACTCTAAAAATACTTCCTCTAAACACTGTTGATTACTTTAACTCAACTTTCCTAAATGTACTCAATTCCCTAGCTCCACCACAAACAATAAGAATAAAATCCAACTCCGCCCCATGGTTAACTAAAGAAACCAAAAAACTTATGCAACAAACAGATAAATGCTGGAAACTTTATCAGCATAATTAACAGACTGAAACCCTTCTTAAATATAAGCAACTCTGCAACCTTACTAAAAACTTATAATCAGACAAACAATCCCACTATATGAAACTCCAAGCCAACCACTCCAAAAACCACCCCAAACAATTCTGGACTCCATTAACTCACTTCTCAACCCAGGTACCAAAAACAACCCCTGCCCTGCTGCTACCAAGTCTGACCCAGAAATCACCTCTCTGTTCAACTCCTTCTTTACGAATTCTATAGCTGAACTAACCAAGACCTTCCCAAATAATAACCTGTCCGCACAGGTCAGTCACTCTTCCCCAGCCTCTAAACCCAACTCACCCCCAACTTTTGAACTTAAACCTATTTCTACATCCTACATAAAAAAACTTCTCTGCAAACTAAAACCATACTCCAATGCCCCACATAACACTGCGTCTCACTTCCTAAACATTGCTGCAGACGGAATCGCCCTTCCCATTAGCATCCTAATCAACAGATTCATACAGGAATCTTATGTCCCCAAGCTGTGAAGTGCTGCCTTTCTACATCCTCTCCACAAAGGTGGCAAAAATAATAATACCTCTAACTTTCACCCCATAGCCATTCTCTCCCCAATATAACAAATATTGGAAAAATGCATTCACATCCAACTCATGCCTTTCCTAACCAAAAACCACCTTATCTCTCAAACCCAACATGGTTTCCGTCCTGGCCATAGCACTATAACTGCTCTTCTCTCATTCCTAGATATAGTCAACCATGCCCGTGACTCTGGAAAAGTAGTATCTACAGTTCCATTAGATCTCTCCAAGGCTTTTGATACAGTCTCCCATACTCATCTCCTAAGCCACCTTGCTAACCTTAACCTCTCTCACAATACCCTATCCTGGTTCTCAAGTTATCTATCTGACAGATCTCAAGCTGTAAAATGGAGAAAAGGCACCTTAAACTTCCTTCCCACCCCCACTGGGGTTCCCCAAGGATCCATTCTTGGCCCAATGCTGTTTAACATCTTTATCAATGATTTCCACTCTGCCATTCCAAATACCAAATTTGTACAATATGCAGATGATTCCACTTTAATCTACTGTGCCACCAACCTCCCCGAACTTCAGACAAACACTCAAACTGCCTTCTCCACTACAGAGAACTGGATGCTACAAAATCACCCATCTCTAAATGCTAACAAATCCAAAATATTACTTCTCTCCCTCTAAATCCTCCCCTCTTGATAAAAATTATTTCCAAATTAGAAGCCATAACAATTCAACCATAGAAATTGTTCCCTTCGTCAAACTACTAACTATAAATGAACACCTAAAATCTGACACCCGTATTCAACTAAACATTAAGAAAACACATCAAAACTCAGCTTGCTATACAGAAACATCCACTATCTCTCTCTTTCTACTAGAGAAACTCTAGCCACTACCTATCTTCTTCCCTAACTAATGAATGGTGCTCCTCTACTAACTAACTTATCTGCCCCCATCTCTTCCAAAACAGAACATTGTTATAATGAAATTTCAAAATTCGCCATCAAAGCCAAATACTCCTCCCACCATTGCTTTGCCCTCCACTTACTAAACTGGCTAGAACTTCCCAACTATCTAGACTATCTCCAACTTACTACTGCCCACAGGCAGTTATTTAACCCTACTAAATGTCCTGCACTATCCAGCATCCTACAACCATACAACCCTCATAAGACACTTAGATCTGCTCACCTAAACTTAATCATGGTCTACAAACCAAACCACCCCGATGGACAGCTTCTCCTGTCTTTTTCCTTGGCCAAAAAATGGAATTCTCTCCCTTCTTCATTAAGAACCACAGAAAACTTTGACAACTTCAAATCCCAACTCCATTCCCACCTCTCCTCCAATTGGAAGTACAACTGCACTTTCCCCACCTAGCCTTCTTTTCTCTCTACTCTAAATTGTATTTCTATGCTCGTATTTCTAAACGCCTTACCTCCCCCTGGATACTAGTTAATCTAACAATGTTATCTTGTATGCATAATGTTAATATTGCAAATAGTCTACTTTCCATTTTCTCCCCTCCCCTAACATTATACTTTTACTGCAATCACAAGACTCGGATACTAACTCAAGTCATCACATGACTCAGATGCTATGTAACCAATGTACTACATCAGGTCTCTGATTTACAATGCAATTGTATCTTTAAATCTTTTATTTTAATTTGTTGTATCTTAATGTTTACTATGTAATGTGGAGCTTTTCTCCCCGGGTCTCCACTGAAAACGTGCTCCTGAGCCCAGAGGACCTCCCCAGTCATCAAACTGAAATAAATAAATAAATAAATAAAAGGGAGATGGAATGCAGGAAAATACTATTTGAAGACACTAAAAGCAAAAGACTGGTGCTAGAAGCAGCAAGATCTACCAGGACCATCTGCTACTAGGGTTACCACAAAGAAAACTTCACTTAGTTTTTTTGTCAGTCGCATACATCTGTGAATTCATGGTGGTACAACTTCATTACTTAGTCTAGCCTGGTTCCGTGGCACAAACATGGAGCCCTGACTGCCACCCAAGTAACTGGAGTTTGATTAGCAGTTCTACCACTGAAGGAGTAATGTGGGGAGAGGTAAGCATGAAGGGTGGTGGCCTGTTGACTTCATCCGGGGGGGGGTGATTTCCCTGGTGGAGACCCAGGAAACCACCACTCATGCCATGTGAGCAGGGGAAGGGCTGCTTGGAGGAAATGCCCCCTTGAGGAAATGAGGGGACATCCTCTATGGACAGCCTATTGCATAAACCTATCCGGCACCATGCCAGATGTGTGTAGTTAGGGACAGGGATAAAAATTAAGAAAAATCCTTGAACCAACATAGATGTCAACTTGAATCATGGCCCCTCCTAGTCAACCATCTCCTGATGGGCCTGAATGGGCGGACTGCGAAGGGGGCAGATTATCAACAGGCAGCAAGGGCAAAGACTGAAAAAAAGGTTTAGTCAATCTAAAGCTTATAGTGTGAAACACACAGTGGCATGTACATAAACACTTCATTCTGACTGCTGTTTGCCACCCCAGACTGGTATTCTTCTGTAATGGAAAGTACAGTTGTGGAAAATCTTACCATAAAAGTAGATGGCCTTCTCTTGACTGTTGCAGTATTCTTTACAAAAGGCATCCCCTACCAAAGGCACCCCAATGTCCAGCCAGTATACCAAAGCCTTTTGGCTGTAAAGGGTACACTATATGTCATACGTATACTGCCCATGCGCAGCGTAGGGCATGAAGGTGACATCTGGACGTACCATCCTCAGAACTCAAAATGCTCCAGTGGAAATGACAGTCCAGGGATAAAAGTAGGTAACAAGGACATCCAGAAAGAAAAAGGACCAGGGGAGGAAGGAGGGAGCGAATACTGCAACAGTAAAGAGAAGGACACCTACTGTTACAGTAAGATTACACAAGTGTACTATGTCCTTCCACATCACCGCTGCAGTATTTTTTGCAATAGGGAGAGTGCAAAAGCTCAGGAAGAAGACTGGGAGCAGGAAGGGCAAGAAGAGCCCTCTGGGAAGCCATGGAGAATGATCCTAGCAAAGTCAGCTGAGGCCCTAGAAATTACATCCAACTTGCAGTGCTTAGTAAAAGTATGAACAGAAGTCCAAGTTGCTGAATTAGTTATCTAAACCCTTGAAAAAAGCACCAAAAGAAGCCACAGCCCTAGTGGAATGAACCTGAATAGATGAAGGAAAGCTATTCCCATGAAAAGGCTAGCAAAAAAAATGGTTTTAGATAACCAAGAAGAAATGATTTGCTTGGAAACAGCCAAACTTAAAGACCTAGGATGAAAGGCAACAAAAAGCTGGTCAGTCTTATACAAATTGTCTATGCAAATCCAAGGTGTGCAAAGCCTTCTCACTAACATGCTGTAGAGAAGGGAAAAAGTGGGCAAATGAAAAGACTGATTAAGAGATAACTCATTAAAACACCTAGGGCATAAAAGAATGACTGGTATGAAGGGACACCCTGCCCTTATTGAAAAGTAAAAAAGGAGGAACAGCCATAAGGGCGTGCAGCTCAGACACCCGTCTGGCAGAAGTAAGGGCCAAAAGAACAGTCTTCCAAGAACAATGCTGTAAAGGAAGCTAAAGCAGCAGGCTCAGAAAGAGCCAGAGTCAATTTTTCTGAAACAAATTTAAGATCCCAGGAAGGAGGGACAGGCTTCCTGGGAGGTCTAATGTGGAGGATGTCTAAGAAATTGTTTGGCCTCAAATCTAGAGGCCAAAGAGAGAGTCAAAGGCAGACAAGCAGAGACAGCTGAAAGGTGGGCCTTAACAGAAGAATATGCCAACCCAGCATTAAGCAATTCACACAAAGAACCAAAGGAACATCCACAGTAAGGGGATTCAGGTTACAAGAAAGACACCAAAAAGAAAACCAAGTAAGATTTCCTGGTAGTGAGTTTTCTGGTCTCCTGCAGAAGCACATCCTCAGAAAAAAAGGTGTCTGTAGGGGATCAAAAACCTATCACCCACAATGTCAGTTGAAGAGTGGACAGGTGGGGATGGATGAGAGAGCCTTTGTCTTATGTGAGTACGTCCACCCTGTGAGGTAACTTGTGATGACCACCCTTGGTAAGATGCAGAAGAGGAGAGAACTAACACTGTCTAGACCAAATGGGAGTCACCAGTATGATTTTGGGAGCATCCTGTTTTATCCTGAACAGGACTTTCAGAATGAGAGGAAGAGGAGGAAAGTTATAAAGAAACATCCCCTGCAAGAAAACAAGGGGTCGTCTACCTTCCAGGCCAGACGGCATGGGACTCTGGCACAAAATAGAGGAAGCTGTCTGTTCAGAGGGGAGGCAAATAAATCTACTTGAGGAGTAACCCACTGGTGGACAATGTCCAGAAAAAACATCCCTGTGAAGTATTCACTTAAGGGGCAGTGTTATGGATCTGCTCAAAATATCTGCCACTGTGTTCTGATCTGAGGGAATGTAAACTGCCTGAAGGAAACCTGACAGTGGATTGTCAGCTTCTAAACCTGAAGGGCTAACCTGCATAGTAGATAAGACCTTGCCCCCCCTTGCTTGTTGACATATCACAATCACTGGTATTTTGTCTGTGAGAATCGTAAGGGGCCCTGGAAGAAAAAGAGAATGAAAAGCCTGGAGCCAGCAAAAGAGCTCTTATCTCTGACTCTGATGTGGTCTATCTTTTGTCGAAGTGACCAAAGGCCCTGTATTTCAGAGGACTGAAGAAGGCCCCCATCCCACATCTGAGGCATCTGTGTAAAGTTCCTGAGAGGGGATTGGAGGTTGAAAAAAGCCCTGGGTTGATGGACAACTGAAGAATCCACCAGTGAAGTTTCCACTTGAGACATGGAAGAAGAGGGACTAGAAAATCTAAAGGATGAGAATACTGAAGTCAAATTGACTTTAGAAACCACTGAAGCTTTCCTATGAGGAGCATGGCTAGAGGGAGCATAGGAATGGTGGATGTCACATAATCTAAAGCCCTAAGAAATTCTCTGGCCGTGACTGAAGCCAGAGGAAGAAGGGATTGAAAGAAAGCAGTGAGGATTAATGCCTTGGAAGGAGGCAGGGATGCCAACACTAGAACAGTCTGACTCCTGCAACTCAGAAAAACATGATCCCGAGAAGCAGTCAGGAATGACCTCTGGAAATTTACAGTAAATCCTAAGCTTTGTAAGAGAGAACTGGTAGACAGTAGATGTTGAACTAAGATCTCTTGAGAGGAAGCCTGAATAAGCAGGTTATCCAGGTAGGGAAAGACTTGTATCCCCCTTAGCCTACAGAAAGCAATTAGAGGAGCGAAGCATTTGGTGAAGACCCTTGGGGTGGTATAGAGGCCAAATGGCAAAGCAGAGAACTGAAAAATGCCTGAAAGCAACAGAGAAATATAAAAACTTCCTGAAGAGGGGTGAATAGGAATATGCAGATAAGCATCCTTGAGATCCAGGGAAACTAGAACAGCCTGAGGACGAAGCAGAGGAAACTAGGTTTGAAGGGAAAGCATCCAAAGGAAGGGATTTTTAAAAAGGTGTTTAGCTGTGAAAGATCCAGAATGGGTCTCCAGGTGCCTTCTTTCCTGGAGACCAAGAACATCCTGGAGAAAAATCCCTTCCCCCTCTGAAGAGTTGGAACTTCTTGGATTGTTCCTTGAGCCAACAAGCCCTGAAGCACCTCTGGAAAAAAGGGCACTTGTTCCTGAGGAGGCTGGGAATGCCCCAAAAAGGAAGGGAAAAGATTTCCAAACCATGCGATAACCCTGGCAAATTATGGAAAAAACCCAGGAGTCTTAGGTGACCTTTACCCAAACAGGAAGGGACAGGGAAAGAGTCACAGAAAGAGGAATCTGACTGAGAACAGGACAGTCAGACAGCATCTGGGGTTTATTAGTAAAAAGAGGCTTCTAAGTAGAAGGAATTTGGGTAACTTTAGCAGGGGGGGCCTTCTACCACCCTTTTCACCTTTGGGGTGGGGTTGGTGAGACTATCTACAAACAAAGGCAGGCTTATCAGGATAATTTCTGTAAAACTTAGGCACAGGAGAAACAAGATATGCTTCAACTCCTGTAAAGCCTTGTCCTTTTCTTGCATGGACTTGAACAACTCCACAGCAGAAGCAGCAAACAAATACTTATTATCCAGAGGAGCATCCATTGGTTTTAGCCTTGACATCATCAGGCAAAGGATTAAGACTGATGCAGGAAAACCTCCTCAAAACAGATCCAAAAGCAGCAGCTCTAGATGAAGCATCAGCTGCATCATAACTGTATTTAATGGAATGGCCAGCTACTTGGGAGGACGTCCCATGCAAAGCAAGAGCACAGACCTTCCCCACAGAATCAGGGAGATCAAAAATAGTCTGACAGGCTTGAGAGAGAAAAGCCAGACTGTACCTAGTCATATGTGTCTGATAGTGAACTACTCTAAAGGCTGGGTAGCAGAACTATACACCTTCTTACCCTGTCTCTCCATGGTTCTACTATCCTAATCAGATGGCAGCAATTTAGTGGAATTTGGAAGGCTTATCAGAAGCCACAGACACTGCAGAGAGGTCAGCAAAGGGACACTTATAAAGAAACTTGCAGTCCTCAGGCACTTTAAAAAATCCGGTTTTCTTTTATGTTTTTTTTTTTGAGGGGGAGAAGGGGGTTGGGAGTCAGGAGCCTTAGAAGCAGTGAAAAAGGCATCCGGCAAAGCTGGAAGAACAGTAGAAGGTCCAGAAGACTATTTGTAGAAGCTCATAGTACCTCTTCTGAACAATCAGACATCTGAGCACAGTCCCATTTGAAACATTCCATCACACTATGAAGAGCATCACCAAATGAAATTGCATCAAAAGGAGAGTCAGGATTGACAGACTAATTCCTCTGAACAACAGACAAGTGGCAGAGGAATCTGGGAGAATAAGCCCCAGGACTCCATCAGAATCAGCATCCTCTTGCTCTATGGGTCTCTTAAGAGGGGTAGATGACAGTACAGTTGTGTACACTTACCATAAATGTAGATGTTAGAGTGTATTCACTATTGCAGTCATTACATTTGGGGTAATCCTGCTGGCAGGTTGCCCTCAGCCAGCATGAATTCCAAAGTCTTGGGTCCTGCGTCGGCCGCTGTCGCCCCTTCCCTGACGTCAGGTCGTCAGGGGTATAAAAGAAGCAGCCGCTGCCATTTTCTTTAGTGCCCCTCAAGAGGGTTGCCATAATTTAGATATGTATAATTACATGCACCAATATAAAATTTACCTTGAACTACAAGCAAATACACCACATAGGTTGTATAAATCAGAGAAGGAAAGATAGACCTATCAGAAGAAAAAGGGGGGTGGTGGGTAACCTGGACTGCAACAGTGAATACACTCCAACATCTACATTTATGGTAAGTGTACACAACTGTACTATGTTCTTCGTGTTTCACTGTTGCAGTCATTACATTTGGGTAGAGTCACAAAGCTAAGGTTGGGGGGCTGGAGCTGAACAGCATTAGGAGTGGCTATGAGGCCCTGCAGAACTGCAGTGGCAAAGCCTGCCCTGGATTTAGAGTAAAATGGCAGATGACAGTGCTTTGTGAAGGTGTGCACTGAACTCCAAGTAGCAGCCTCTAAAATGTCCTTGGTACGCACTCCCCTGAGAAAGGCTGCTGAAGTGGCTGCAGCTCTAATGCCCTTAGGTACTGGCTTGCCACGGTGTACATAGCAGAAACGAATGCAGTGGCCTATCCACTTTGAAATAGTCTGCTTTGAGATAGCCTTTCCTTGTGATCCTGCAGCATATGTCACTAGTAATTGCTCTGAGTTTCTGAAAACTTTGGTTCTGTCCAAGTAGAACCTAAGCTGTCTGTGTACGTCCAATGAATGCAGAATTCTCTCCCCCTTGTTTTGTGGATTTGGATAAAAGGTTGGCAGGTGAACAGTTTGGTTGAGAGCCACACTGGACACCACCTTAGGCATAAATGTTGGGTTTGTCCTCAGAGAGACCCTGTCTGGATAAAAAATGAAAAAAAGGTTCCACAACCATGAGTGCCTGTAGCTCTGAAACTCATCTTGCAGAAGTTATTGCTAGGTGCAGAGCTGTTTTCCAAGATAAAAACTTCATATCAGCAGTAGCAAGCAGCTGGCTCAAAAGGAGACAGGGTGAGTTTTTCCAAGGCATTGGTGACCTCCTTGGAGGTCTTAAATTTTTGGCTCCTCTGAGGTACTGCTTTAATAAGGGATGAGAAAAGATTGGTGGCTCTACACTGTAATGAGCCGAAATAGCAGAGGCATGAATTTTAATAGATGAAAAAGATAGGCCTTTGTCCAGCATCATCTCAGTTAAATATTGCAAAATCTGAGGAATATTTGACACAGCTGTATCAGTTCCTTGTCCTTGGTTCTAAGCACAGAATCCCTTCGATTTTCCAGTATAAGATTTTCTAGTACTAAGCTTTCTGGCTTCCAAAATGACATCCATCACAGCTTTACTGAGAGGTGTGTTTTGTATGACTACATTATTCGCCATGCTGTCAGATTTAAAGTTCTGAGTTGGCTGGGCAGGATCGGACTGTTTTGCTGGGACAGTAGATGAGATATATTTGAGGGAAGGTCCACGCTGGGCATGGAGACAAGCTCCTTAATATTGGATACCAGTACTGGTGGGGCCAGTCTGGGGCAATCAGTATTATCTTTGGCTTCTCCTGTCTAACCTTTAGGAGTACCTTGGGGAGGAGAGGCAGAGGAGAAAATGCATATACTGATAGGTTTTTCCCAGCTGAAAGATAGGGCATCCACTTTCCATGCTTGTCTGTGATAAATCCTTGTGCAGAATCTTTTTAGTTGGTAGTTGTGAGGGGAGGCAAATAGATCTATGTCCGGGCATCCCCATTTCCTTGTTAACATGCTGAAGACTTGTGGATCCAGGTGCCACTTGTGGGGATCCATGAGATTTCTGCTTAGTTCGTCTGCCAGAGTATTTTTCCTTCCTGGCAGGAATTGTGCCTGCAGATGTACTTGGTAAGTCAATGCCGTGTCCCACAAAGTCATGGCTAGTCTGCAAAGGGGGTAAGAATGTGTGCCCCCCTGCTTGTTTATATACCATATGACCGTAATGTTGTCTGTCTTTATCAGTAGCTGTCCTAGATAAAGTAGGTCCCTGAAGGCTGTCAGGGCATTTTGAACTGCTAGCATTTCTTTTTGATTGATATGCAGATGCATTTGGTTTGAGGTCCATGAGCCCTGAATGCATCTTCCTGCCATGTGGGCCCCCCAGGCATAATCTGATGCATCTGTTGTTAGTGTCTGCCTGGCTGGGGGTAATGTGAATGGCTGTCCCTTGTTTTGGCGACAAGCCTTTGGCCACCATCGAAACTCCTGTTGTAGGCAGGGAATGAGAGTAAGTTTTTTTCCAGGCTGTGGCAATGTTGAGTCCAAACACTTTTTAGGTACCACTGAAGTTTCCTCATATGCAGTCTTGCATATGGAATTAGTAGGATGCAGGATGCCATAAAGCCCAAAGCCTGCAGAATTTTTCTTGCAGATAACTGGGCCTTTGTTGCCAACATTTTGAAATAGGTAGTCAGTTGCCTTTGTTTGTCTGGAGTGAGATAAGCCATCTGGGCAGTTGTATTTAAGTCGTCCAAGTAAGGATAGATTTGTAATCCTCTTTGTCTGCAGAATGCAATTACTGGTGCCAGGCACTTTGTAAAGACCATGGGTGCAGTAGATAAGCCAAAGAGCAGTGCAGAGAATTGGTAGTGCATTGAGCCAGCCTTGAATCTGAGGTATCTTCTGCATATTTGTCTGATTGGGACACATGCAGGTATGCCTCTTTCAAGTCTAAAATCACAAGCCAAGCGTTCTTGCCCAGCATGGGCAGAAGCTGCTGCAAAGTCAACCTCTTGAATTTTGGTATATCCAGGAATGTGTTCAAAATAGATAGGTCCAGTATTGGCCTCCAGGCCTTGTCCTTTCTGGGTACCAAGAACAGTCTTGAGTAAAATCTGTGTCCCTGGCTCTTGCTCTGGTACTGGTTGAATGGCCCCCATGTCCATGAGGGATGAGACTTGTTTTTGTGCCTCTGCCCATTAACATTTTGGCAGATCTGGCCAGCTGTTTGCCTTTGGCAGGGTATGGAAATGGAACTTGTAGCCTTGTGACAAGATATTTAGGACCCATTTGTCCTTGGTTATAATGTGCCAATTTTGTGAAAAAAGTGCTACTTTTCCCCCTAAGGGTGCTGCCAGGAGATAAGTGCTTGGTGCAGGCAGGGGGAAGTCATTGGAAGTCATTGGGACTGTTTCCTGTATGGTTGTGATTCGTCTTCTCCAACTTTGGAGGTAGAAGCCCCCCATTGCTTTGAGCTATATGAACCTTGTGCCTGGGGTCTGCCCCTAGGGCGTCTGGATCTGCCTCTTTGAGGTCTGTCTGACACAGGAAAGGACCAATTCTTTGTTGGCCAGTGTCTACTAAACCTAGGTGGCTGTACTTGTAAAAAATCTTTGACCATTTGCATAGATTTAACTTTGTCCTCCATTTTCTTTAACACCTCTTCTGCCTTAACTCCTAACAAAGTATTATGTTGTAAAAGGTGCATCTAATAATTTAACTTTAACATGATCAGGCAGATTTTGTTCCTTTAACCAAGCATGCCTCCTAATTACAGAACCTGTAACTGCGGCCCTGCAGGAGGCCTCTAAAGAATCAAAACCACATTGCAAGTATACAGAATAAAGCACCCAAAATCCAGGGACTATGTTATTATTATTCCTTTTTGTTTATTCACATTGCAAGTATGCTTTCCAACTTGTTCAGCTGCATGCAATAAATCCTGCATTTCCTTGTTTTCTGCACATTCAGGGTTTAACAACATTTTCTGTTTAAGCAATGCCATGACATGTTGCTGATATTTGAGCATATGAAACTGACAGTTTAAGGCCCTTATAGCCAAGGTAGCAGATGTGTAAACCTTTTTCCCCCATCTATCCAGTGCCCTAGAATCTTTGTCAGATGGGGTAGGGTTTTTTTGCAGCGGAAGCCTTAACTCCTTTGGGACCCGGAGAAATAGTTTCTGGGTCTGCTGCAGGGTTTTTAAAAATGAGAATCAGGAACCCTGTAATATCTGTCAGGCTTAACAGGAGCTGGAGGCAAGGAGTCAGGGGTAAGACTAGACTCCGAAAACACATCATCTACAATGTCTAACAGGTGGGATGGCTAGTGGCTTGTGTTGAGGTAGTAAAAGGAAATCCCTGAGCCTCTTTTCAGAATCTGAAAAATCTTGGCTCTCCCAGTGGAAATGCTCCCTCATGGTATGTAAGGTTTCCCCAAAAGAATAGTCCTCTGGAGGAGAAACTGAAGGTATAGATTCTTCAGCATCAGAATCCTCATGGGGGAAAGAGAATATTCCATATCAGAAGAGGAATCCGAAGAAATAGAAACCTGATCTGAAGATTCATAGTCAGTCTCTTGCCTAGGCCTCTTATCAGGAGGGGGATGGGAACCCCTGATCAAGGTAATCAAGTCTTCGGCCATTTTGAGCATCTGTTTTTTGGGCATAGAGGCCTGACCACGTGGCTCTTGAGTTTGTTTCTTTGCTTTGGAAGGTACTTTAGTCTTTGCCTTTGAAGATGAAGTAGGTTTGATGTAAAGATGTTTAGGTCTGAATACATCCTCAGAAGCCAGTGCCTGCTCAGTGGCTCCGGACCCATCTGAAGGGATAATATCCGAGGCTCCAATACCTTGAGTTTCTAGTGGCATGGCCGACTCCACGTGGGAGTTGGTAGTGGCCTATGACTCTAAAGTAGCGGGCATCAGGGGCTGCGAAAGCGCCGCACTGAGGACCGGCGACTGGATTAGGAGAAGCTTAGTCATCGGTTTTGGGCCTCGGTTGTCTCTCTCTTTCCTTTACGTTTTTTTGTGACCTCCGGTAGTCGGATGGCTATCAGACGACGTTTCTGGATAATTAAACCTGCGTCCAAAATAGTTTAATGCAAAATCATACTGACGCTTAATAGTGCGTTGGTTAAATCTAGCACACAACTGACAACCAGAAACGCTGTGATCAGGGCGTAGGCAAGGAATACAATAAGAATGAAAATCCTTATGAGGTATTTGCTTCCCACAAGAAATACAATTATTAACTTTTTCTGACATTGGTCTGGAGCAAGAAAAAAGTTTCCCCAGTGGGGTACTTAGCTTTATTGAAGACTTCGGATCTGAAACTCTAACACGAAAATCTCAGGAGTCGGCCATCCGGCACTTCCGAACTGCTTCTGCTTCGGGCACCGCGCGGCAAGAAAAACTAAAGAAAATGGCATCGGCTGCTTCTTTTATACCCCTGATGACCTGACATCAGGGAAGGGGTGACAGCGGCTGACGCAGGACCCAAGACTTTGGAATTCAGGCCGGCTGAGGGCAACCTGCCAGCAGGATTACCCCAAATGTAATGACTGCAACAATAAAACACGAAGAACATCAGGGGGAGCAGGAACAGAAACCCTGTGGAGGCTTGACAGCTATAAGGGCATTAAACAGGCCTCGAGTGAAGTTTTGTCATTCATTCTGAGGATCTTTTGGGACAGGAGAAATACGTTTGTTTATTTGCTTCTTTTTGAGTGGTACATTAGCCTTGAAAATTGTTTTAAAGGATGTGCTCTCAGAAATGGTTTAAGTGATAAAAATCCATTAAGGCCAAGTGGCCTGTTTGCATTAAAAAAAAAATCCATTTCTGTTCAGCTACTTCTGTTAAATTTCTCACATCTCCTTCCCTAAATTCTCACATCTCATTCTCTAACACCTATATCTATCACTTCTAAAACCATAAACTTGAAAGTATGTTCACTACCATACTGAAGCACATGCTGTGCTAATGCATTAGTTTATTTCTGATTCCTTATATCTCTATAATGTTCCAGTACTCTCTCTTTAAAAGAGTGATTGGTTTTGCCAATACAGAAGGCACTACAGACACAGCAATAGCAAGTATACTATACTGCTTGTTCAACAGCCTGCATAGAAATCCAATTCTATACTAAAATTTGCAGAGGGATGTACATAGTAAGCTCCTGTATGAATGTTTTTACAAGCTGTACACCTCCTGCACACAAAAGTGCCAAGTCTACTAGAACATGGCTTTTTCCTAACACTTTGTTTATAGCAAAGAGGTCTCTTCAGCGACCTATTATTCTTGAAGGAAAAATGTGGGACCATATCTATCACTTGGTAATAAATATTTCAAGTACTGAATTGACATTAGAACAGTTATCTCTGCTTAATAAGGGTCTCTCTTTTGTTCCGGCGCAGAAGGCCAATTTAACTGATATTTTGAAAGACTTGAGATTATATGTTAGAACTTTGCCACTTGAGGCTCTATTTAAAGATAAGATGGCCAATGTTGACACTGATTTTTTTTAGAAAGCCTAGCACATTTATTCCACCAGTAAATCCTGTGGTGGAAGCTTTTATTAACATATGTGAAAAACAAATTAGACAGGCATATGAAGTTGATGTGAAACCTACTTATTTTAATGAGTACTAATGAATATACTGCCCTCAGGGAATTGAAAATGATGCATTCTATAGAGATTTGGCCAGCCGATAAAGGCGGTGGTACAGTTGTTTTAGACAGGGATCTATATATAGCACAAATGACCAAACTTTTAAATGATAATACATATTCTTGTGTGTCAAAATCTGCTGTCAATGGAATTATGGAAAGAGTTTTGTTTTATGTGTTTGATATGTTTATGAGGGTATGAATTCTGAAAGTATTTATAAATATTTTAATGGTGAATTCTAATGGTATACAGCCTACCTAAAATTAATAAGAGTACTGACTGTCCACCAACGTGTCCCATTGTTTCTGGCAAAGGATGGGTGATGGAACCACTTTCCATTTATGTGGAGAACCACCTACATCCTTTATTGGAAGGATGCAGTACAGTCCTTAGGGATACAAAGTCTTTCTTAGAAAGATTGTATACCGCAACTAAAGGTGTGACAAGTGACTACTAGTTTGCAACGCTGGACATAGAATCTCTTGACGGTTATTCCCAATGTTTGGGATATTGAAAGTTATCAGGACATTCCTTAGTGGACATCCACAATGAGAAGGTTAAACTATTATGTACATTGATAGAAATAATATTGGAAAACAATGTTTTTGTGTACGAAGATGAATTTTTTGTGCAAAAGGTTGACGTGGCTATGGGCACAGGTTGTGCAAACAGCTACGTCAACCTTGCACTAGTTCAATGGGAAAATGAGAAATTCTTACATACTGATCAGTTTTCTGAGCATATTATATGGCACGTACGATTTGTAGACATGTTTTTATCATAGACATGCTTGAAAGATTTGAGAATTTACAATGTTCCACTAATTTCCTTAGATTTACTTATAAGTATTCAGTGCAGGAAATTGAATTCTTAGACATTTTAGTTAGGAAGACTGAGTGCATTGGACTACAGACAAGTCTCTATAGGAAGCCAGTATGCAAGAACAATTTACTGCATAGAAATAGTATGCACCTGAGATATGTCTCGCGTAACATTATGAAAGGCCAATTTTTTAGGATAATGAGGCTACATAATGATGATAGGCAATTAGAATTAGCTATTACTAACTTGAAGCAAGATTTCCTTAGCAGAGGGTATAATGAGAAAGAGAGAGACTCGTGTATTGCTACAGCATGGCAAGAAAGAGGAAAGAAATGTAAACCCTATTTTACACAGAGTGGTGGAGACTGAACAAGGTGTAAATAATGTTGATTTGAATTTCTGTAGGTTCCCTTTATCTTTTTCCAGTAATGTTAATGTCTTTTGTGGCATGACTAAAAATAACTGGAATATTTTGAATACAACTGAGGAACTCAAGGGAGTGATAGATATGGTACCACATTTCTCATTCAAGAATAATAGGTCGCTAAAGAGATATCTTTGCTATAAACCACAAAGTGCTAGGAAAAGGCCATGTTCTAGTAGACTTGGCACTATTGTGTGCAGGAGCTGTACAACTTGTAAATACATTCATAGAGGAGCTTACTGTGTACATCCCTCTGCAAATTTTAGTATAGAACTGGATTTTTATGCAGACTGTAGAACCAGCAATATAGTATACTTTTGCTATTGCTATGTCTGCAATGCCTTCTACATTGGCAAAACCAATCGCTCTCTTAAAAAGAGAGAGTACTGGAACATTATAGAGAGATAAGGAATCAGAAGGAAACAAATGTGTAAGCACAGCATGTGCTTCAGTATGGAAGTTTATGGTTTTAGAAATGAAAGATACAGGTATTAGGGGAAGAGATGTGAGAAGTAGCTGAACAGAAATGGATTCTGTTTTTTAATGCAGCTAGGCCACCTGGCCTTAATGGAGTTTTATCACAAACCATTTCTGAGAGCACGTCCTTTAAAACACTGAATTAGAAAGTTAGAGGTTGTTTTTAGGTTTTTAATGAGAATATGTATTTTTTACACATTATTTTTATGTGACTTACACTTTGTGTTCTTTCAATTATTCATTCACGTACATTTCGATTGGTCCCTGTGAATTATAAATTGCTTGAGGTGTTACTATATTCAGTCTGATGAAACAGTTTGAAGTATTGTGAAAGTGCTTACTGTGTGTTTTTGGAATAAAATTATTTTTATATACTACTGGCTGTGCTGGTTTGGTATTTTTTATTTTTTATTTAATCTGCTTATCAGTACCAAACCTTCATCCTGGTCTACTTTTTTTGTTCTTTGTTACTAAAATAATCAGAATGCCAAAACATTTAAATAAAACAAATAACCAAGTGACCATTCCTAAAACATAAATGTAACTGCGCTATCAGAAATATATTCACATGCAGTCCAGAGGAGTGTATAAGCAAATTAAAGTATCTAAAATCAGAACACATTCTAAATGTGTAAGAGCAGGATGAGTCACTTTCCATAAACTAATGCAGATATAAAATCAGACATAATTGCCTTGTAAATATTTAACATAAAACAATGCCAAAACCTTGGCCTGAATTCATTATATACAAACTAAATTACCTGCATCAAGAATGAACTCATGAGGGGGTCATGGTCAAGACGGCCAACAGAGAACAGCAACTGGTAAAAGCTCTGTGACTGAAAACTTTTTCTCTTAGCAAATTTTATTAATTAATAGTCCAAGAAAAGATTTATAGCTTCAAGTTCTTCAAACACTCGTAATTTTCCTGTCAGAATTTCAACTGCTTGGTTAAGAGGGAAGAGACTTGAACATGAGCTACTCAAGAAATGGTACTCAAGATTATTGTGTTAAAAAAGACATCCACTCTATCTAGTATACATGATGTATTGCTTAAAATGGACAAACTGGATACTAAAACAGAGTTTCAAAGAAGAGTCCAGAAAGAAGGTGGAACGTTTAGAAATTCTTATGAAACAACAAACTGCACAAATCAGCGGTATGGAAGAAGCTTTAAATCATCATAGAGGGAGAATAACTGAAAATGAGTCCCAGACTGTATTCTTAAACAAAATAACTAGCTCATAGACGAAGTTAATGATTTAGGAAATAGACTGAGGTGAAATAACATCAGAATTTATGGTATACCTGAAAAGTGTGAGAGAGACAATATAATAAACTTAACAACCTGGCTACATAAAACATTAAATCTAGCTGAAACATTGTGCCCTTTTCAATTCCAAAAGGTATAGATCCCTGACAGCACCTTTAAATAAGGAAAACTCACCACCGCATTCAATTATCTATGTCCAGCTTAGACAAAATATCAAATATTAAAAACAGCATGGTCCACCCCACTATTAAAACAGGTGTACAGGTTTGTCAGATTTGACAATGATTATTCCAGTAAAGTAACAAGTAAAAAAAACTGCTTACCACTGATTAAGGAACTTAAAAAGAACAATATTAAAGCCACTTTGGTGTTTCATGCAAAGATCAAATTATTTCCTTCGGAAGGAACTAAAATATCTGATATACTGGAGAAGGAATCCACTTTTGTTAAAAATAAAATCCTCAATATCGAAGAAATGGATTGGAACAGTATATCCCTCAAAAGACAAGTGACTTTTATTCTCTGATTGCAGGACTTATTTTCCAAAACCGATTTACCCTTTAAGTAAAATAACTCCAAACCATATACATGTATGTATTTATATTTTCAGATAAACATATTTCATAAGGAATAAAATGGTTAGTTTTACTGTTTTACTATATTTACAGTAAAAGGCTTGACATATTTCATTTACCTAAACTTACAAATGTATTTCTAAATGTTAAACAAATACTTCCTGTAAGAGAATGTTGTTCTTCTTTCGGCTTTTCCCGGTTAGGGGTCACCACAGCAGAACTCCGGTCCGCTAATGATTGGCAGTAGATTTTTATGGTACTGAGGTGCCAGCTCGACACCCAACCTTCAACGAAGGCACACCCATTCTACGCATGTCTTTCGAATGCTACTCAACCGCAGGGAGGACATGCAGACTCCACACAGAAGGCGCTCCAGCCGAGAATCGAGCGGGAGAACCTCTTGCTGTGCGGCAACAATGCTACCGCTGCACCATCAACATAATTGGTAGCTTTCAGACTATATAAGTTAAGAAATTTTACTTTGTTTAACTTTGCTTAATATGCGCATTGCTGAGTTAACTTAGTATCAGATCCAAGTAACACTTTAAAGTGCTGGTGATTCTGTTTTATGGTCCTGTGTAACACACTTCTTTCACAGGTCATTTATGCAGCAATTAACACAAAGCCAGAGAACAAAAGAATGTTCCAGTTGCGTAAAAATGCTCGATTCTTGCTTGCCTTACTTCCTGCCTGCTCCTTCAGCTGTTTTGAAGAAAATCTAAGTTAAAGTTAATCGCTAATCTCTGTGAAAACAGACAGGAACTTTCTTTTTCTTCCAAGTATATGAGAAATCTACCCAAAATAACATTTAAAAAAATATATTTATATAGAAGTGAAGCTCTGGTAAACCAAAAGCTGAAGTAACATTTTCTATTGCACTGTTGCTGACATATTTTCTTACACTTTGCTGAATGTTAACAGCTTATGCTGTATTGTTATTAACTCTAACTGTACACGTTTGTTACTGATTAGAACCGTTCTAAAACAATTAAGAAGAATGAGAAACTTACAGAGGAAATCAGCAGCTGTGTGTTGTCATTTTCACATGCTACAATTAAATTCTAATGTCAGAATTTGAAGCTTCGATCAGAACAGTTGTTCACAATGGCTAAAAAACACATTCAAATTAAACAAGCAGGAATTGTTGGTCAAGAGTGTTTGTAATACTAGAATGATTAAGTGTAATCATCTTTTGAATAATATTCAAATGCCCGAGGAATGAAATATATACTATGTAAGATGAACAAAAGAGGAGCATCAGTAAGCTAAGAAATACATGCATATAACTATAATATGTAACAGAGAGCTGATGATGGGACATATTAGAAATGCAAATTATACAGAATACGGTAGAATACTAGTGGGAAAATAAGACTGAAAAAATATTTTTAAATAAACTGCTTACAAGAAAGACATGTATTACATATACCTGCATACGGCAGAAATGTGAATGCACAAGATCTCAAATAATTTACATAGAAAATCATACCAAAATATTTGAAACCATCATGAAAGCTGAAAATTGAAGCTTGGCCATGTGAATGTTGAAGCTTTTTGCATATTATATGTTATTAGATTCAATAAGACCTACCTGAAATAATTCATTTCAGAAGTCAGAGCAGAAATACGAGTGTTATATTGATGAATCCGTGCATCCATTTTGATAGAAAGTAAAAAAAGGTAAAAAAAAGAAGATATGTATTTTACCATAACGCTCGAGAGTTTTTTGCTTTTCACTGTTATAATGGCTGAGCCAGTTTTGAGAGTTGAAACAGGGTCCCATACGTCAAAGATAAATGAAGATTGACAATATCAGATGTAGATTTTTCAATATGTTCGAACCCAGCAAGGAGAATGGGATTTGGATTAAGCACACTGAAACTTCTGAATACAATATAGACTGCAAATGTTTTACTTATTTATTTTTTTTACTCCAGAGAAATACCGAAACATTCGCTTTGACCTCAGTAATAAACATATTTTTATGAACTGGTATAATAAACTTAAGGATTTTTAATGATTTGATATTTATCATATTAAGGATGTTACACAAGTTCAAGATCTAGACACCTGCACTTTTAAAATCAATTCAGAGTTCTTGATAACAGCTATAAAATATGCATACATCTTTTAGCATAATACATGTGTGCATTGATTTTTCTTTTGTATAACAATTTAGTATGATAAGATTACCAATCTGTAAGTTTACAGATATCCTTACCTTTTCAGGCCCCAGTCTGTGCTACTTATTTATTTAGAGATTTAGTTATAATAATGCAAAATAAGTGAAAAACTTAGGAATATTTAATGGATAACTGAAACTACTATTCTATAAACAGGTACACAGTACACTATTTGTTGCATTATTTAATATTTCTGATCAACTGAAGATGATTATTAAACTTGTGTAAGGAGTGGTTCTGGCCCAGAAATTGTAGTTATTGGCCGTTTGGGCAATCTTTTCCATCTCTCTCAACTTTCTGATTTGAAAGCATGCATTTGCACTTGTTACTGTCCTGTAACTCGTCTAGTGCAGATACAGATTCTTAGTTTTAGCACTTAAATTTGCTTATTCGTGCTCAGCACTTATTCAGAACTTGTAAGCACTAAATAAGCTACTAATTACTATAGCACTCAACCTTCCTCATTACCTAGAGGAAAACAGTTTTGGTACTTACTTTCCTCACTTGCTTAGAGAAAAACAGCTCAACTCACTTTCCTCACTTTAGAGGAAAATAGTTCTTTATTCAGGCATGTCCAAGGGTCAGCTCTCCGTGTTCTCTCCTGTCTATCTGATGAATCTGGGCATCTTGAGGCAATGTAGAAATTGCCTCATGTACACACAGACAACCCTCTCCTCCAACCACCCAACACTACAACCTGTGAGAGATGCACTTATCTAGCCAAACTGTAAATAAAGCTCTCTCCAACCAAGACTGAACTTGACAGATAAGAGGATATGGTAAACATTTGCAGCACACCACACTAGTCTCACTAAATCTACACCACCAAAATCCACACACAGTAACACAAAAACATTCGCAGAGACTCTCAAGAATAATCTGTCTAAGCAACAGAGACCTCCAAAGCAGAAACGCAAGCAACCTCCATCCCCCAACACAATCAAAATGACACATAGCCCACAGACTCAGTGTGCCACTCAACTACAGCCAATAAGGCAAAACAACATACCCAACACACTAGTCATAGGTGACTCTATAGAAGGCACACTTATGTCCCACTCACCAGGCTAAACAAGGAGAAGGTTACTGTCAGCTGCCTGTCGGGTGCCAGGATCCGCCACATAACGCACGCACTCAGGTCACTCCACAACAAGTACAAATATGACTCTGTCATTGTCCATGTTGGTGTGAATGACCCTGAGACATACCTCTCTGGACTACATAAAGAGAGACATGGAAGAGCTCTCCAATCTTGTAGCCCAGACAGGTATGACCCTAGCCCTGAGTAGCATTTTGCCATCGCCCAGAATGATACCGCAGTAAAAGGACAAAATGACGGACTTCAACAATTGGCTAAGCTTCTGGTGTCATTCTAAGGGGATCCAGTATCTGTCTGCTTGGGATGACATGGCCGACAGACCACGATGCTTTGCCACAGATGGCCTGCACCTGTCGCCCCTGGGATTCCGGATACTGGCTAAGGCTCTTGCCGCCCCTATAGTGCCTTTTTTAGGCAAGGTTCAAATGACAAATTCACTACTGTAACAGGAACAGGCAAGCAAAAACTGAGGGTAATGCTACTCAATGTTAGAAGTCTAAATCTCAAAATGCACTCACTCGAGGCACTCCTTAAAATGGAGAACATCGATATCTGTGCAGTGACTAAGACCTGGTTCAAGGCTCCAGAGATCACCCCTGCACTACCAAGCTATAACTCATACCACACTTTTCGGCCATGTAACCTGGACCGAAACACCAAAGAAGGATGCGTATCCATATTCATTAAGAATATCCACACCTCCAGGCTAGTTGCTCAGCATAATGCATCCAAGGTTATCGAAGTGCAACTAACTCTGGGCAAAACTTCAATCCAAATTGTAGCTTGCTACAGATCTCCCACCATGCCCAGGATTCCCACTCCTCTTTTCTTGATGCACTGGAAAATATTAGGGTTCAACCAAACACCCTAATAATCGGCGACTTCAACTACCTCACCATTAACTGGGAAAACTACTAGTGTACCAACTCCTTAGTTCAACGCTTTCTGGAATTCATAAACTTCAATGTCCTGGTTCAACTTATCCACACCCCCACCAGGGGCAACAATATCCTACACATAGTCATTACCAACATGAGTGACCGGTGTTCCACATCTGGAGTCAACTCCTCGTTAGTCTGATCCAACCATAAGCTAATCACCCTTGATATCCACATCCAGCCCCACCCCCCAATTAAGGAAACCACAGTAAAAAATTTCTCCAAAGCCAACTTCATGCTTAAGACAGAAGTGATGAGCTTCATGACACCCATGCAGATGGACAATACAGTTACAACTGCTGAATCCTACACAAATGCACTCTATAAGCACTTACAAGAGTGCATGGATAGTGCTATCCCAAACAGAACAAAGACTCTATCCTCCAAAAAAAGGAAGCCAATCTGGTGGACCCTGCCATAAACAAACTGTACAATAGAAGGAAGAAACTGTTGCAAAAGAGAATAAAATCCCATGAGTGGTGGAGCTCCCTGGTCAGCCTCAGTAAGAAGCTGAGACCCCTCATAAGATCCTCCAAAGCTAGCTACAAAAACAAAATTGCCACTAATTCTAAGGACAACCACAAACCATTCTATAGTTCTGTCGAGAATTTCGATGGCAACACAGAGATCTGCTCTGAGTTACAGCACAATGGCACGAAAATTACAGAACCAACTGATAGTCAACATCCTGGCAGATAGGTTCAGTGCTAACTTTACCACCCCCCCCCAAAGGGCCCATATCTATATAGGAAGAATGCAGAGTCCCTGTAATCACAACTACACAGGTAAAAGCTGCACTCTCTAAAGCCAAAAACACAGCATCCATGGGACCGGACGACATCCCAGGCTGCATTTTACACGAACTTCAGAACGAACTGGCTCCCCACCTAAGCACCATGTTCAATAATACCCTCACATCAGGCTTTGTGCCCACTGACTGGCGCACAGCAACAATAATCCCACTCCACAAAGGGGGAGCCACCACTGATCCTGGGAACTATTGCCCTATTAGCCTGATGAGCCTGGTCTGCAAGGCCATGGAACGTATCATCATGGAATTCATAAACAAAGATATGGGTAACCTCCAAACTCTGGATCCCACCCAGTTCGGGTTTGTGAAAGGCAGATCATGCCTCCTGAACCTGATCGACTTCTTTGAGGCACTCACCAAAGCTGTAGATGAGGGTAAGGTGGTTCACACAGCCTCTCTTGACCTCGCCAAGGCTTTCGACACCATTCCCCATTCTGGAATTATAGCTAAACTCACTAAACTAGGTATAAATCCCTACATCACAAGATGGGTTGCCAACTGGCTCACTGACAGAACCCACATTGTAAGAGTTGCAGACTCCAAATCTGACCTCAAACCAGTGACAAGTGGAGTACCACAGGGTTCAGTCCTGGGACCTCTCCTGTTTGGTACCTACTTCTCTGAAGTAGAGGCTAACACAGAAAGCCTCTGGCTAAGTTCGTAGATGACTGCAAACTAGGAGCCATAGTCAAGTCCCCAAATGATGTGGACATCCTACAGAAGGGCCTCGCTGAGACAGATGCCTGGTGTCAGAGCCATGGCCTCAAGCTCCATGCCAAAAAGTGCAGCGTCATCCCCTTTGGTAAAAACTCTATACCCATGAACTACCACATAGGCAGCAATCTACTTAACACCGAATGTGTGATAAGAGACCGGGTGGACAGTAGTCTTTCCTTTGATAGTCACATCCCCGCAGTAGTCAGGAAGTCCTTCTACATAGCACACACCATCATAAACGGGTTCTCATCCAGGAAAAGAGAGGTCATTGTTCCCCTCTACCCGACACTCAGACCCATTACAGAGTACAACGCTCCTTTTGGAAAGTACCTCACAAGACATCTGCAGCAGCTGGAAAGGTCACAGAAGTACCTCACAAAGAGGATCCTGCCCTCAAACAAACGCCCTATACTGACCGTCTCAAAAAACTCCAGCTTTACTTTGTAGCATATCACCTACTCCGAGGTGATCTATGCCTAACATATAAAGCTATGTCAAACCCAGAGCTTTTGGACATGCTACACCTAAAGAAATCCAAATCCCTCAGAGCTACACGCTCTAGGGACCTAAACCTTGTCACCACAATAAACAGAACATGCTGGAGGGATAGATTCCTGTCCCAGAGACTTCCCATACTCTGGAACAGGCTACCGATCTACGTCAAGCAAAGTTCTTCATTAGCACTCTTCAAGAAAAATCTTGCCGAGTGGATGGGAAATAGGAAATACACCCTGGGGATCACTTCTGTGTCTCTGCTCAACAGTGGCACAGAAAATAACTTTCTTGGGTGACATAAGCCAGGGAACCTTGTTGGCTCGGCTTAGGTAGGCCCTTGGGCTGATAGCCTACTACCTACCTATGAACCTATGTAGTAATGGGGAATAGTATTAAATGGCAAATCTATAACTAAATTAGTAGTCTCTTATTATTTTAACTTAAAATATTATATTGATTATTTGATAATCACTGTAGCCATTGGCCAGACTTTGACGAATTTTAAAGTACTGGTAGGTAGTGATTTAGTATAGTAGTTTGTCTATTCAATAGGCAAACTAGGAACTTTAGAAAAAATAAAATTGCACAATTATTCAATGACTTCAAACATCTACATAGATTAGCTAATAGAAGACGTTCACTAAAAAGGTACAAGTCAATAATATCCCAAATAATCACACTAATAAGCTTACTTCAGACAGAGGACATGCTTAACATTTTTTAAAAAGTTCCACGAGGTTCTTAAGATAAAAAATAATAATCCTGACAATTAAACTGACAAGTATTTAAAGAAAAATGCTACTAATAAACTTAATGACTGACCAATATGTCTTCTGAATAAGCCTAATAGAATTTAAAGAAGCTTTTAAAAAAGGTAAAATGGTAAGCCTCCAGAGTTAAATGGTTTAAGTATGGAATTATACAGTCTGCTACTGTTAAATATTTTAGAATTAGAGTGACATTTTCAATATAATTCAGAGTAACAAAATAATTCCTCCCTCTTGGAAATTTTCTGTAATCTCACCTGCACTTAAACAAGGAAAGGATAATAAGTTAGTTCCCTCATATAGATAGATATATTTCATCATTAAATGTAGACTAGAAAATATTTACTTCCATTATCACTACAAGGTTAAGAGATATACTAGATAAATTAAGAAAGCGCAAACAGGATTTATAGTCAATGGATCAATGTATAACATAAAAAGGGTAGTAGCCACCTTAGATTTAGCAAAAAGAATGAACAAGAAATTGGTCCTAATCAGCTTAGACAGAACGCTTTTGAGTCTGTAGATTGGAACTACTTGTTTAAAACTTTAGAAGCGTTTGCATTTTCCGAACAATTTACTGGAATATTAAAAAAAACTGTATAGGGACCCCAAAGCATGTGTTAAAACTGGATCTTACATTTCTAAAGGATTCACTTTAAACAAAGGCACAAATCAAGGATATCCATTGTCCCCTCTACTTGCATTAGTTATCAAACACTTGGCTAATAGTATAAGAAACAATGAAAAAAATGACGGATTCTTAATTAACGAGGACTGTCAAGCTAAAATGTAGCTATTTTTTACAGATGACATTTTACAAACTGTAGATTTAAATTATTCAATTGAAGAAACAGATGAGGAAATTGAAAAGTTTGAAGAAGCATCACTGCTGAAATGGAATAATAAAACAAAATTAGAAGTTATGTACTTACCATAACGTTCCATCTGAGTAGGTGGATTCATTTGTCTGCAACCTGTGGGTTATGGATCCGATATCGGATCCGAACCGGCACGGTTATCCAGCTATGGATCCGAGCTCTTAGCTCCTCCCCTCACCCATAATGCCCTGCTCTCCCTACATGACCTCAGATCGAGTTTGCCCTAAATCAAAATACCCTAGAAGGGTAACACATCATATGCAGGAAACTGACACGGCCAGGGGGATAGGAGGGCGGGATGGTTGCAGACAAATGAATCCACCTACTCAGATGGAACGTTATGGTAAGTACATAACTTCTAAATCTGAAGTAGGAGATTCATTTGTCTGCAACCTGTGGGACAGAGTCCCCAGCTACCTGAAACTTGGGCGGCCGTCATGGAAGGATATTCCGGAGCACCGTGGAGCCAAAGGATGCTCTACCTCTAGATGTGATATCCAGCTTGTAGTGAGAAATAAAGGTATGAGATGAAGCCCAAGTGGCTGCTGAACAAATGTCATCCAGAGGAATCCTAGCCTTAAAGGCCGCTGAGGTAGAAACTGACCGGGTCGAATGGGCATGGACTCCCTCCGGTGCGGGCCTCCCAGAAGCTTGATAAGCTAAAAGAATACACTGCGAAATCCAGCGTGACAAGGAGACTTTGGAAATTGGCTTACCCAGATTGAATTTGGCAAAGGAAACGAACAACTGGTCGGATTGCCTATGACCAGCTGTCCTGTTAAGATAAAAATGAAGCTGCCTGTGAACATCCAAGGAATGCAGCTTGTATTCACCCTTGTTCTGATATTTAGGAAAGAAAACAGGGAGGTTAATGGACTGATTAATGTTTGCTTCTGAAGCTACCTTAGGAAGAAAGGCGGGATTGGTCCTGAGGTATACGCGGTCCGGATGGAAGACCAAGTAAGGAGGCTTAATGGATAAGGCTTGAAGTTCCGAAACTCTTTTGGCCGAAGTAATGGCTACTAAAAAGGCAGTCTTGAGGGATAAAAATTTTAGATCTACTGTGGCCGCAGGCTCGAAGGGGGGAGCGGTCAAGGCCTGAAGAACCAAAGAAAGATCCCATGGAAGAACCGCTTGCTTGACAGGGGGTCTAAGGAGAAAGGTGCCTTTTAGGAAGATTTTACACAATTTGGCAGACATAAGTGGTCCAGAGTCATGACCAACAGGATAGTGAGAAATGGCCGCAAGCTGCACTTTGACCGTGGAACTACTGGCACCATCATTAAAAAGAGTGGTTAGGAAGTCTAGCACCAGAGGAAGGGGAACCGTGAAGGGATCTAGACCTTGCCGCTCCGCCCAAATGGAGAATCGTTTCCATTTACTGCGGTAAACTTTCCTGGTAGATGGTTTATGAGCCGCTACCAGGATGGCCTTAACGGGGGATGAGATACCGGGAGTCCTAATTAGGAGTGGAACTGGAGCAGCCAAGCAGTTAACTTCAGGTTGTCCAGATTCGGAGTTGGTGGGTTCGATGGGTGCGATATCAGATCCGGAATGGGATCTAAAATCCAAGGTGGCTTCACGGAGTGAGACCTTAGGTAAGGGAACCAGATCTGTCGAGGCCAGAATGGGGCAATGAGGATCATTCTGCACCCCAACTGAGAGGCTTTCTGAAGAACTTGGAGCATCAGAGGCAAAGGGGGATAAGTGTAAAGAAGACCGGGATGCCAAGCATGCACCAGAGCTTCTCTCGGGGAATCCCCTGGAGGAGGGATTAGAGCAAAAAAACTGTCGCACTTGGTGTTTAAGGGAGACGCAAAGAGATCACAACAAGGAGTTCCCCACCGTGCGAAGATACGTTTTGCTACTTGAGCATTGAGAGACCACTCGTACGGGGAGAGAATGGTGTGACTGAGCTTGTCCGCAAGGATGTTGGACCGACCCAGAATATGCGTTGCGATGAGAAAGCGGTTGGTGGAGATTGCCCATTCCCACACTCTCATGGCTTCTCAACATAAGGGATAAGACCTGGTTCCCCCCTGTTTGTTGATGTACCAGACCACCGACATGTTGTCTGACTGAATCGCAATTGTTCCCAGGGGAAGAAAGGCCTGAAGTGCTCGTAACGCCAAGAGCACTGCTCTCATCTCTAGAACATTGATATGCAGGGAGGTCTCTGAGTCGTTCCACGTGCATTGGACTGTCCGGCCTGCAAAATGCCCCCCCCACCCGAGGCGGGAGGCGTCCGTGGTCACCGTGGCGGGAGGGGGAGAAGCACAAAAGGGGCGGCCTCCGTGGAGATCCTGTGAGTGGAGCCACCACAAGAGGGACCGCTTGCAAGCCTTGCTGATCGCAATGGGATGATGCATAGGTAGAGCAAGATAAGACCACTGAACTTGAAGTGTCCACTGAAGGACCCGCATGTTGTACCTGGCGAGAGGAAGAAGAGATATCGCTGCCGCCATGAACCCTAGAGCCCTCAGGACCAATTCCGCCGGAACGGAGCTGGAGTGGAGGATGGCCCGCACCTGGAGTCGCAGATTCTGAACTCTGTCGGCTGTGAGGAAGGCTCTTAACTCCCTCGTGTCTAGCCTGGTACCTATAAAATCTATCAGCTGAGTAGGGGCCAGGTTGGATTTTTCTACGTTTATCGTGATGCCCAGGCGGGGAACTAGATGAAGAAAGGAGTCTCGCGCCAATGATAGTAGATGCCTTGTTGGGGCGGTAAGAAGCCAGTCGTCCAGGTACGGGAAGACCTGCACCCCCTGAAGCCTCAGGTGGGCCGCAACCACTGCTAATACTTTGGTGAACACCCTGGGGGCTGTGGTGAGACCAAAGGGAAGGACCCTGAATTGGTAGTGACTGGCTCCCAACCGGAAGCG
Source organism: Protopterus annectens (assembly GCF_019279795.1). Lineage (NCBI taxonomy): Eukaryota > Metazoa > Chordata > Ceratodontiformes > Protopteridae > Protopterus > Protopterus annectens. The sequence goes on along the minus strand of NC_056728.1, from coordinate 1,704,499,652 downwards.
AAGAAACCTCCTGGAGCGTCTGTCCATTAGTATGTGGTAGTACGCATCCTTGAGGTCTATAGAGCACATCCAGTGATTCTCTCCCAGAAGGGGGAGGATGGATTGCAAGGTGACCACCCAAAACTTCTCCTTGGGAACTGCCAGGTTTAACAGGGACAGGTCTAAAATTGGTCTTAGGTCCCCCGTCTTCTTTGGCACTAAAAAGAACCTGGAGTAGAACCCTGATCCGATCTGGTCTGGGGGACGGGCTGGCTGGATGGCTCTTTTCCCCAGCAGATGGCCAATTTCTGCCGAAGCGGCCTCCCACTGACCGGGTGGAACGTCGGGGAGGGATTTTAATTTTGGAATGTGATGAAAGGGGATCTTGTATCCTCTGGATATAATGAGGAGGACCCAGCGGTCTGATGTTATGGACTCCCATGCCGCTAGGTGCTCTGAAAAACGTCCCCCGACTGCCTCCAGAGTGAAGCAGTCGGGCAACCCTTCAGGGCTGCTGCGCCAGCCGTTCAGAGAAAGGTTCTCTTGACCCGAAGTTCCTGGGAGCCCCTCTGCCCCTGGGGCGGCGTCCTCCCTGTCCTCCTCTGCCACGGAAGGACTGGTTGTCCGGAGCGGGTTGGGATTGCTGCGACTTCCGGAGCCACATCTTCTGGCCCTTTTGGTTCCTAGAGTAGGACCTCTGGGGCACAGAGAAGCGGATTCTGACGGCAGACAGCGTCTTCCCGTCCTTTTCGCTCTGGGTCAAGGTGTCGCGAACAGTTTTGCCAAAAAGGGCAGAACCATCAAAGGGGGCGTTCGCGAAGGACGCCTTGAAGGGCTCCGTGAAATCGCAATGTCAGAACCAGGCCTGGCGCCTAGTGACTAGGCCTACTCCTGCAGCTCTAGCGGCTCCCTCAGTAGCATGGGACAACCGCATAGAGGTATTCGACACGGACCGAAGAGTGGCCATACGGGTGGAGTGCAAAAGTTTGTCCTCCTCCGACATGGACTCTGGGGGGGATGCAGCGTATTCTTTAATAAGATCGCGCTGCATCCTGATAACATGTGCCAGGTAGTTCAGCGCCCTCACTGAGAAGGTCGCTGAACTAAACATTCGCTTCCCTAAGCGGTCCATCATCTGAGACTCCTTGCTCGGAGGATGGACTGAGGGACTCTCCTGGGCGAGTTCCCTCTTGGTGGCTGCTGCCGTCAACATGGCATCTACCGGAGGCCCCTTACTCCAGTGGGCACGGTCTGCGGGGGGGGGCTAAGGATTCTGTCTGGCCTTTTGGGGATTGGCTCCATGGTGTCCGGTTCCTTCCACGCCCTGGTGGTAATAAGGTCCACCAGGGGGGTCGGTAGGAGGGAAAACCCAAGAGGTAGACAGACCCGCTTCGAATGCCTCCAAGAACACGGACTCGTCCGAGGAAGACTTGGGGGCAGACCACCCACCCCTTATGCGAAGCATTTCCATGATGTCTCCAAAGGATACATCATCGGGGGGTGATCTTGGGGAGCCTTCCTCCAAATCCGTGTCTTCAGTTAAAGACTCTGGGGAGTCTATGTGCCTCCTTTTACACATAGGCTTGCGAGGTGCTTCCTCGGGGAGGCTGTCCGAGGAGCCCTCGCAAGCAGTGTCTTGTTCCAATGGAACAGCTTGGGGCACTGAAGCGAGCTGTCCCAGTGGCTGGATGGTGGAAGCCTGACCCAGTGCAGATGGAGCGCGGGACGGAGCCGAAGCAAGTGTCGGGGTCCGGAAGCCCTCAACAGAGCCCTCTCCACTACATCAAAAGCCGAGGGGGAGCCAGCCCCGACCAAAGGATCCGAAAGTCGGCTCCCCCTCGGATCCGAAGAGTGGATCGGAGCCGGCCCCGAGACACTCAGATCCGAGGGACCAGTGCGCTCCGACACAGATGGCGCCGAAGGCACACTGAGTCCCCCGAATCCGAAGCTCGGAGCCAGGCTCCGAGAGGTCGGATCCAAAACACTCGAGGGCAGGGTCGGATCCGAAGTACCTAGTACTAATCGGTGCCGACCCACTCCCGGCTCCGAAGCTGCCAGGCTCCGAACGCTCCGAACCCGGGTAGCGGGTCGGAGAAGGAGCTATAGGCTTGAAAAATGGGGTCGAGCTTCCCCCCAGAGTGGGGGGGAGGCAGGAGCACTCCCATCTGCATCTGGGCCTAGATGAAACTTTTCATCATCCGGTCCAGATCGGCGTCGGAAAGGCTATATGTAGATCTCGAAAAGGCTACTGAGGTAGGCCTCGAGTGCCTCCTCGATAGCCTCGACGGAGATCAGGTCTCCTCTTCCTCAGGCCCCGGTGAAAAGCAGACCGGAGCCGGGGGGGGGGGGGCCAGCAGCCAAGGAGGCCGGAGGAGAAGCCCGCTTAGCTGGCGGGGCCGAAACGGAGGTCTCGGCCCGCCGCTTGTGGTGCTTCTCTCTCCGATCCTTTTTTCTTGCCTCTCTCTCCTCCAACCCAGCAGTGGGAGGTTGAGTCCCAGGTGGAGGAGGGGGAGCAGGTGAGGAGGGACCCGTAGCCACAGTACCCACCACAGGAGCGGGAGGCGAAGCAGAGTCTGGGGGCAGAAGTCCCGCCAGGACCAGCTTCGACCTCCGCTCCTTCAATGCCCTGGGGTTGAACCCTGCACAAATGCCCTGGGGTTGAACCCTGCACAAATGCCCTGGGGTTGAACCCTGCACAAATGCCCTGGGGTTGAACCCTGCACAAATGGAACATCCAGAAGTGAGGTGTTCAACCCCAAGGCATCGAACGCACCGAGTGTGGCCATCAGCAGGGGAAAGCTTATGGCCACACTCGGAGCACTTTGAAAATATTGCCTTAGGGGCTTCTGACATAACCAAGTCTTCTAGTACTAAACTAGCACACACACAAGGCCCCAAACAGCACACACAAACAAAACTCCGACCAGCGTGGGGAGAGAATAAAATTAAAGTTTTAGAAATAAAAATTTTAAACTAAAACTATCAACAGGTTAAGGGAAACCTAACACAATCACTCAAAACTAACTACAAAAAGGCAAATTAAAGCTTTTTTAAAGATTTATCATCACTTAGCTGAAGAGCTCAGACGATCCAAGACCTGGTTACCAGCGCGGCAAACTAGATCTGAGGTCATGTAGGGAGAGCAGGGCATTATGGGTGAGGGGAGGAGCTAAGAGCTCGGATCCATAGCTGGATAACCATGCTGGTTCGGATCCGATATCGGATCCATAACCCACAGGTTGCAGACAAATGAATCTCCTACTTCAGATCTTTAGTTTAGTAATTCATTTTGTAGTTAAATCAATTACTAGACAGTTATATAAATATAATTAGTAAGATTAATAATAATTTAGAAAAAAAATAACTGAATTGTTACTTATTAAAGTAATGGAATAGATATATATATAATATATATATATATATATATATATATATATATATATATATATATATATATATATATATATATATATATATATATATATATATATATATATATATATATATATATATGTTTTACTTTTGGGGATGGGCTAGTACTTACTAAAATGATTATATTACCCAAGATTATATAAATATTGCATTCAATAGCTTTAATACCAGACAAAAAAACTTTTAAAGAAAGAGGAATACATGTTAATCTTCATATAAATTATGGTAATATGGTGGTACAAGCTCTCCAGATGTAGAATCTTATTCTATTGCTACATATCTTAACTACATTACACTCTGAATACATTCAACTTACAGTAGTCAATGGGCAAACAATTCAGAAGCAGATTATACTAAATTCTTATAAGTTTGTCAAACATGTCTAATTAGAAATATGTAACAATCCTTTCAACTGGTTAATACAATATAAATTATAATAAACAGTGCAAAAACAAATTCTGTCACCTAGTAGCCAAAAAATAAAAAGTCAAATTTCAAAACATCTCATCTAATCCAGGTGAAGCAGCGCTCTCAAATTTATAATCCACATTCACTTCTTTGTTTTCAAGTAGTGTTGATTATCATATTTATTTGGACAAGAAGTCAAACCCCCTGTCAGTATCGGTCTTATTCATCTGGCAAGGGCAATTCTTTACCATGTGCACCTAAAGTCACTTAAATGCAATGATATCCTTTGTTTTTAAGTACAGGATGTCTTCCCTGCGTAGAATGCACCACACACTCAGATCACTAAATATATAACCCGGTTCAGTGTTGCATGTTATAAGTTCTCTTACTTCAAACATTCCACGGATAAGTAAAAATTGTGTTTCTAACTATACCGACAAAATAAAATATTTCCACATGAGAAACATCCATTTGGTTGGCCCCATCATAAAATGTTGTGGTACCTTGAGCCTCTCTGGGTTTTTGTATCCAGAGAGATGCTGCCTTACCTTTCTGCCTCTTTTGAAGGCCAGCATATATTTCTCAGTAAAATGTTACTAAAAACATGATTGTTTTTAGAATAGGCCAAAACTAGTCAACAATTTTTTAACCACGGGGATATTGCTACCATAGTGGTCAAGTATTTTTCCTAGATTGTAGTTCCCTTGACTTAATTAACATTGTAATAAATCAAATATGGCATATGACAAAAATTTAATATGTGCTGCTTCAATCATTTTAGGATTATACACCCCCACCGTTCAGATCTGTGGTACTGCCCTTACTAATTCTTTTTCACAAAATTCTACATTAGGGTATATAATACATTTTTTGATACAGTGAAGTCTTTAAAAGAGCCATAAACAAACGGTCACTGAAATTGATAGCAGCATTTAATTGCATCTCATTATTATTTAGAAATTTGGCAAAAGCCTAAGATTCTGAGTTGTCATTAGTACATAGAACATAACAGTCATCCAGAAATCTTCACATTTCAATACCCGAGTGAGAATTATTTTGCTCATAATCATTAAAGCATTTCCAGGTCGTTGAATCTTAAATATCGGCTCCTTTTAAGAGGGCAAGGGGATGATGTGGCTCATGACAATAATGTTTTTTTTTCTTTTAGAAACTCTGTTCCAACCATCTTACCACCCAACAGTTAAGAGAGTTTCAACAGGCTGTGATTAACCACCTTCATTTAGGTCAAAACACCCTCCTGTGTGTGGGTTCTAATTTATCAAAGGTAGAAAAACATGTCTTGCAAATACTTGAAAGTGAATACAGATATGGTAATAATGAATGCACAAAAAGGTAGAGGTGAGGTCGTGTGAGCCCAACAGGATTATAAAACAGGGAGCTACAGGTAATTAAATGATGAAACATATTTACACTTAGAATTAGACCCTACCACTCTGTATAGAATAGAAGCTTCCTCTTTTCTGTACAAGATCTCTACATATACCGGACTTATGAGATCTACAAGAGGGGGGTTGTTAGACAGGAAATCTGTGAAAGTATATTTTTAGGACATATTTCCTACTAAAAGGAAGGATATTCTTCTTGATGTTGGCATTTCACAGTTTAATCTTTATCCCCATAACTTTAAGAACTCTACTGAAATGGAAACAAAGAGAGAAATAACCTTTGATAGACTCACTCGAATAAGTGTCTTAGCATCCTGAAGGGGATATTCAGATGCAAGCCACATATTTCAAAACAGTTCCTGTCACAGGTGATCTATGTGCTGCATCAGCAGTATTACAGTTGCATGCAAGTGTTTGCAGGTCTAATGAAAGATGATTTGGGCAGTTCTGCAATGGCTCAAAGTCCTGGAAACATTGGTAGAATTACTGCACGCTATGTACAAGGACCCAATGACCTAGTATGAGCACTGTCTGGACTCGCACAGGCATTCTCAGTAGGAGTGGGTGTATATCAGGATAAGCTCTGAGCTAACTGTTGTTCAACATTTTTTTGCCAAACTCCTAATTTAACAGCTTGGCAACTACATATCTAATGCACAGTTACTTTACTCTAATCCAGCATCAGTAGAGCTGGAACCCAGAGTGACAATGCCTCCTGCCTGGTCATTAATATTATGCAGTAACATGGCAATGTATGTTTTGTCTTCTGTGTTTGGAAGATAACTTTGAAATTTTATTATTTTCTAAAGGCCGCAAAATAAACTTATTTTTATACAAAAAAAGTGTCCACTTGCATAAAGATGCATTCGAACACTTGTGTGTGAACAGAAAAATTCATTTTGCACCCTTAGACATGATCTTTTATGTCTCAGTGGGGGTTTGGGTAGACTCAAATAACGGGAAAAACAATAGCAAAGTAAACAAAGTCACTGGAATGCAACTTTAAAGAGGCATTTACAGCTATAATTTTGTCTCAAAATAAAAGAAAAACTGCAATTATACTTTGAAGCAGGATGCAGAACTATGATGACAGAAAAGATATGCAATGACAAGGTGAAGCTAATCCAAGCAACTGTTTAACTTCATAACAAAAAAGAACTAGTAAGATACAGACGGTGCTGTTCTTTAAAACCAGGCTCCATAAGCTACCATTCAATGACCACAGTTAAGAGTGCAACAGTGTGCACTAACAAATGTCCAAGTGCTGCAAAGATCTGGCAAACCCATGACTGCCTGCAATTTATTCCCAATACAGTCATTTATATGTTGCAGAAAACATTAACTTAACAGCAAGGAATACAAAACTTCCCTAAGAGAAAAAGCAAAAGAACCTTCCAAGAATCAATCAGTCTAGAACATGCGAGTTTTTAAGTGAGGCAGTACATGACTCGAGTGCAGCTCTTAGGTTCCGAGAAGAGAGTTTTTTTTTTTAATCTGGCTGCTTAGTTAGCTTTTGCTGGGTTTTACATTCCCCCTCTACCAGGTCATGCAGGAAGAGAGAGAGAGAAAGAGGTAGCAGGCCTAAACAGGTTTGGCTACTATTATGGGCATTAGAACCAAGAAGCAAGGCATCTAATAGAACAGCATGTTGCTACCAAAACAAACTTGGAAACCAGCATCTGGAGCTTTTGTCAGAAGGCACATAAGTGGAAGGAAGGGTTGCACAAGTACGCAAACAGCTTTACAAAAAAATGAATCAACTGCCCATTCTATACATTTGTTTTATAAGGTATCAGAATTCACACAAGCTAGAATTCCAAATACCAAAATTCTAATCCCAGCTGTTCAAATGATGTCAAGACAGCTCTTCAACATCTATTTTATTGGGGACATGGGCAAGGTATCTTGCACTCCTACGAAAGGGGCTTCTTCTCTTGTACCTACTTACTTTATTAGTATTATGTTTGAGTCACCAGAACTTGGGTAAGAATTAACTACCTTTCCTATTTGCTATCTAGGTTTCAGATCATCAATATTGCAATACTGTACTTCCATTTATTTTCGGTTTCTGTTAAAGGAAGCAAAACTAGGGTAGAACTGCACTTTCCTTGCTTGAGTGAGAAAACAAAAAGCATTTTCAGTCAGCTCTGTGGCACAGCAGGATTAAGCCCAGACTATAACTCATACGTTCCAGGTTTGAAAACCATCTCAAGCACAGGAGTATCCCACTGGTACAGGGGGAAGAGTGATCAGGCAGTGGTATGCACACTTACCTCTGGAGAGAAGGATGGTGCAAATGTTTGGGGTGTATTCCTCACCCTTAATCCCTTGTTAAGACTGGAAATGATGCAGAGGCACTTGCCTACAATAGTATTTTGTTGGTCTGTTACTCACGGAAGCCTCTACAGCTTGATTATTTTCTCATAAGCAAAAAGAAAATGTGCTTTAGCACTTCTGGCTAGATCAGATAGTTAAATGTGCTAACTTTAAAAGTCAGAAAAGATTCATTCCACCTTTTACAGATAGGGCTGTGGTGTTTTATGATATTGTTAAAAATAAATTATTGTATTGGTGAAACAATGTTCTAAACATGTGGTGAATTTTAATTTAACTAAGGAAAAGTGGAGTGCCTTGAAACATCTAGAAAGGGATAAATCTGTAACAGTGAAACTTGTTGATAAAGGGTTAATAAAACGGTCATTATGCAAAACAAAGTTTATTTAACAACTTAAAACATTTTCAAATAACTGAGATGAATATCAGAAACTGAATACTAATTCTTTACAGGAAATTCAGAGTGGTACAGTGACTTTAGCTGAAATTATTGTTCAGAAAAGAGCTTTGTCTGAACTTGGGGGGGGGTTGCACTCTGGTCGTCATAAATCCACATATTCCTTTGTTTTATACCCTTATCAAAAATATATAGCAGTATAGCAGTCCCCCCCACCCCCCACCCCCACCCCGGGAGATTTACAGTTTTTCAAATGAGGGAGTCCACTGGAAAGGACTGATGTTGTATTAGATGTGGATTTAAAAACATATGTTGCACAGTTACCCTCATATGTGATGGCCAACATTTAGCACAAAACATTAGGCAAGTCTTTTGGCAGGAATGCCATTGGCTGGCTACAGCTGACTTTAATAATTTGTATATGTCAATACAGCATTACTTGGAACTAGCCACAGTTGCACATTTTCTTGTTAATGTGGAAGGCCTTTTGGAGATTTTGGAATGGATTAGTTATTCTTAGAGAAGCAAGTTTTTTTTTTTTTTTTTTATTTTAATGGCACCTGTTATAACCAAATTTGTGTTACTGCTATGGGAACTAGAACTGCTACCAGTTATGAAATTTGCTTATAGGTTCATAGGTAAGTGCTAGGGTAGCTGCTCTTGTGGGCCATTTTAAGGCTAGCCAGTTTCTCTTTTTGCGCTCGAAATAACCTACCCAATTTGGTTCCAGATTGGCCTTACCCATCTCATGGTCGATAATTATAAAAGTTATGTACTTACCATGACTAGGCATCTGTGTTGTCCATTTTCATTCTTCCACATTAATGGGTTTGGATCCGACTCGGCTGCATACTACAGACTTCAAATCCAACTCTTGAGCTCCTCCCTCTACCCATAATGCGACACTCCATCCCAAATACCAAAGATCGAGTGTGCAGCTCCATCTCCCAATAGGCACGGAACAGAAAAGATAGGGCTCAAACCTGGAACTGTAGGTTACAAACAGTTCAATAGGTCCTTCCACAAAAAAAAAAAAAAAAAAAAAGATGGGGATGGATGGGAGGGAAGTTGAGGAAGAATGAAGATGGACAACACAGATGCCTAGTTACACTGAGTACATAACTTATAAATCTGATGTTGTCCTTAAAATTCTTCCTCACCAATGAGAGAAGTCCCCAGCTACGTTCACCTTGGGTAGCCCTCATGGAAGGATATTCCAGAGTACTGATGAACCAAAGGAGGCTCCGTTTCCAGATATGATGTCCAGTTTGTAATACAAGACAAAGGTATGAGCCTTGGATCATTTGGCGGCTGCACAAATGTCATCAATAGCCGTTTTTGACCAAAAACCAGAAGTAGCCATACAGCTAGTTGAAAGAGTTTGGGGAGATTTTGGCAACGTCAAACCTTTTGTAGAGTAAATCCAAGAGATGAAGTCTAATCTACTTGGCTATAGTGTCTTTAGAAACTGACTGGCCTAAGCGATTTGGAGACAGAGATATAAAAAGCTGGTCTGACTTCAATTGTTTTGTCCTGTGGAGGTAAAGTAATTGCCTGTGTACATCAAGCAGATGTAGCATGTACTCTTCTTTGTTTGCTAAATTTGAAAGAAAACCGGCAAGTGAATGGACTGGTTAATGTTATTTTCAGAATCTACCTTAGGCAAAAACAGAGGGGTTAGTTTCCAGAGCAACCCTATCTTTGTGGAAAATAATCTAAGGAGTTTTTGTGAAACAGCCTGGAGTTCAGAAATTCATTTTGCCAAAATTACAGCTACCAAGAAAGTTGTCCTCCGTGACAGAAATTTTATGTCAGACTTGTCTGAAGGGTTCAAATGGTTTCTGTGTCAAACTTTCAAGTACTAGCACAAGATCCCAAGGTGGTGAGGGATCATTTATTGGAGGTCTTACCAGAAAAATGCCTTTCATAAAAGCTTTACAGAATCTAAAGAAAGCAAAGGAAAAATATGTGTTCCCTGTGTGGAAATTTCAAAAATTGCTGTCAGCGGAAGTTTAATTGTAAAGAAACTAGCACCATCTTTGAAAAGAGAGATGTCAAAAACTGAATAGCAGCAAAACTGGTGCAGAAAAAAGATCAATGTCCTTATCTGATGCTCAGATAGAGAACCTTTTCCACTTGCTTCTATAAACTTTTTTGGTAGAATCCTTTTGAGAAGCCAAAATAATGTCACGGACTGGGGATGAAAGCCTGGACCGTCTAACTATAACTGGAATTGGAGAAACCATATAATCAACTTGATGGCCTGAATGTTGGGGTGTTGGATCCCTGACAAGTGGAAGATGAGGTCCCGAGTGGGTTCCAGTATCCATGGAGGACAGCAATGATGAGACCATAGAACAAGTGAACCATACTTGCTGAGGCCATAAGGGGGCAATCAAGATTACGGAGCTCTTCAGCCTGCTTGCTTTCTGCAAAAATCTTGGAATCAGGGAAAGAGGAGTATAAGCATAAAGGAGATCTACGGGCCAAGTGTGAGATCCAAGGGCCAACTGTGAAGAACAGCATCTCTCGGTGACTCCTCCTGAGGAGGGATCAGAGTATACTGCTTGCTGCAGTTGTTGCTGAGAGGAGTGGCAAACAGGTTGCAGCAAGGTTGGCCCCAATGCCTGAAAACCATATTCGCTACCGACTGACAGAAACCACTCGTGATGCGTGATGCATCAGAATGGATCTGCTTAGTTTGTCTGCAAACACATTGGTTTTCCCCAGGATGTACATCGCAATAAGTGGTCTGATGAGATCACCCGTTCTCAAACTCTCATGGCCTCTCTGCAAAGGGGGTAAGACTGGGTTCCTCCTTGTTTGTTGATGTACCAGACTAAGGTCATATTGTCATTTTGAAATGCAATAATCCCCCAAGGGAAGAGCATCTTGGAATGCCTGCAAGACTAGAAAGACTGCTCTCATTTCTAGGACACTCACATGCAACTTAGTCTCTTGGGGGGACCATGTGCCTTGGACAGCTCTTCCCAAGAATTGCCCCCCCCCCACCCCAGTTGAGAAGCATCTGTGGTCACTGTGGCTACTGGTTTGGAAGTACGAAAGGTCTGCCCAGAAAAAGATTATCTGATTGTATCCACAAGTGATTGTGTCGCTTGCAAACATGGGTTGATTTAGAATGGACCACTGTGCAGCCAGAGTCCACTGGAGAACTCGCATAAAGAAGCGCACTAGAGGAAGTAGCGCTATGGCAGCTGCCATTGATCCCAAAGCTTGAAGCACTGATCTTGCTGGGGGAGATGAATGTGAGATGATAGACTGAACCCAATTCTTGATAGAGATAATGTGATGGATAAGCAAGCATGCTATTTCTGTACTTGTTTAAAACTGTTCCAGTAAGCTCCAGGCTCAGAACTGGCACAAGTTTCAATTTGGCGAGATTTATTGTAATTCCCGAGGAGTCGGAAATCTGGAGCAAACAGTCCCTGGCCAGCTGAAGTTGATGTTTGGATGGGGCAGTTGGAAGCCAGTCGTCTACATACCGAAACACCTGAGAATCCCTTCAGTCTCAAGTAAGTTGCAACTACTGCCATGCATTTGGTAAACAACCTGGGGGCTGTGGTGAGTCCAAAGGTCAGGGCTCTGAATTGGTAATGACGGGCTCATAGCCATAAGCGGAAATGTCTTCTGGATCATCTGTCCATTTTGATACAACAGTAAGTGTCCTGAAGATCTGCAAAACACATCCAATTGCCCTTGTGTAGAAAAGGTAGAATGGATTGAACCATGACCATTTGGAACTTTGCGCTTTCTTTACATACTGGTTCAGTTTGCTTACTTACAAAATGGGTCTGAGGTCCCCTGTTTTCTTTGGCACAAAGAAGAAGTGTGAATAAGTTCCGAATCCTATTTGGTCTGGTGGGACCCTTTGGATGACTTTTTTCTAGCAGCTTTTGAATTTCTTGTGATCTAGCCTTCCTCTGACTGGGTCTAATGTTGGGAAGTTTCTTCCTTTGATAAGGAAGAAAGGAAAATTGTATGAAATAGCCTCCGGGTATTATCCTTAGCACTCATGAATCTTTCGTGATGTTTGTCCGAGCATCTAGGTGCAAAGAGAATCGGCCCCGGATTGTCTTCAGAGAAGGGCAGTCAGATCTATCCCAAAAAGAATCTCTAAAGCCCTGGTTTTGCTGGCCTCCCCCGCCTCTAGGGTGATATCTGCCATTAAAATGTCTCCCTCTGCCTCTGGAGCAATTCTCTCCACACGAATCCTGGAATGGGCCTTGAGATTTGCAGAACCACATTTTTTTAACTCTTCACTGGTTTCTAGAGAAGGTCCACTGAGGAAAGCAAAACTTGATCCCTATTGGTGGACAGGGTCTTCCCATCTATTTCGCTGTGGGTAAGCATCTTGTTTACTGATGGCCCAAACAAGTGCCAGCGAATGGGGAATTATTAAAAGATGTCTTAAAAGGCTCTGCAAAGTTGCATAGTTGCATCCAGGCATGTCTCCTTATGGTGATGACTGAACTGGCTGTTCATAAGATACCTTCAGCTGTAAGGGAGATTAACCTCGTCAAAGCATTTAATATGGATAAAAGAGTGGCCATTTGAGAGGATGTTCACTTGAAATCCTCAGCAGACATGGACTCAAGAGTATTTGAAAGTCCTTTAGTCAAATCTCTTTGAAGTCTAGTAAAATGCACCAGATAGTTAAGTGACCTCAGTGTGAAGGTAGCTAAAGCAAACACCAACTTTCCAAATCTGTCCAATGTTCTAGACTCTCTGTTGGGTGGAACAACCCGCCACCGCCTTTGCTCCAGTATGGTCGGTCTGCAAGTGGTGCCAAAAATACGTCAGGGAGCTTGGGAATAGGCTCGACAGTATCTAGCTCCTTGCATGCCTGGTGGGAAACCAGGTCAAATAGTTTGCCCACCGGGGAAGTGACCCAAGATGTAGATGGGCCAGAACCAAAGGCCTCCAAGTACCCAGATTCTTCGGAAGGAGGAGTTTGGGATGACCAACCACCTTTCTACTTCAGAATTCCTAGAATATCTCCAAAGGAGATGTCATCTGGTGTTGATCTAGGGGATCCTTCTCATCAAAATTTGTCTCTTCTGTGTGTCTCCTTTTACATGTCCTCTTTTGGAGGGCCTCTTCCATGGGATGTTCTTGAGAGGTGTTGGAAGAGGGGGAAAGCTCCTTTACTGAAACTGTCTGGAGGCCTGCTGGAACTGGCAGACAGGATGGTTCTCTCTGCACAGAAAAAGCCTTTTCTACCACCTCAAAGGCCGAAGGCCCAGAAGTCATAAACTGCCCCCTCGCAGTTGAAACTTCTGAAGAAAACAGATCACGGCCACCCCTGGATCTGAGCCTTGAGGGAGAATCAAACCCAAACTGTCTAGAGCTCCAAAGGGGGAGGGTATGGAGCCAACACCAGAGCAAAACCCACTTCCTTGGATCCAATGCGGACATCTCAGCTCAGAGATCAGTTCAGATCCGAGAGTATGGGAGCAGAACCCATCAGGGAAGCAGTTAGAATGGAGGAGGAAACTTTCCTCAGATCCAATGCTAGACCTCTCAGGGATAGTGAATCCTGGGGCTCCAAAACCACAGGTTGGATTGGAAAAGAAGACAGAAGGAACTCAAGTGTACACTCACGGATCTGGTAGGGGATGGAGCTGGCAGGACCCCCATCTGGATTTTAGCCCTGAGAAACTTTTGCATCATCCTTATCCACATCTGCCTCTGATAAACTTCTGGAGGAACTTGAAGATGCTGTGGAAGGGGGGCCTGGAATGTTTCTTCAGAGTCTCAATCATTCAGGCAAAGATGGTGAAATGGGCTTGAGCCCAACATCAGGTGTACAGCTTCTACAAGACGTACTGGGCTTAGGATCTGAGGACTTCAGATCCAGAGTGGAAGACTTTAAATAAGGAGGTTATGACTATTGTAGCCGAAGCCTTCGGATCCAAGGATTGGCTGAGAGATGTCAGATCCAAAGATGTCTGATCCATGATTCTATGGATCTTCTTCACAGGCTCTGTGGAAGACCTTGGGGACTTTGGAGGAGACCTTTTATATTCCAAAGAAACAGATTTAGTAGACTTTGAAGGGGTTTGAGCCCCAGACAGAAGAACCAGGTAGCAAATCTTTCAATAGCAGTTTGTTACGCCTGTCAGACAAAGCCCTGGAGTTAAATGTAGAACACACTGAAAACTCTGTATTCAAATGGTCAGGTCCAAGGCAATAAACAAACTCCCTGAGGGCATCAGAGTTGGGGATCTTATGCCCGCAGTAAGTGCATTTTTTTTTAAACCCATAGGTTTTTCAGACATGGCTTTGAACTGCATCAGCAACTATACAACTTTTTTTTTTTTTTTTTTTAATTAAAAAGGTGAGAAAAAGGTAAAGAAAAAGCAAAGATCTTACTAACCACAATAGTGCAGAAAACACTATGTTAAAGGGGTGAGCAGAGTACCAACAATGGTACGGAAAGAACTACTAGTTCATAGTAGAGCAGAAAATGGGAAAGATTAAACCTAATGCCTATGAACAACTAAAGAGGGAGATACAGAGAAAAATATATACACAAGATAAACTAGTAATTTAAAAAAGGAAAAACTTTCTTTTACAAAGCTTGAGAGTGGAACCTCTGTCTAACCATAATGGCAACAAACAATATGGAGGTAACTGGGCTGGAGTGGGGCATTAGGGATAGAGGAAGTAGCTCGAGAGTAGGATCTGAAGTCTGTAGTATGTGGACGAGTCGGATCAGAGGACATCAGATTTATATATTACCCCGAATGAGAATAACTGGGATCATATCCTAGATAATTTGAAAGGACCCATGCATGACATAAAACATTTAGCAGCTGCCTCTGTACATTAGCAGTAAAAGAGGCAGTCCTGGAGTAAATTTTATGCTTCCCATCCATACATCCAAGTTATGCTTGAATATGGACAGGAATGAACTTTGTTTTATTTGGATGTGGAGTCTATTCCACAGCAGCAGTAGACCAAATATTTCTGATGCCATCTGACCTGGTGATATGCAGTAAATCCTTCAGTAATAAGTTAGAGTATGTCTTGTATGCCAGACACAAGTCATCTCTTAGCAGTCTGTAGGATACAGAGTATAGTGAAAGGATTTCAATTTTGTCCGTGTAAGACATGCTGTTTAGTCCTTATATCCCTTTTAGTATCTCTGTAGGTGTTCTAGTTATTGCATGTGAGTGAATAGATACATGCCAAAGGGGGTACAATATTCAATGACTAGCCTAATGAAGACCGAGTAAGGGAGGCAATGACATCCCTAGACATGCACACAATCCCTTTGCTTATAAGCTATTTTATTTTACATTTGTTAACCAGGAAAGTCCGACTGAACATGCATCCATTTTCAGCGGAGGCCCGGGGAGAAAAGCTCCAATAGCATGTCATAAAGACATTACACAAGAATATCATACAGAGGTATAGGTTCCACAGAAACATAAGTTATGTATAGATTAACAATTCCTTTAATAAAGTCAGCATACAGCATTCTAGTAGTAGGGTTTATATAAAATATAAACACACAAGAAACATTTTTGTTTTCTTTCTAAATTACGAGTACTCTCAATATTTTGTTACAGAAATAACCAGTGATTATTAAGCTTTACAGTGAAAGGAATTAGGGGACCTTTAGTAGAATCCTTGAACATGGTATTGGTGCAAATTAACCTGGGGAGTAGCATGAACAAAGCCAGTTTGAGAAGTGGGTTTGCAGGAGTTTCTTAATTTGAATAGTGGAGATAGTGGAAGTTATTTGGCTAGGTAGCGAGTTCCAGATTTTGGCAATAATGCAGGCAGAGAGAGATTTGCCAGCATCATTTTTGTGTCTGATAATGCTTAGTAGGTTCCGCGAACTAGATTGTAAGGCTCTGGTAGGGATGTGGGGGTTAATTATATTTTGAAGTGCAGGGTTTTTTTCTGGAAGGTAGAAGAGATTATGCACTATTGTGAGTTGATTAAACAGAAGTAGTTGAGGTAGCTTGAGCCAATTGAGTTGGTTAAGGGTGAGACAGTGGTGGGATTTGTATGAGGTTTCAGTAGCGAACTTGGCTATTTTGTTATAACAAGATTCCATTTTGTTCAGATCATTTTGGCGGAGATTAATAAGGATGGGAGAGGCATAGAGAAGGATGGATAAGCGATGTGTTCTTGCAATTGTAGGTTTGGTTTGTTAGTTTGTTCCTATAGAGAAGTCCTAGTTTTTTTATTAACTTTCATAATGGTTTGTGCTATATGGATGTACAATTTGAGGTTATTGTCTATTTCTACACCTAACAGTTTAGTATGTGCAGTTGGAGTGATTTGAATGTTGAAAGTGTTGTGAGGGGGGGGGGGGCACGACCTGGGCCGAAAACAATTAATTTAGTTTTTTTGGGGTTAAGAATAAGTTTGATGTTTGTGAACCATGTTTCGGTTACAGTAAAAGTGTTTTGGGTGAGGATTTGCAGTTCCTTTAAGGTGGGGGTGGCACTTATAAGGGTGGTGTCATCTACATATTGTACTACTGATGCTGTGAGTGAGGAGGAATTGATTTGGTTGGTGAATAGTGAGAACAATAGTGGGTCAAGGATGGATCCTTGAGGGACACCTATGGATACTGGTAGCGAGGCGGACAGCTGGTCATGCCATAGGACTGCCTGCTGTCGACCACATAAGTAGCTAGTAAACCATGATATAGTGGAGGGGCTGAGGCTTAGGGTAGATAAAGTTTGGAGAAGAATGTTATGGTCTACCATGTCAAAGGCTTTAGATAGGTCTAAGAAAATGGAAGATAAAATAGTCCCTTGTTTCTATTGTGGTTAACTACATCTGTAAATGACAGTAATGCTGTGGTGGTGCTGTGGAATGGTCTAAAGCCATGCTGGGTTTTGGAGATTAAGTTGTTTTGTAAGAGGTACCGAAGTAGTTGGGAATGTACAACTCCCTCTAACATCTTGGATAGAGGTGAGAGTATTGCGACTGGGCGGTAGCTGGGGAGTTCTAAGGAGTTGCCCCCTTTGTGCAGTGGAATAATGTGTGAGGTTTTCCACAGGGTGGGGACTTTGAATTCTGCAAGTGGCCTGTTTATGACAATGGACACGGGATAGACTAAGGTGTCTGCTGCTATCTGAAGGAATTTGGCTGGTAGAGTGTCAGCAGCTAGCGTGGTTGGTTAGAGTTTCTTAAGGAGTTTTTAAATAATTTTAGTGGATACAGGGTATGGGGAAAAGTTGGTGGTATACAAGCTATGCAATATAGACAGACTCTCTTGCTTACAGGCAAGTTCAAAGAGACTTGTGTATGAAACTCCTTATTGTCAATATAATGTCTTTTTTATAAATGTTACATTGATCAGCTTTTTTTTTTTTATATATACTGTTAAAGGACCTCCAGATTCATTCATAGATTTTATGGGATGTCTTCAGAATAATAGATGTTTTTTTTCTTTTAAGTTAAAGTATTCAATATTTGGATATCTGCTTTTATAATCAAGATAATGTAGTACATTCTACTCTTTATAGGAAGCCTACCTTGGTGAACACTTTATATGCATCTGGTGTGCACCCTTCACATCTATTGAATTCCCTACCTTAAGGGGAATTTGTTACAGCCACATTTTTGTGCTCAGTTTGATCATTTTTAAAGTGTCCAAAGAGGCAGTGGATAGGTTTTAGGTAAGGTGTTGTACTTATAAACAAATGACTTCGCCTTTGCAAAAAGTGGAGAAATATATTCATACCGTGGTTATAATAGAGTGAAAGGGCACTATTTGAGAGAATAGGGAAGATGTGTAATACATATAACACATTATGTCTCCTTTATTGAGGGGGTGGCATTATTTTAAAACAATATTGGTATATTGTTTTAAAAAAATATACCAATATTGGTACATTGTGACAGATGAAATTTTTAAGTTCAATATTTTGTATCGAAATTAAGTACTGGTAAACATATTGTACATATGATTACGTAAAATGATCTTCCAAGGGTAAGTAAAGGGTGCTCAGTTTGTGAGTATAATATTAATGAGCTGTGTTTTAAAAGTCCCTGGTTATGCAACTGTTACCAAAAATCAGTGTATGGTTTAAGATCTGCCTACAATAAATTTTATATTGTACAAACTATGAGGCAAGTTAAAAAAGAACACATGAGCATGTCGGGGATATCAAAACAGTCTCCCCTACTAGTTCAGTTGCCTTACATTTTTCAGGGAAACATACAGATCCAAAAGATTTAATATTTTTGTATGCGTGTGTGTCATAATTCGGATCTTTAACTTAATGCTTGAGATTTTACTTTAAAAGAAGGGTTGGTTGACTTTCGCTCATCATACATTATTAACTGAAAGGCTTAAATACGGGTAATAAAGTACATATGAAATATTCATTACAGTTTATATCATAATGTACAATAGATTTATCAAATAAATTACAAATATTTGTTACTCAATTTATTCTGAAATGTGTGCTTTTAATTTAAAGAATATTTATAGAAGTTACTTTCTAATCTGTTTATTTGAATTGTTTGTTCTTTTGCTCTGTCTGGTTGCAATTTGCTGCAAAATTGATTTAAGTATTATGATGTTTGAAACGTTTTAGAACCACGAAGGCATTTGCTGAGATGCTAGTTCTTTACTAATAAAATGCACCATACTAAAGTGTAGTATTTAAAGATCATCAGTACCAAATGCATGTACACACTCGAGCACTTACAGACTTGTACAGTGAAAATGTCAGGGCATAAGTTAAAACTCCACTGATGACAGCCTCCCCATAGCTGCACCTTCTCAACACACAGGCTAAAACAGCAGTTACTGGCATGAGAAATAGCTGTGAAGGCAAAAGAATTAAAAGCCAAGTCTTACAGACCCACAAGAGACTAAGGCTCTGTATCCTCTGGGTCAATCCAAACACCCAAGACTAGTTTCTAGCACTGACCCAGAGTCTCTTCTAGGCAGTTTTTTTTCACTGAATGTGAAAGACCAATGTGAAATGCCAGCACCTATTCCCAGTTTAAGGTTATGCAATCTACTCTATGTAGACAAATTTCTTCTTTTTTTTTGTTTCTAAAAAAGGTCTACAAGGAACCTGGAGTGGGTGAGACTGGGACAATTATTTTTTTTATAGGAAACTTTTCTCACAAATTGTGTGTGAAGCTGACAAATCTCCTGGGCCGAATGTCTATTTCAATTAAAAGTGCTTTGGAAATGAAACACATGGCCAAATGAAGTTCCTACTGGATCAGTTTTATTATGACATTTATTTGATACTGGAATATTGTTTTCATTTTTGTGTCGCCTTTATTTTTTGTTCTGATGAATTCCTTCAATTTATGGATGGAAGCACTTAACTGTATGTATTAAATTTATATTGCTGGATGCGATATTGTTTATTGGTTTTATTTTTTTCTCGGTCTTGGGATCGAGTTTCAGTGTGTGGCTTTAACACTTCAAACAAGCAAGCCACAATCATCGGCTGTAACTGGTCAAATGAATACCATTACTGCATTCATGGCTGATCAGTAGCTCATCCCAGATGCAGATCGCACCCCCTAACAATGTACGGCCACGGGAGCCGCCCTGTTCACCCCATACCAGCTACAGTACTCTTACGCATGTACAATTTATAGTGCATCATGTCATCTCATCACCACCCTCAGTCTCATCTCTCTTCACTTACCATCTTTTACTAGGCATCATTTTGCTATTCCTCAGCCACTGTCCAGTTTCTTAACACTAGGAAAAAAAAATATCCAAAACTAAAAGTACCAAAAAGCCAAAGAAAGGTTGATCCAGGGTACCAGAACAAGAGTTTAACAAATAGGTTAAATGCTTTTATTCTGTAATGCAAGGAACTTATTCAGAACTGAAAGTTACATCATCTTCCCGTGCTTTAAAAACACTTCCTGTTACATAACCGATAACAATCATGCATGCATGCATAATTAGTCATTTGAAAAGTACTCTTAAAGTTACAGAACCATTTTAAATCCATACATTATAAATACTTGCTTTAATAAATATGAATATGAAATATAACCACGCATAAAAATGAATATACAAATGTATACATAAGAAACATTTAAAAATTAAAAAAAAAACTTTAAGATCAGGCTGTGTTGCGAATATGACACACACATATGGCATTACCAGTAATAAAATTAATATATAAAAGTATATTAAATATATACAAAAGTACATAAAAGTGTTTTCCCCAATGTATTTTAAATGCTTGCTTGTTTGAAACTTGTTAAAATAAAGTGCAACTATCTTTAAAAAGGACAAAGTTTTATGCTAGGTGCTATGTTTAGCTGATCTAAGGGCTAAAACACTACTAATGCTGATCTCGTCAATTAACTGTGGGGGCTGGAAAATATCAATCAATAACTGACAGTGTAATTACTGATGGCTCCAACCTAGCTTCCCATGGTGCCCCTCTTACTAAAGGTGGAACTTTTTCAAGAATAAAAAGTTCCAACTTAAGAGTCTGCATTCCTTAGAATGCTTATTCAGGGCATTAATAGCATCATATTTCTTAAAAGTATACGCATGCGCATAAATACTGGCTTTCAGAGGTCTTTTGGTTTTCCCCATTTAAAAAGAAAGTAAGATGAGTGTGTTACACAACTAACGAGGTATACTACTCTCCTAGTGTTTTTGTCATATTTGCCTTTTGGGGCTATTACCCTTTGGTAGATACTCCCAGTAATGTTCATTGAATCCAAAATATATCTACACTGTGAACACATTACATTTTTTCATCCTAACCACTTTTTAGCCTTGATGTAGTTACAATCATTTTTACCACTCTTGTATATATAAAGTGGTCTCACACAAAACTTTCAAAGCCTAGGGGTCTGAAAATACCTTCCAATTTCTGTACGTAATTTTCTTTACATCATTGTTCCTTTTGTTGTATGGAATAATCACAGCTTTGGAGTAGTCTTTTGAAGCTACCTTAGGGTTTGTGTCAACTACTCCAGGGTCTTCAAGAATAACCCAAAACTTTGTCACCCTATTTTTGACATCTTCACTAATTTCAGTTAACAATTTCCTGGGGTAGCCTCTGTCAACAAACATATTTATAAGTTTAAATAATTATTTTTGAAATGTAACATCATTAGAGATCAATAGAGACAACCTCATCATCTGCCCTTTGACCAAGTTATGCTTTTGCCAAAACAGTTGATGGAATCTGTACCCACTTTACTGGTCAACTGCAGAAATTGCTCAGTATTCATAGGTTCATAGGTTCATAGGTTCATACTAGGCTATCTGCCCGAGGGCATTTACAAGCCTAGCCCATAGTTTTGTGGCTTACGCCACCCCTTTAGTATGGGGAACTATACCCATTATTTTGCTGTGCCTCTGTTGAGCAGTGACACTGAGGTAATCCCTGGGGTATATCTGCGATCTCCCATCCATTGGTCAAGATTTCTCTTGAACAAGGCCAGCGAGGTGCTCTGCCTCACATATACCGGGATTTTATTCCACAGCATAGGGAGTCTTTGGGTGATGAATCTATCCCTCCAGCGCGTCCTATTAATAGCCGTGTCGAGGTTTAAATCTCCCGCCCTTGTGGCTCTGACGGATCTAGATTTTTTGAGGTGAAGCATATTCATCAAATCTGGGTTTGACATGGCCTTGTATGTTAGGCAAAGGTCACCTCTGAGCAAGCGGTGGCGACTGAATAGAGCTGGAGTCGTTTGAGGCGGGCAGCATAGGACAGATGTTTGATACTGTCTATCCTTTTGGTGAGGAACTTTGTGGCCTCTCCAGCTGCTGCAAGTGTCGGGTCAGATACATGCTGAATGGGGCATTGTACTCAATCATTGGTCTGATGAGTGATGAGTATAGGGAGACTATGACCTCCCTTGATCTAGATGAGAATCCCTTCATGATAAGGTGGGCAATGTAGAAGGTCTTCCTAACTACTTTAGCTATATGGGTGTCGAATGACAGGCTACTATCAACCTGGGTCCCCAGGTCCCTGATAACTTCTTCTATGCTCAGTGGATTGCCACCTATTTGGTAGCTAGGGTAACCTTGTTTTTCCCGAAGGGTATGACTATGCATTTTGGCATTTAACTTTAGGCCATGGCTCTGGCACCAGTTATCCGTTTCTGTGAGACCCTTCTGAAGGATATCTGTGTCAGATGTGTTTTCTACTATGGCGCCCAGTTTGCAGTCATCTGCAAACTTTGTCAGCCATAACCCTCCTGTGTTTGCTTGTACTGGAAAAGTAGATGCCAAACAAGAGTGGGCCCAGGACTGAGCCCTGTGGTACACCACTTGTGACAGGCTTTGAGTCTGACATGGCGCCAGCAACTCTGACCCTGTGGGTTCTGTCACTCAGCCAGTTTGCAACCCATCTTGTGATGTATGGGTTAACATTTAAGCTGATGAGTTTTTCAATGATACCCGAGTGGGGTATTGTATCGAAGGCCTTCGCCAGATCGAGGTAGGCTGTATGGACTGCCTTTCCCTCATCAATGGCTTTGGTGACTGTTTCGAAAAAGTCAACCAAGTTTAGAAGGCATAATCTGCCTTTGACAAAGCCAAACTGGGATGGATCCAAAGTCTGCAAATTCCCTATGTCTTTATTTATGAGGTCCATTATGATCCTCTCCATGGCTTTGCAGATAAGGCTTGTCAAGCTAATGGGCCGGTAATTGTTAACATAGCTTAAAAATTAAAAAAAAAAACTTGTATATGTGGAGTTAAAAACATCTACGTAAACATTTCCAAGTAAAACGTCTCCAATAAGGAGAGGATGTTGCTTTACCTGATGACTTTAAACAAAGAATTGTGTTTATAGCAGTAAATTCTTCTTCATTAATCTTGGCTTAGTAATTCCAGCAAGAAATATCTACAGGTCTAAAATCACTGCAAATAATTTAATATATTTTTTGAGATAAATGAGGTGTTCACTATGGAACCATTAATAATGATGGATATGAAATCTAAGATATTTTGGTACATCACTGTTAGGTGGATCTAAAGTTAGCATAGTTTTATTCTGAAGAAATTCTTTACATTTCTGAATCTCTAACCAATTGCAGTTCTGTAGACTGCATTTGGCTAATAAGAAATCAGCTGAATGGAATTATTTTTCCAAACAAACTGGTTCCAATACAATAAGTTACTGTTTTTAAAATCCATCATCTTTTTGTCAAAGGAGATTTGCATTAATTTATAAAAAGGATGATATTAAGTGTTGGAAATGTGATTTAATACTTTAAGTTGATTAGTTTCATATGATCATTAATTGCAAGACTGTTAAATCATTTTCAGTTGATTTGGGGTACTTCTGCAAAACCTTGTGGAATGATAATTGCATTATAATCGATAGTCTCATATTGTTCTCAGTGTACCAGTTCCCCACGTTATTCCTGTTCATCAAATACCTCTTTTGTGGGCAATCATAGCTACAGCATGAAAAGTTACAACGATACACTGGAATGCTAAGGCTATTTCTTTTCATAGTTCATTCAGCTAGTTTGCAATAAAGAAATATCTATGATAACAATGAGAACAAGCACAACCCATCAGTTAATCATATGGCAAAAACTGCATAATTTTTTGGAAAAATATTGAAATATTATTTTATTTATTGTTACGTACACTGTATACAGTTTATTTTGTTGCTATTGTAAATAATTTGGTTTTATTTATGCAAAATCAAATACAAATTTTTCTGAGAAAAAAATAACTTTTGTTGTTCGCCCATCCAAATCATATGACATGACACCTAAAAATGCAGCTAAATCTTAATATACGGTTTATATATATTATGCAAACATACTTAGTCTCCCAAGAATCACTTTACATTAACTATGCCCTAACTCAAAAAGACGTTAGTATTACTGTTAGTATTACTGTTGGGTGTACGAAGATGCTACTGAAGAACAACTTTGCGTATTGTGATGGAGAATACTTTAAGCAAAGCAAACTTGTTGTAATGGGGGCAGCCTCAGTTCCAGTTTTTGCAGATATAACCTTATGGTACTAGGACACTACAGAAGATTAAAAGTTCTCTCCAAGTTGCACCATAGCTTGCACCCACTTCAAAATGATAAAGTAACAGAGGATCTTTTAGCAGCTTGATCAATGATTGCCATGCAGCATTAGTGGTCCGGAAATCCTTACATATGTCCCAACCTTCCACAAACTCCCTTTTCCCATTTTTTACATGGAGTCTGGGTGTCACCAACACAGATAATCATCTAGAGCCAAGGTTTACACAGCCAGATGATTAGCCTTGCTGCAGCCGTTCTTCCATACAGCCCTTCATCTGTTCAAACTTTCAAATGTTCAAAACTCATATGGCCAACACCATATGAGCGAATGTTTGAAAGGCTGACAAATGATAGCAGATATCCCGCTACAGTGCGGGACTGGGAGGTTCCCCTTTCCTGCACTGCAGTGCGCCCTCGGAGTGAGATTATTTGAGTAGCAGGGGGTGTGGGGGAGGCTTGCCCCACCTGCATAACACAGTTTTACTGTGTTTACAGGTAGGTAAATGGTGCTATTTCAGGACGTCAGTCTTTCAGAATGTCGATCACATGGTTTCTGTCATATGAAAGTTGGCATTCGGAATGGTCGACATTCTGAAGTAGACCCTTCATACCACACACTTACATGCACTCAACATCTATGGTGAATTTAGAGTATCCAGTCCACAGCATGCCTTTGGACTGTGGGAGGAAACCGCAGCATCTGGAGGAAATCCACATGAACATGGAGAAGACATACAGACTCCACACAGAAGGCACCCCAGCTGAGAATCAAACAGAGGAACCTCTTCATGTGAGGTAACAACGCTATCAGCTACACCACTGTGCCACCCAATATATATACATTGCATACATATAAACGGACGTCTAAAGGCATGTTAATTGGGTCAAATAAGTTGTTGCCCCTCACTTCCCCATCAGAACTCTGCTATAATTACACCAATTATACAGTCCAACACCCCTAATGGTATATACCTGTTCAGATACACTGACAGCTACAAAAGCCCCAGTGTTTTCTAACCACAAAAATGACTAGTCCAAAAGCCCTAAGCAACCAAATAATGGTTGAAGTTCTATCTCTACACTTGATCTCTTACAGACTCATAACAGAGACCTAGGCCTTGCATTATATTCTACCAATGAACAAACCTCCTTGATCTCTTGCATCTCCACAAGAAAAAACAGCTCCACTAACTCAAGTTCCAGGAATTTAAATTTCCAGCAATATATAGATATAAATAAAAACATGCTGGAGCAGACTTATTACCCAACATTTACACCATCTCTGGAATAAACTGCCCTAATATGAAACACGGTGACAGCCTCACACCTTTGAAGACTAACCTTAACAACTGGATGGGCATCCAGAAGTTTATCTTGGGCCTGACTTGCTGTGCCTTCCTAAAATCAGGAGGTACATCATAAGGGCGAGTATCAGCAAAAGAAAATGGTCTCACAACTTACTGCCTTGCAATTCCTATGTTAATACAACATTTACAATTGATTTTGAAGAAATTCTAAATAAAATGCAAGCTAGCAAGGCAAATGATAGAAATACCTTAGCTACTGCTACATAGGATAGAATGTCGTATATAATTGTACAATGTGTTTTCGGCAAACACTGAAATCGCAGCACAAGGGACCAAATTTTCAACATTTGAGGCTAATACTACATAGGTAAACTTGCAGCATTGCCAAACATTCATGCAGATGCATTTGTATCCATTTTTTATATAAAAAAGTCCTTTAGTTCAAAACTCCTCTCATTTTCCCTTAGCAAACATCTACTCAAGAATAGGTTCCAACACGCAGGACCAATACTTGAAAAAGCCTATGAACTAAAAGACAGGTGAAAGGGAGGCCTACATACTGTTATTATTACTTTTAAGGGGATAATTAGCATTCCTGGCATGAAGTTTAAAAGGCAAAGGTGGACAGTCTAACCGATTTAAATATGCTGGTGTGGTTAGTAATAGGGAAGTTTCAAAACTGGTAGTGTGCTTTCTGCAATGCCAGGTAATGTTGGGTTTTGGGGGGAGCTAGGTATGCAAGCCTCTCTCATTTACTGTAATTTGCATCAGGAAAGTATGAGCACTGATTGTTATTACTGGTAGTCCATACTCTAGCTCTGGTAATAGTTCACTGAACACAAGAGCTTTTCACGCTCATTCAAGTCTTCTGTGTAAGACATGTAAACTCATGAGGTTAGGAGAAAAAATGACAGTGTCAAGTTTACAAAACAAATGTGTAATTAAAGACACAAGAGCAATAGGACATAAACTAAACTGTCTAGTTTGTTACCACTGCAGAGAGAAAATGTGTATGCAACACTCCATATGGTACAATAGTATGGTTAGCTGGTGTGATGACCTGTACATACTGAATTAACTTGCACAATCACTGAATACAAGTCTGCATTCTTTAGTTCCACAAAAGTAAATTCTGCAACCAGAAAAGGCAGCAATTCATGACAAGGGAAATCCTACAGTTGAAAAACAAGCTACTACAAAAAACAGAGGAGTAGGTAGGTCATTTGGGGGCCAGGGAGCAGTTTCCCTGCCCAACTTATTAATGGTTTGTAAGCCTAACACTGCCCCTTCCCCCAACCCTAGTCCTCCAGTTTAACTTAAGAAAAACCTTCCCATAACACTGTCATTCACACAAATTTGAAGCTAGTGTTACAGGGGAGTGGGGTTCGTGTGAAGATCGGGAGAGGAAACAGTTTTCCTTTCTCAATCATTTGATCATTCAGTGTTAAGGGCATTTGGTCTTCTATACACATTCGAACTTCTTAATGATGTGTTTAACCACGGCATTAAGAACATTCACTCATATAGAGGAGAACTATACAAAGTCTACGGCACAAAAACATCTAGTGAGCATTGTAATACCATTTGTATCTGAAGTTTAAAATCACAATTTTTAACTCCTTGTAACACAATACTTAAACAGTCACTGCTAGTTCAGTAAACACTGGATCATCTAAACAGCAACTTGTGGTTTACTGTCTGCTAAGAGTATACCCCAGTTGTATAAGACAATAAACACTGTGTTCCCTGTTTAGCAACAGAGGTGTGCTCAAATAGACAATAAAAGCTTTACCTCCAAGTGCCTTATTTTAGTTATAAAATGACCCCCAAACTTAGCAAATAAAGATAAATGCAAAGCGTAACCAAGCAAGCAAGAGAATAAATAAAAATCTATTGGGAAAAAAAAAAACAGTCCTTCGGGTTAAATTGCTTCTGACTGTACAAGTCATACTGGGTTTATTTCATACAAACAAGGGGTTTGATTCATATCTTTGGGATGAGAAATTTGGCTAGGTTTGAAATGGCTAATTCTCATGCTAGTCATCAAAGTGAATTAGCTTAATTTTAATTATAAACACTTTTATAAAAGCCAAGTAATTATCTTATATATCAAATCAAATGACTATTTGTATCTTGACTTGAATAAACCTGTCTTACTTATGTAGCTCCCACTGTATTTTGTTGTAGAAGTAAGACTGTAGTTTTTCATTTCACCACAAGGTGGAGCTCTTTTCAGGAATATAAAAGACAATTTCGAAAGTGAAAGGGGCGATTGGGATACTAGCGGAAGGAGGGAAGACTGAAACAGGGAGCTGAAGAGAAAAAGGGCCTTGCAGCATGACTGGATTTTCTTTTCTAGTGCTTTGGGACAGGGAAGTGAAGTAGCAGATTGTTATCGGTCTTTTGCTGAAATCCTGGATGATGGTATTTTGTGAAATCAGGAGAGAAGTCTGAAACCAGTAGTTCCACATCTGCATATGATTCAGCAAGAAAAGGAGTTCCTTTGGACCTGGTACAGAGAAGCCATAGATGATTACCAGAGTCCTGGCAGGTGATTTTTCTACTTTTCTCAGAGGAACCACGGTGCCTGGTCACTAGGATATTCTCGAAGTGGTGAGAGGTTCTGGCCGTCATTTTATATTTTTATAAGATTGTGGATCCCCCCCACCCAAATGCTTTGCAGATTACAAATAACTGGGATCTATACAAGCTCCAACTTGGGCCCCATCACGCCGGCAGCAAGACTAAGTAATCAGTGGCCAGTGAACAGGGTATAATAAAGTGTTTCATAGTTGGTCCGTTTAGAATTGATCAAGAGGGTTAAGGGTGTTAGTACTGCTCAATGGCATTGCATTTTCTCATATTTGTACTGTTGCATTATAAATCTTCATTGTTAATGACATTGCATTTTGCTTGTGTTAGTACTGCTGCCTGCAAGAATTTTGCTGCTTAATGACATTGCATTTTTTCCCGTGTTTGTATTGCTACATTATAAAGCTTTACTGCTCATTGATATTGCCTTCTTTGTGCATGTCTGAATGTCAAGACCTTTTTCTGTTACGTTCTGGGGAAGATGGTGAATGTATGTTTTCATTGCATACATATCTCACCTGGCCTTATTGCTAACTGGTGCACTATTGAAATAATGTGTTTGTGGTTGTGCTAGTGCCTTTTTAAACAAGATGTGTCACCTAGAATAAAATCTGTCACTCTTGCCACCTTGGTGTGTTTGGCCTATAGGGGTGTCACCAGTGTCGGGTAGGAAAGAACCCATAAGTACTTCAGCTACACCTGCGGGTGTGCTACACTTATTATACTCTTCAGCTGCTTAAACACCAAAGGAAGAAGAAAGGTTTCCAAAGCCCTACACCATTACCTGGCCCAGACATCCAGTACAATATTTTGGGCAGCACAATTTGTTATTTTGAAAATTTGCAGTAATTGTGATTATTTCACGATACTCTACAGGAGACCTCAAAAAGTCTATTAAGAATACAGAGTACAGTGAGGACTCATTATTTGATTGGACAAAGTCATGATCGTTTGATTTTGTTTCTCCTTAGTTCACCTAGGCAACAAAAAGGGCTTTCAGAATATTACGCAACATGTACTAAATACTTAGACCTGGTCATTGACTATATCTCTTAACTGTTCAAGTTTCCTTTTTAGTGTTTGATTCATTTATGACCAACATGATCACAGAAGAGTTGAAGTATTTTAATGATTTGAATCCTGTGATTCTGATTCTGTATGGCTTACCGAAAGTGCATAAAAGTCTGTCATGTCCTCCCATGAGACCTATAGTTTCAGGGAAAGACTGGGCAAATGGCCTCTCTCCATCTATTTGTACAAGTCAGTTCCCGCCGTGCCATCCCTAAAGGACATGCTCAATCTGCAGTTCCAGCGTGTAGTGTGCACATCAGTAAGGCATTTAATTCTGCATTTTGAATTTCTTCTTAAACTCTGTGTTTTACTGCTAAACACTTCAATATTATGTTCATGATGCTGTAGTGTGCTCGCCGTAAGGTGCTTTTAACTGCTCTTAACCGTTAATGATTTGCAGAAAGTCTGTATGCTGTATTAGAGTAAGCACATGCCAGTAAGGCATTTCACATGCTTCTTTAAGTTCGATTGCAGCTGCCTCTAAATGGCAATGTAGATATTTTATCTCACGTAGTATTGAAAACTGCTTAGAATGTACAGAGATAATACAAATTGTATGTACTGCTAGCTGTTAAAAACAGCGTTGCTGCTAAAGTGGGTGCGACGCTAGTTGCCATATATTGCTTGCATAGTGGTTTACCGCTCATTCATTGGTGTAGAACTGCAGGATAAAAACTGTATGGGCATGGTTATAGTTTGCTCGTTCTGCTAGGAATGTGTTTAACTGCTGTGCTGCTCTGCTACTCTCTATTCTGGCTTACAGTCTCTCTAACTCTGTCCTACCTACTGCACGCACCATCTCTGCCACCTTCCTCATTTCACTTCCAATCTTCTCACTCCACTCAGACTACTCACTCACCCACCCACCCACCCACGCTGTCCCTCTACATCCACCGTACTCTCACCTTTCAGAATTCATACTCTGAAAATAACTCCATCTCTTTCGTTTACTCTCTTCCAGCTCGCACAGTCTCAACACCCTCCCCATCTGAGAACCCAAAAGAACCCACTATGACACCGACACTATTGGTCAGACCTCGCTTCCCCAGGAGACAAGTGTGTGGATGCCACTGTTTTTATGCAAGCTCCTGCGGGTTTTTTGCTGTACCTCTATTTTTCAATCTGTTGATGAATCATAGTGTGCAATATTTGTGCTTAATGCCCCCGACAACGTGCACACTCACTGGGACTACCCCCTCTTTCTATCCCACTCTGCTGTACCTCTGTATTTCCCCAGTAGTTGGCAGAAGAGATCTGTAACCCTTTCCTCTGACCAGTATAACATCCCGTTTTCAAGGTGCCTGCCAATAAACTATATTATAGAGCCCCTACAAAGATCTAGCAGCACCTCCATCTTGTAAAGCACACTGAAAGTAAGTGCTACCAACCCTCCAATACCTAACAGTTGTATACACTATCAGGGTCCTGGTTCTACCTGCATCCACGGATACTTATCCTCACAGGGGATAATTGGCTAGGCTTAAAATGGCTCACAAGGGCAGTTAGCCTAGTACTAATCTATGAACCTATGAACCTATGTTCATCTCTGCTGGGCATGCTAATGATCTTTACTCCCTCCAGAATCTCCTCCTTTGACAATACTTCATTTACTATATTAAGGCAGAACACCCCCATCGAAATAGTATCTCACACCAAGCTGCTTGGTGTCACCAATGATGAGCATCTAAAATTCGACATCCATATTCAAACAGCCATCAAAAAGACCCATCAAAAACTAGGTCTCCTGTACAGACACAATTGCTACCTTACTCACCAAACTCCAACTCGGCCTACAATCCAAACTCGAATCCTGCTACAATAAAATCAGCAAATTCACCACAAACTCCAAAACTTCTTCCCATCACTGCCTCTCCCTCCACTCACTACAATGGCTAGAACTACCCAACAACCTAAACTTAATTAAACTCACCACAGCCCATAAGCTAATCTTCAAACCATACAACTTTCCCGCTCTCTCGAACACCTTAACCCCCTATATTCCTAACTGCTCACGTCGATCAGAAAATCAAAACCTCCTACAAAATCTACAAACCCTCCCAGACCCCAACCCACCTTCTGCTATCATACTCCCTAGCCAAGTTATGGAATTCACTCCCCTCCTCCCTTTGAAACACCCCCAAACCACACCAATTTCAAATCTTTCCTACACTCCTACCTATCATCTAAAATGGATTTGCCCCTGCTCTTCCCACACATACGCCCCTCCTCATTCATCTTTCTATTTCCCAGCTACTACTGTCTCTCCCTATTGACACCCACATACAATACCTCTAATCTGCCTATTACTGCTGGACTGCATTTTCTACCCTCATTCTCATCAGATATGTGATTTATATTTTATCCTATGAAATATTGTAACCGTGTGTTTAAAAATTTACTCTACAAAGATTATAGAATGTATGTTCACTTTCACTACAGCTACTCCGTATATAATGTTATCTCTTCATACTTGTTAAATTGTTTCTCTCAACATATGTTATATACTCGGTCTGATATGTGTGTTTGTTTGTTATTGCCATTGTTAATGGAGATTTTCTCCCTTGTCCTCCACTGAAAATGGCCTCTTCTTGGCCCAGTGGACTTCTCCAGTCAAACTGAAATAAATAAACAAAATAAAAGAAATTATATAGATAAAACCTTATGTCCCGTGATAGAGAATAACAAGACTATGTTAAAAAAGGACACAAACGTTTTTACATGATTTGTACAATGCAGAAAAATCGTTATCTACCAGTAACGTTACGTTCGTCACCATGGAAGTTGTCATTATTTACCGTAATTTCCAATATATGGGGAGTAGAAAATATTAGAGACTATTGACTAAAAATGTTTAGCTCCTGACACAATTGATCTTTTATGTTTTCATTAGAAATTGTTTTAGAGAATAATGTTTTTGCATTTAACGACACACACACACATATATAATTTTTTTTATTTTTTATTTATTTATTTATTTTTTTTTACAGAAGATTGGTGTGGCTATGGGCACAGCTTATGCCAATAGCTACGCCAATTTAGTACTGTTATAGTGGAGATGATGTGTGTTTTGTACAATAATAGATTTACAGATCAGTTACTCTGGTATGTTAGGTTTTTGGACGATATATTTTTTCTGTATAATGTTTCAGAAGAAATGCTTTTAGGGTTTGTTGAATATCTTGGTAACACTACTCCTTTCCTTAGATTTACACTTACATTTTCTACAGAGCACACTGATTTCCTTGATGTGATGGTTAAGAAAACAGACCAGGGATATTTGAGAACAAGTATTTATAGGAAACCAACTAAGAAGAACTCATTGCTTTACAAAAGCAGTATGCACCCTAGACATGTGCCTAGAAAGGACAGACATTACAAGTCATAAGACTACATAATGAAGAACATTCCTTGATGGAAGCACAATGTTCTTAGAAGTGAAAGGTACTCTAAGAGATAGACAGTTGTATTTCTCAACTTTTACATGAAAGAGAGACCAAGAGTAGACTCTATTTTTCACAATATGAACAAGTGCGCCCTATTGTAAGCAATGAAAAGCATGCTAGAGTCCCTATGACTGCGAAATTATAAAAGAGGAACTGGAGTATTTTAATGGCTACAAAAGAATTAAGTGGGATAGTTAATGATACTTGTTATTCTCCTTTAAAAATCTGTCTTTAAAGAGACAGCTTTGTTATAGGGCGGAAGTTAGTAAACCTACAGTTAATTCTAAGAGGCAAGGAACCTACCCCTACAGGAATTGTATTGCTTGCAGCTCCATCTATATAGAACCTTCATTTTTACATAGACTAAGAGGACAGTCCTGAGACATAATTTTTATACAAACTGTTCCACAAGGAATATTGTCTATTACAGTGTCTGTATGGAATGCAAAACTTTCTATATAGCTAAGACGAATAGGTCCTTAAGGGAATGTATTATGGAGCACTTAAGAGATATTAGGAGCAACAAGGAGATGCACTGGCTAAATACATTATGGATTTTGGTACACTCCAGACTTTTACATTTTTTTGTACTTGAGATTGTTAAAGAGAGTTTCAGGAAAGGGGACATTAAGAATAAAACTGGACTAGCTGAATTAAGGTGGACTGTATACTTTAATGCAGACAAGGCACCAGGCATTAATGATGCGATGTCCATTAAACTAGTTTTACGTGCATGCACACTCCCCTACTGACTTTTTATGCTTAAATGAACTTGTACATATACATGTGACATTTTTAGAATATGTGAGTAATTGCTCCTTAGAATTTTTGTGAATATCCCTTTTAGTACATTAATGAGTTAATTGTTTTTTGAATACTCAGACATGCTATTTATGCACTTCAACACTGTTTTAACTGTATTTGAGTCTGAGGAAGTGGCCATGTAGGTCGTGAAAGCGCTTACTCTCTCTTTTTATTTTATTAAAGTTGTTGGAATTGTTTTACACCCAGCCGTGGTTGGTCCTCTCTGGTTTCTTGAGAACTGTCATAGTTTTATTTACAGAGGGCCTTTGGTCAGTCTCTATACTTTTTGGTGCTAAGAGTAGAGTTAAACATCCTAGGAATGATCACATATAGTCTGCTTTTTTCTCTTTGTAGGGAAAGATTGGGGAGGGGCTGTACTGAGAATGTAAGCCACTGCAATATTTGCCAGTGTTGCAACTAGAGGCTCAGCAATCTGCAAGACAAAGAACTAGCATTTGGTTGGGGCTTTAGAAAAAGGATATCACTGCTAAGACTGGGCCATACCATTACATGTCCCACTGCACTTCTTACATGTGAGGTGTGGTATAAGCTAGCACCTTCAGGAAGATAAGGCCAAAAGTAAAACCCCAGTGCCCTCAAGGATGATGACACTACTCCCAGCATGTGAAACACAAAACCAGAGAAATGAATAAGTCAACGGTAAGGCTAGAGGCAAAACTCTATGGTCAGAAGAGAACCAGTGAGGGACAAGAAACTGTAATAGGAAAAAATGAGACTGGTAAATTAAATATCGGAAACTTTTATGGAAAAAACAAAATAAAACTAAACATTTAACTTCCATCTTTAATCTAGGTACATATATGGGAAAAAGAAAATATGTTGATAAGGTTAACTGCAGTCAAACCTCTTAAGTGCTAAAAATAAACAAATTTGGTAATACAACCTGTGACGTCCCCAAGCTGGGCCTGTAATCAAGGACCTTGAATCCTCACCACTGGCACAGGATAGGGATGTTCACTTGGAACAAAAATGGATACACCCAGTATTTCCAGATACAACTCTCTACATCAAGCACAATTTCCCTTAACAGCACAATGGGAACACACTCAGTCTGGGGTCTGGGTTTCCCTCCAGGTCCCCAATAAAGGTCCCCACTGGCAAAGCTATAGAGTCGAGACTTCAGCTGAGTGTCCAAGCCAAGTTCTTCACCACTCTGTCTGTGAGACCAGTGCTTTGTGTCCCTGCCAAAGTAGTTGACACACACACACACACAGATGCACACACACCTGGGAAAGGGTGGGCGCAGACTTACTAGCTATTGCCCCTTCTGCCCAGACTATAAGGTAGTTACACTCCCATCAGATGCTCCAAAGCCAGCTACTCTAAGGCTCTTGCAAGGGTACCAAACTATAATTAGTGAAATTAATATTAATACAAATGGTAATGTTGGCCACACAACTAGGTTTTCAGGAATGGCCACAGTGCCACAAATAGATACAAGTACTCTCAAAGGATAAAAATTTCTCTAAAGGACCAGCCAAAATGGAAAGTTTAAATGCATTTAATAAATAATAAAAGAACATGAAAATATTAAATATCAATTTACACTAAACACCAGAGTTTCATTCACAGGAAATACTAAAAATAACACAGGTGGACAGGTTTACACAATTACAGAAAAAAACAATATTTAACTAATCTCACTATATTTTCCTGACTGATCAAAAGAATTATTATTCCCTGGTTACTTGCTAGAACAAAGCAAGATGAAGTAGGCGAGAGATCTTTCTTTGTCAGGTTACAAAAACAGAGTGCCCTGCGACTTCAGTCTCACCTTGTATTAAACATTATTTTAGTGAAGGATTACAGAATGACATCACACACATCTTGTTCAAATGCTTCCAGCCTTGACTAGAAGCGGTCAGGATTTAGCACCTATATGGCAATAATACACAATTAAGCCTGGCTAAGATCTGCTACAACTCCTGGAAGTCATAAAACCATAAAGCACTTACAATCTTCTTACAGGAGCTAACAGACCATAGTTCTTACAGAGTCCCTGTCATCATTCAAAACTGTGAGATAACATATTTATGGCCTAGGTCAAGTAATTTAACTTCTTACTATTTTTAAAGTTTGAGATTACCCTCTTCTCTTCCAATATCCTCTCTCTTCAAACATATACATTTAAACAGTCACAATTATATATGTACATGGCTTTTTCTGTCCAGCAAGGCACACTGCTAGTACATTTTTAACACAGGCAGCTTTACAAATACATTTTTCAACACAAGCACCTGTACAAAATCAGTTTGATATATAAATGATGTATACTTCTTTACAAAATTCCACCTAGTTGTGCTGGCATATGTCACACATCCACTGACCTGCTTCTCCTGGCATAGCTGGCAACAGCAAACATAGTCACACAACCTATGAGGTTGTTAGCAGGGAAAATGCTTATGCCTGAAAAACTCTAATATTACATGTGTACATTACACACACAACTATATAAATATACACATACATGTGCACACACAAAAACACATATGCGCGCACAATAAAATGTGTGTGTACCTACATGAGCACATGTCAAGTGACTGTATGGTTAAACTTTTAATTGTTCAATCAGAGAACAAAATCCCTAAAGCTTAGTTTTCTGTTGTAGGTTGGCAAACCCCCCCCCCCCCCCCCCCCCCGAGTCAACTCATACATACCAACTTGAAGGTCATACTACACTGAGGAAAGGGCAAATTCCCATTTCCTGTTGTACAATGATCTCACTTGTGTAAACACCGGCAAAATGCAATCATTTTCAAACTATTTTGCTGGTATATGCAGTGTTCCAACAACTGATAGTTCAAACACTTGAAAGGAACTCATTTTACATACACATACACACACACACACACACACACACACACACACACACACACACACACACACACACAGGTACGTATCACATTTTTAACTGTATGCATGCATACATGCAGGGTAACACTGCTACGGCTGGGATTTAGTTTTAACATCACTGCTTAAACTATACATTTACCTAAATTAATATTAATTTCACTTTATGTACCGGGAAACATTAAGTGAACAAGCCAAGGCTCCCAGGCACTTGCAAGGAACTGGCTAAGAGAGTACAGCCCACTAATGGTCTTTAGTATGAACACCTGGCAGATGGTGTGACTGAATATTGTACGATGCTCACAAACAAAACACACAACTGGTGAGTTAGTCTTACGGGGGAATCTGCTTACCACAATCACAATTGCCATTCTTCTGGCTAGACTTAAGAAAACCCCTAAAGAAAAAAAACAAATGCAAAGAGAATACAAGAAAGAAAGAAAAGGTTCCCAAACATGGTACTTTGCAAATTGAGCTCCAAAGCCAGTATATATCCTCTGAGGAGGACCAAATGTTGTGGTGACACAGGGAAATGTCTGCATATGCAATCTACGGGAAGAACATTATGGAATGGAGTAAGCATACATTTCTCTTACACCAGCATCAAATGACAAGTTGAACTGTGGATGTAAGCCACACACTGGAGGAAGGAACCTGAGCTCTTAAAAGGCTGACCAGAGAGAGTCAGGACACCTAGCAGTCAAGTCCAAGTAGTAACTGAGCACTGCAACAGTGATCTAATGAGGAACATTTTATTTCACTTATTTATTCAATATTCACTAAGAGGGTAAGTGGGCAAGCAAGCCCAAAACCAGGCCACAATGGTAAAGGATAAATAGAACATATGGACAACTTAGTATAGTTAATCAAAAAGCATATTCTTTGGAAAGTGGAAGGAAACCATAGTACCCACAGAAAATGAAACCAGATGCTTGGAAAATATAGAAATTTCACACAAACAGTGGCCAAAGTCAGGACTGAACCAAAGACCATAAAGCAGTGAGGCAGATATCTTCCCATTGTGCAATCATGTCATGTAGCCCAAGAAATGTCGACATTTACACTCCTTGTCCAATGTTTGTGAAGAATGATATAGCCAGTGATGGCCAAGACAATAACTATGCCGAATTTTGAGAAATTCTGCTAATTATTTTTGAGAAATAAAAATAGCATGATGAAACAGTTCTTTTGTTGACTTATAAGAGTGGGTCAGGGAGTTTATTACGTCCCAATCTGTCAGACCAAAGGAACAGAAGTTTCCGAGAGAAATCTGGCAAGGCACAGTAAAATGTCTTAAAAAAAAATCTCATTAAAATGCACCATGTATTTTAGGAGTTTTAACCATTTTACCAAGTAGGTAGTAAAAAAAAAAACAAATTTTCTATGAAGGCAACTAAATATAAAATGAGTTGCAATGTCCATTATGCCATGTATTATGACTGATAATCATTTCAGGCTAACCAGATTAAATCCTGCATCTGCCTGATCACAAATCAAAATGTGTGTGCAAGTGCTTGCATGTGTTGAAGGGATGGGTGGGTGGCGGTTTTGTTCGAGCTACTATAAATCTGTTCTCCTTCCTGATTTTACCTCGGGTAGAGGACACCATGACATACCTTTCCTCTGACAAGAAGGGGTCAGTCACAAGAGATCACTGTGTGTGTGTGTGTGTGTGTGTGTGTGTGTGTGTGTGTGCTGGGGGCAAAACAGCTCTCCCAACCATAAAAGCAAACATATCACACGTGTCGTCTGTGATCACCATTTGACACACCTGGCTTCCAGTTTTATAGAACAAGAAGCCAGATTTGATACAGACTTGTAACAGGCTCCTTGACTTCGTGTTGCATAGATTTCAGTAGCACTTTCTATTAGTGTTTCACTGCAGGGTAAAACCATGTGCCCCCTTTCTATATCCACAGTGCCATGCTATGTGCCACCATGTGACCTCATACAAGTAATTGCTGGTATCTGTGCTTGAACTTTTAGTTTTGTTTCCCCTCTCAGCTTTCTTGTGCCTTAGTCATAAAGCAATGAACATTTTTTGAATTTTCCTATAAACTGCAGTAGGAAAAAGGTATATAAAAAAAAAAAAAACTAGAAGTACTCATTAAAATGGCAGCTTTATTTTTTTCCCCGTTTGACACTTGTTCAATACTGTACAGCAATACGCTTTTGTTGCCCACACCACCATATGAAATGCTTGAAATCATGGGTCGTACAGGCCTGTAAAGTATATTTTTGTACACACAGTAAAACATACATGTTAGTACTCCTCTAAAACTATACCCTGGTCATTAAAAGTATTTGAGTAAATTAAACAGAAAAAAATACTTATCAAACTTTCCAGCTCTATGAACTCTGTTCAATCTCAAAGGTTGACAGCAATGATAAGGTACTCTAATTACATCAGATAACGGTTAGGGAAAAGCTGTGAATGTAACATGTTGTAAATAAAGACGTGATAACCAAGCCACAAGACACACAGAAGCTACTTCAAAAAGCAAAAACTGAACAGTAAACAAAGACATATGTAAAAGTGCTACAAACAACAGGAGAAAAATCCCTTATATACACTTGTATATGCAACTTACAATAATTGTAGATGTTCAAGTTTGGTCACTGCTGTAGTCATAACTTGAGGAAATCACTGTTGCAGACCAAGCTTATCCAGCCTGACTTTTCAAAGCTGACAGCCCTTCTCCCATGCCTGGGTGGACAGCACCTTACCTCAGATATTTCCACATACCTTGTTTGCCCACACCATCTTTAGTTCTTTCTTGCCCCAAACATGGCACAGACATTCATAGGTTGGGTTTTGCCTAGCCAAATCATGACATTGGTTTCTGCTGATTTGGTTTATCAAAGAAGTGTAGTCTGTAACAGAGACTATAATCCCTCTTTAGGGAATCTGAAGAGAGATGGAGAACTAGTTATAGGAATGAAAGAGAAAAGGAGTAGAAGGGTACCCATACTGGCCCCTTATGGTCCCAAAGAAGTAAAGGTGAGTGAATGAACAAGTGAAACAGGATTTCAACAGAAACCACTTCTGAACATCTACAATTATAAGTTGCCAACATAACTGTGCTATACGTTTTATGGTTCGCTACTGCAGTCATAACTTATGAGAAAAAATACAAAAGTTTATATGATCAAAGTGGGGAGCAGGTTAGTGCCCAGATCAGAACTGGATAGCCCAGGCAAACTGAGTCCTATCTATAAATATTACATAAAATCTGTAGTGCT
Organism: Protopterus annectens; assembly: GCF_019279795.1. Classification (NCBI taxonomy): domain Eukaryota; kingdom Metazoa; phylum Chordata; order Ceratodontiformes; family Protopteridae; genus Protopterus; species Protopterus annectens. Next base: position 1,704,460,354 of record NC_056728.1, on the reverse strand, counting down.
TAGAGAAGATATGAACCGAGGCTCAAAAGGCTGCTTCAGAGATGTCCTGCTCACTAAATCTTCCTGGGAAGGCTGTGATAGTGACAATGCCTCTGGCAGAATGGGGTCTGACCTTCTGCAATGTCTTTCCATGTGTTTTATAGTAGAAGTTAAAGTGCAAGGCACTTTCAGATTTTTTTTTTGTTTCCACAAAGGGGACAAATGGTTGATATGATTTTCTGAAAGACTAAGTTTTGTCTGGTAGTACCTCAGTTGTCTAATGACATCCAAACAGGCATTCTTTCCACTTCATTTTGGAGATTTCAGAAGAACAGTGAAAGCACAACAGTTGGGTTCAGGGTTCTGTCTAATGACTTTTTGGCATAAAGGAGGGAGAGGGTTAGTATGTATAGGCATCCTCTCTCTACGGAACTGCAGGAATGCTGCCATGTACAAGAGGGCTCATAATTCAAAGATTCTACAAGCAGATGTGACAGCTATTGACAACACTGTTGGTCAGGTAAGGAATTTCACAGTTGCAGAAGCTTCTGATTCACAAAGGTGAAAAGGTCATGTTTTTTAATGAACACAATCAAATTCCTAAGCTGAAGTCACTCACCTTCTAGAGGGCCTCAGCTGACTCATGCCTTCAATAGTTTCACTTGGGGAAGGGTGTGAGAAAGAGGGGTACGAATAGACAGGCTTGCTAAGATAGCCCAGATAAATACATTCACTCAGACATAGGGCAAATCTGAAGAGAACAGTTCAGACAAATGTTGGAGAACAACTTGCACATCCAAATGCTGTGCATCTGCTGGTTACTCCTCTGGCACCAGAGGGAGAATCTTCCATTTAGCTAGGTATGATTTCCTTGCGAGTATTCTTCTAGCTTCCCTTATAATTTTTAGCATATTCTCAGCAAAGAGGTGAAAAAAGGGCAGCAGGGTCTTGTATTCCAAGCTACTAAACTGAACATTAACTATCTGGTCTATGGATTCTTCCCTGATCATCTGAATCAGGCAGGAGAAACAATGACAATGTACCCCTGTCCAGCATCCACTCATTTGTATCTGCTGTGGTCCTGCTCAAGTGTTCTTCTGTGGAGCTCTACTGGATCAGTACATACTCAACCTTCAGGAAGAGACCATACTGTACAAGTTGCTCCCAATTTTTCATGGCTAGCCTACACAGCTAAGGTGCACCCCATTGTTTATGAACTAAACAACTATGGTCTTGTCTGCTATGACATGAAGGATCTCAGATTTGCAGACTGAGTGAAGACTCTGAGAACCTGAAACATACTCAAAATCTTGGTAATAGCTGTTTGAAACTTTGCTTACTTGTGTTTTCATGTGGACAGCACTTGGTGGTTCTTTGTATGTGCCTCCCCATATCATGTCCAAAGGTCTGGCTGGGGTGGATGGTATGAAGGTTATTTATTTACCATTTGTTAACTGGATAAGTCTGACTTGGAATTATATGATTTTCAGCGGAGGCCCAGGGATTAACGCTCCAGATGCAAGTCTTTGTAATATGGGAGGAAACCAAAACACCCGGAGAAAATCCACACACATGTAGGGAGGACATGCAGACTCCGCACAGAAGGCACTCCAGCTGAGAATCAAATCGGAGAACCTCTTGCTGTGAGGTGACAATGCAAACCACTGCACCACTGTGCCATCCAAAATTTGCATACTCTATAGTAGAACCTTGGACCATCTGCACTCCACAACTTCACTTAACACCTCCTGCCACGAGATTAGTTATGCCATTTGTTCCTTCTGACTTGGTGTATCCACTATTCCGGTTCCTTTTTTATATAAGGCAAAGTTGACATGGTGTACTCCACAGAATGAGTCCGTTGGTACTCTTCAGGCACCACTAAAGTTGCCATACGTGCAGTCTGGTAACAGCACCACAAGTAATTTGTACATCATGTGGCCCAAAATGCTCAGAATCCCTGGCTAGCAGCACTGATTTCCTCAGAACATTTTGTAAAAAGGTCCAAAGAGATTATACCCTTTTCCTGTGGCAAGTAAACTCTTGCTGAGGTGGTGTCCAAAAGGGCATCCAGGAAGGCCATCTTTGTGGCCAAGCCTAGGTTTGACTCTAATCATTTGGTGAGAAATCCAGGCTGCTGAGAAAGTTCGGTGTACTCCAATGCCTTCTACATTTCCTCCTGGGACTGAAACTGAATGAGTCAGTCTCCTACTTAAGGGTAAATGTGGATTGCCCCTGGTTCTACACTGAGCTATGACCTGAGCCAGACTTTTTTTTTTTTATATATAAAAAGAGTAGACTAGAGTCAGCAAGTTGAATTTTAGAACTTTTAACAATTTGCTTAGTCTTGCTAGGACCAGAATGGGATTCCATGAGCTATCGCTTATTCGAATAAAGAATACCCTTGAAGCAAAAATCTTCACCCTCCTGCCTAAAAAAAAAAAAAGTTCTATGGTCCCTTATAGTTACAGAGATGGGACTAAATGTTCCTGGTATTGTGGTGCAAATGGCAGGCCTCTCTCTTTGGAATGGATGGGAAGTGAAGTCTGTACCTTTTCCATACAATCTGGAGTGCCCGATCTAAAGTTACACTTGACCAGTTTTGGTAAAAAGATCAGCCAGAACCCCCCCCCACACACACACACACACACACACACACACACACACACACACACACACAGTGAGGGAAAGGGAGATGGCTGGTCTTGAGACAGCCATGCCCAGCTTGAAGGCAGAGTTTGGAGAGTCCCCGACCTCCCTTTATCTTTCTACTGCCATTTACTTTTCTGTACGGCCTTTCTACATTTTGGCTGCATGCCTTTTCCCTACCACTAGAACCAAATTCCTTACTCTTTGATGGACAATATCCATTATATTTGGGACTAGGAGGGTGAAATGGGTTTGCAGACTATATACTTTCCCTTTTATTCACCAGACTTTTAAATACATTATAAAATTGGGTCAAAAGAACAACACCTTATCTGATTGAGGCATTAATTAGTTGAGTCTTCACACCTTTAAACAGGAATTGGGTCATCAGCCAAGAAGGTCAATTTACAACTGATACTGTAGCAGCAGCCCTGGATACTGCATCAACAGCATCCTACCTACATTGTATGGGATGTTTTCCCAAGTGGGAAACAGTCTAGTTTAGCCAATCAGTTTTGCCTTAGTGTTTTATCTTCCCCACCCTAACAACTATCCTGGAGACACGGGTCTGAACATTCAGGACCCCAAAGACAAGGGTTGCTTAAAGTGTATACCTTCTTCCCAAACCAATCTAGCAATCTACTTTCCCTGTCATTGGGATACGTTTTCCATCCTAGGCCAATCTATTTCCCTTAGTGAAAGAAGAAAACTGGAACCAGGCTAGATACAAAAGCACAAAATGTTAGCGTAAACACCACTTTATTCCACACTTTTGTCCAAGACTTCATCTTTGTATCAAGCCTGGTTCCAGTTTTCTTCTTTTGGGTTGTGTTTTTACTGGATTTACAGATTTTGCACATTCTACTTCCCTTGGCACTGTCCAGGACACTGCATGGTTCTGCAGTAAGGTTCCTATACAAAAACTTAAGATCCTGAAGCCTGTAAAATCTGTCAGGTCTCTTGGAGATAAATTCCCAATCCCTGCTGCCAAGGATGCTGTTTGTTAAGCATTCAAAAGGGTTTCCTGGACCAAAGGAATGGCCAGTGGAATGGGGAGCCCTAGACCAATAAGGTCCCTGCAATTCTTCTGGGAGTCAGAGGCCAGCTGAGAGCACCATCTGTAGAATTTTTCTTATGAGACTCTCCAAATGACATGTCCTCTGGCAAACAGTAAGAATCCAGAGTGTTCTTACTATCTGTGTCAAATCATTACAGACAGTAAAGCTGTGAATAATAGTCCAGTTCCTCTTCCTCATTAGAATCACAAGAGTCTTTACCAGTCATTGTGCAAACTTCCCTCTTCCTTTTGGGAGCTGAAGTCCTGACAGAAGGCTGCACTGAGTCTTGCTGCAGGGATGTGAGGAACTGAAGGAAACCTGGGCCAACTTAGTTCAATCCCAATAGGGGTCTGGATGGGGCTATGAGGGACAGACCCACCCACAGCTAGCTGTCTAGGTAAAAGGGACTCATTGAAAAAAGATGCCAAAATCTTAATAGGGTGATCTGTACCACCCTCCTGCTGTTGGATAATCAGGAGGCATTTTGAGGTGGATGACGGTGGGGGGGGGGGGGCTCAGCCATGACAGCCTCCTAAGGTTAATGTTGGAGGCTCAGCAATTGCAAATGTTAGGGACAGGGGCTGACAGACTGCTTCCATGGAACTGATGCCCTTAAACATGAGAGCTTCTGCTGGAAATGAAAGTTCAAGAAGGTACCTTTTTTCTCCCTGTGGGTGCACCTCTTCTTTTTAGATTGAATGTCCACCCTCACCAATGTTTATACGAGTTTACAGTTATGGAGAAAGATCAGCAATGCCTCCAGTATCTGTGCATCTGATTTGCTTTGAGGGTTTCCTGTAGTCTCTTAACGGTCTTTGGGCAAAACTCCACATAAACAATGCAATCAGCAATGATCATGCGATCCCAAATAAAACCAAGACCCAATCCTCCAAAGGCAGACGTCCTGTCTGGTGGACCCCAGCCATAAACAAACTATACAATAGAAGGAGGAAGCTACTAAATGATAGAGCAAAATCCCAAAAAGGGAAGGCATCACTGATCAGTATTAGCAAAAAACTACGGGCACACACAAAATTGTCTAAGGCCAGCTTCGAGAGAAAAATTGCACAGGACACCAAGGATAATCACAAGGCTTTCTTTAGTTATGTTAGGAACCTGGGTGGTAATTCCCAGATATGCTCAGAATTAGTCCAAAATGACAAAAAATACACCGAACCCACAGACATTGCCAACATCCTAGCTGACAGGTTCAGCGCAAACATCCCGCCCCTCCCCACCAAAAGGGCAAATATTTATCCCAGCAGAGTGCTGCCCCCCTGACATCTCAGATGCTCAGGTAAGAGCCGCCCTCTCCAAAGCAAAAACACAGCATCAATGGGACCAGACGGTGTCCCGGCTGCCCTACATGAACTCCAAGAAGAGCTAAACCCAAACATAAAACTACTGTTCAATCTCAGCCTTACTACAGGATATGTGCCCAAAGAGTGGCGTACAGCAACAGTGGTCCCTCTCCATAAAGGTGGTGCCTCAATGGATCCTGGAAACTATCGCCCCATAAGCCTGACTAGCTTGGTCTGCAAAGCTATGGAAAGGATCATCATGGACCTCATAAAGATATTGGGGACCTACAAACACTGGATCCTACCCAGTTCGGCTTTGTTAAGGGCAGATCCTGCCTCTTAAACCTGGTTGATTTCTTTGAAACAGTCACCAAGGCCATTGACGAGGGGAAGGTGGTCCACACAGCCTACCTGGACCTCGCAAAACCTTCGATACAATACCCCACTCGGGCATTATAGATAAGCTCACCAGCTTAAATATAAACCCCTATGTCACTAGATGGATTGCAAATTGGCTCAAGGACAGAACCCACATGGTTAGAATTGCTGGAGCCATGTCAGACTCCAAACCAGTTACAAGTGGTGTCCCACAAGGCTCAGTCCTGGGACCTCTCTTGTTCGGTATATATTTCTTGGAGGTACAGGCCAACACGGAAGGACTGTGGCTGACCAAATTCACAGATGACTGCAAACTGGGCGCCATAATCGACTCTCCAGCCGACACAAGCATCCTCCAAAAGGGCCTCATAGAAACAGATAACTGGTGCCAGAGCCATGGCCTCAAGTTAAATGCCAAAAAGTGTGTAGTCATCCCCTTTGGCAAAAACAAAGTGCCCACAAATTACCACATAGGTGGTAATCCATTAAGTACAGAAGAAGTAATTAGGGACCTGGGGACCCAAGTTGATAGCAATCTCTCATTTGACAACCACGTGGCCAAAGTGGTTAGAAAAACATTTTATATAGCCCACCTAATCATGAAGGGATTCACATCTAGATCAGGGGACGTCATCGTGCCTCTTTACTCATCCCTCATCAGGCCCATAATCAGTACAATGCCCTTTTGGGATGTACCTTACCAGACACCTGCAGCAACTGGAAAGACCCCAAAAGTACCTCACCAAGAGGATCAAAGGGCTCAAACAGATGCCATATGCTGCCCGGTTAAAGAAACTACAGCTCTACTCAGTGGCATATCGCCTGTTCAGAGGCGATCTGTGCCTGACGTATAAAGCCATGTCCAACCCGGAATTAATGGACATGCTGCACCTCAGAAAATCCAAATCCCATTGAGCTACGCGCTCGAGAGACTTGAACCTCAGCACTGAAATAAATAGGACATGCTGGAGGGACAGATTCATAACCCAGAGGCTCCCTTCACTCTGGAATAAAATCCCAGTCCAGGTTAGGCAGAGTCCCTCATTGACTCTCTTCAAGAGGAATCTTGACGAGTGGATGGGAGATCGTAGCTTTACCCCGGGTATCACTTCTGTGCCACTGTTAGACAGAGGCACAGTATACTAACCTCGAAAAAGGGCATAGCAAAATAAATTTAAAATGGGTGGCGAAAGCCAAACACATTCTGGCTAGGCTTATAAATGCCCTAGGGCAGATAGTCTAGTATGAACCTAAGCAATGTCGTGTTCTGCGATGAGGCAAAAAAAGCACTGAATGCATTAAGGGGATTTGTCACTTACAGGCACACTGTTAATTTATTCAGGAGCTAATGCAATATAAAGCATAATATTTCTACATACATAGTATTATATGTACATACAAATCTACTACTTAAAATCCTACTTAGTCGAATGACAAAACAAAGATGACGTTGCCTGAAATTTACTTTAACGAACACCTGGATCACTGTAATTTAACCCCAGGAAACTAACGATATGACCACGCTTTAAAAAAGAAAATGAAGCAAATGAAACCCACCCAACTGTGTGGCTTCACCACCCCCACCCCACCCCTAACTAAATATGCCAACTCCGAGACCAGACTATAGTGGAGAAAAGGGCAAAGTTCACCATGGTGGCCAAAAGGTAGTTTCCCAGAGTTAAATTACAGTGATCAGTGTTGTTAAACTAAATTTTCGACACTGTCGTCTTTTTGTTTTGTAATATCTATATATATATATATATATATATATATGTGTGTGTGTGTGTGTGTATATTTGTTAACCAGCAAGAATAGAAACAGTTCCACAACAGGGTGCTTATTTCTCTTTGCTCTTAGGTAAAAGGCCTGAACCAATGCCAGACTGACACCCTCTCTTGTGTCAAGAAAATAGCTAAAGAAGTAATGAGAAAATGTTCCCTATATAACAGATATGTGGAGCTGTCCAAGGGACACATAGGGGAAAGACTCATCTTTGAAAGGTCAGGCCAATGACAGAGATCACTACAAGTTAAGACTGCAACAGTGACTCCTGAATATTACCTACAAATAAGATAACTGCTGACCCCCCCCCCCCCAAAAAAAATCAAATTATAAGGGACCAGACAAAAATATGTGGTGTTCTCCTATACAGGATCAAGGAAAAAGTACAGTTTTGTACCTACCATAAATGTAGATGTCCGAGAGGAATGCATCTGCAGTCTTTACAAATGGGTTGTCCTGTCGTCAGGCAGCCCTTCGGTCGGCCGGATTCCAAAGTCTGGGTCTGGCTTCGGCTGGTGTCGCACTTCACCCGACGTCATTGCGGCAGTTATTCGGGTATAAAGGCATCAGCCGACGCCATTTTCCTCAGTGTTTCTTGCCCCAGATGCCAGGTGCCCTCTTGGATGGCTAAATTTGGATAAATGCCAAAGTTTCCAAATAGTAGAGAGCAAACACATAAAATAAGCATGTATGTACATATATACAAACAAATACACCATAATAGACCCCCCCCCCAAGCTAGCTGAAGATTGGCAAATACCCTAGGAGTACCTCAGAGGGGAAGGAGGGTGGGTAATCTGACTGCAGATGCATTCCTCTCGGACATCTACATTTATGGTAGGTACAAAACTGTACTATGTCCTTCAAGGATGCATCTGCAGTCTTTACAAATGGGTAGAATACCATAGCTAAACTAGGGGAGGAAATGAGAAGAGATTATGGTGTAGTTAGGATCCCTTGCAAAACAGCAGTGGCAAAGCCAGCACGGGATCTAGAGTATAAAGGTAAGTTATAATGCTTGGCAAATGTATGCACGGAGGTCCAAGTAGCAGCCTCTATAATGTCCTTGGTAGCCACTCCTCGTAAGAAAGCTGTGGTAGTGGCTGTAGCCCTTGTGGAGTGAGGCCTGATGTTCTCTGGAGTTTTCTTTCCATGGTAGGAGTAACAAAATCTAATGCAATTTCCTATCCATTTGGAGATTGTCTGTTTAGAAATAGGTTTTCCTTCCTTTCCTGCTGCACCCAAACAACCACCACCTCAGAACACAACACCTGCAACACATAGACCTCACGGTCAGAGTGTCAAACAGTCACAGCCCTTAAGGCCAAACACAATGCCAGACACACTAGTCATTGGTGACTCCATAGTCAGACACACTGACGTCCCGCTCACCAGACTGAGTAAGGAGAAGGTCACAGTAAGCTGCCTGTCGGGCGCTAGAATCCGCCACATAACGCAAGCACTCAGGTCTCTCAACAGCAGGTACAAATATGACTCAGTCATTGTCCACGCTGGTGTAAACGACCTGAGAAGTACCTCCTTGGACTACATGAAAAGAGACATTGAGGAGCTCTCTGATTATGTAGCCCAGGCAGGTATGACCCTGACCTTGAGCAGTATCCTACCTTCACCAAGAATGATGCCACAATACAGAGATAAGATGATCAGCTTTAAAAATTGTCTTAAACACTGGTGTCATTCAAAGGGGATCCAGTGTCTGTCTGCCTGGGATGACATGCTGGACAAGCCACGCTGCTTCGCAAGGGACGGCTTGCACCTGTCACCCTGGGATTCCGGATATTGGCAAAGGCTCTTGCCACCCCATAGTGCCTTTTTAGGCAAGGCTCAAATTCTAAACCTACCACCCTAGAACACAAAAAGGAAAAAACTAAGGGTAATGCTGCTCAATGCCAGAAGTCTAAATCTCAAAATGCACGCACTCGAGGCCCTTCTCAGTATGGAGAACATCGATGTCTGTGCTGTGACAGAAACCTGGTTCAAGGCTCCTGAGAGCACCCCAGCGCTATCAGGTTTTACCTCATATCATGCGTTCCGGCCCCAAAATCCGGACAATACCAAGAAAGGAGGGGGTATCCATATTCATCAAGGACACCCACACCTCAAGACTGGTGGCAACGCACGATGCATCGGAGACCATCCAGGTGCAATTAACTATAGGCAAGACTGCTCTGCAAATTGTAGCATGTTACAGGCCACCCTCACAAACTCAGGAACCTCACATGGCCTTCCTGAAAACACTAGAGGGATAAATGTATCACCAAACACCATCATACTAGGTGACTTCAATTACCCTAATATAGACTGGGAACACTACTCAAGCCCAAACACCCTAGCCCAAAAGTTCCTGGAATTCATAAACTCAAATGCCATGGAACAACTAGTCACCATCCCCACAAGAGGAGATAACATACTTGATCTCATCATCACGAACATGGGAGCACAATGTTCAACACCAGAAGTATACCCCTCACTGGTGAGATCAGATCACAAACTAATCTCGCTGGAGGTCCTCATCCCACCCCACCTGAAATAAAAAGACCACAGTAAAAACTTCCAAAAGCCGACTTCACACTTCTAAAGACTAGTGTGGTCTCCTTTAAGGCCCCGAGCATGGAAAACAGTACTCAAGCCGCTGAATCACTTACAAATGCTTTCTACCAGCACCTGCAGGACTGCATGGATAAGGCAATCCCAAGCAAAACAAAGACTCTTTGTACCAAAGGCAAGCGTCCAGTCTGGTGGACCCCAGCCATAAACAAACTCTACAACAAAAGGAGGAAGCTACTACAAGATAGAGCAAAATCCTTAAAAGGTAAGACACCCTTGATCACTATAAGTAAAAACTAAGAGCTCTCATAAAATCATCCAAAGCAAATTTCGAGAAAAATAGCTAAAGACTCAAAAGACAATCATAAGGCCTTCTTTAGCTATGTTAGAAACCTGGGAGGAAACTCCCAGATATGCTCAGAACTAGTTCAAAATGATGTTAAGATTACTGATCCTACAGACATTGCCAACATACTGGCTGACAGGTTCAGTGCAAACTTCTCCCCTCCCCCAAAGGAGAGATATCTATACCAAAGCGATTGCAGCCCCCAAACATCTCCAGCCCAAGTGAGAACTGCTCTCTCCAAAGCAAAAACACAGCATCCATGGGACCTGATGGTGTCCCGGCTGTGTGCTCCACGAACTCAATGAGGAATTAAACCCACAGCTAGGACAGCTGTTTAATCAAAGTCTTACCTCGGGATCATTCCAGGAGTGGCGCACTGCAACTGTGGTCCCACTGCACAACGGCGGTGCCTCCACCGACCCTGGAAATTACCGGCCCATTAGCTTGACAAGCCTTATCTGCAAAGCCATGGAGAGGATCATAATGGACCTCATAAATAAAGACATAGGGAATTTGCAGACTTTGGATCCAACCCAGTTTGGCTTTGTCAAAGGCAGATCATGCCTTTTAAACTTGGTTGACTTTTTCGAAACAGTCACCAAAGCCATTGATGAGGGAAAGGCAGTCCATACAGTCTACCTCGATCTGGCTAAGGCCTTCGATACAATACCCCACTCGGGTATCATTGAAAAACTCATCAGCTTAAATGTTAACCCATACATCACAAGATGGGTTGCAAACTGGCTGAGTGACAGAACCCACAGGGTCAGAGTTGCTGGCGCCATGTCAGACTCAATGCCTGTCACAAGTGCTGTCCCACAGGGCTCAGTCCTGGGCCCACTCTTGTTTGGCATCTACTTTTCCGAAGTACAAGCAAACACAGGAGGGTTATGGCTGACAAAGTTTGCAGATGACTGCAAACTGGGCGCCATAGTAGAAAACACATCTGACACAGATATCCTTCAGAAGGGTCTCACAGAAATGGATAACTGGTGCCAGAGCCACGGACTAAAGTTAAATGCCAAAAAATGCATAGTCATACCCTTCGGGAAAAACAAGGTTACCCCTAGCTACCAAATAGGTGGCAATCCACTGACCACAGAAGAAGTTATCAGGGACCTGGGGACCCAGGTTGATAGTAGTCTGTCATTCGACACCCATGTAGCTAAAGTAGTTAGGAAGACCTTCTACACTGCCCACCTTATCATGAAGGGATTCTCATCTAGATCAAGGGAGGTCATAGTCTCCCTTTACTCATCACTCATCAGACCAATGATTGAGTACAATGCCCCATTCGGAATGTATCTGACCCGACACTTGCAGCAGCTGGAGAGGCCACAAAAGTTCCTCACCAAAAGGATAAAGGGTCTCAAAATCTGTCCTATGCTGCCCGACTGAAAGAACTCCAGCTCTATTCAGTCGCTTCATTGCTCAGAGGTGACCTTTGCCTAACATACAAGGCCATGTCAAACCCAGATTTGATGAATATGCTTCACCTCAAAATCTAGATCCATCAGAGCCACAAGGGCGGGAGACTTAAACCTCGACACGGCTATTAATAGGACGTGCTGGAGGGATAGATTCATCACCCAAAGACTCCCTATGCTGTGGAACAAAATCCCGGTACATGTGAGGCAGAGCACCTCGCTGGCCTTGTTCAAGAGAAATCTTGACCAATGGATGGGAGATCGCAGATATACCCCAGGGATTACCTCAGTGTCACTGCTCGACAGAGGCACAGCAAAATAATGGGTATAGTTTCCCCATACTAAAGGGGTGGCGTAAGCCACAAAACGATGGGCTAGGCTTGTAAATGCCCTCGGGCAGATAGCCTAGTATGAACCTATGAACCTATATGCTACCAGAAGCTGGTCAGTTTTTCTATTGTCTTTTGTCCTGTCCAGGTAGTAGCGTAATTGTCTGTGTACATCCAAGGTATGTAAGAGCCTTTCTCCCCTGTTCTGTGGGTTGGGGAAGAATGTAGGAAGGTGGATAGCCTGATTTAAAGATACTCTGGATACCACCTTAGGCATAAATGTAGGATTTGTTCTCATGGACACTCTGTCTTGATGGAAGATTAGGAAGGGTTGCACTGCCATTAATGCCTGTAGTTCAGAGACCCTTCTTGCTGAAGTTATTGCCAGCAGGAAAGCAGTCTTCCAGGATAAGTATTGTATTTCTGCTGTTGCTGCTGGTTCGAAAGGGGGAAAGAGTCAGTTTTTCCAGCACAAAGTTCAAGTCCCATGCGGGCAATGGAGGTTTCCTGGGAGGTTTTACATTTTTGATTCCTCTCAGAAACTGTCTGAGCAGAGGGTGCGAGAAGACAGGAGGATCCAAGCTGTACTCTGCTGAAATAGCTGATGCATGTATCTTGATGGAGGAATAGGACAGGCCTGTATGGAAGAGCTCCGCCAAGTACTCCAGGATGTTGGCTATGTTCACCAGTGTCACATCTTGCCCCTTTGCAGTACTCCAGATGAGATATCTTTTCCATTTTGCTGCATAATTCTTTCTAGTTGAAGGTCTATGAGCCTCCATGATTATGTCTTTAACCCTTTGGGATAAATTTGGGTTAATTGCTGTTATGTGATGTTCCAGGCAGTTAGCTGCAGAGTTTTTAAGTTTGGATGCAGAATGTTGTAGTTGTTCTGTGTCAGCAGTAATGGGATCAGGGGCAGTGTCCATATTTGTCCCCGGGACATGCTCCTCAGAAGTGGATACCAATGTTGTCTTGGCCAGTCTGGGGCTATCAGAATGATCCTCGGACGTTCCTCTTTGATCTTGAGAAGCACCTTGTGCATCAAAGGTAGTGGTGGGAATGCGTATGCTGTCAGGCTTTTCCAACTGAAGGATAGGGAGTCCACCTTCCAAGCAAGTGGGTGGTAAGTCCTTGTGCAGAATTTCTTCAACTGGTGATTGAAAGGGGATGCAAACAAGACTATTTGTGGTAATCCCCATTCTCTTGTGATGGTTTTGAAGATGTCCGGATGCAGCATCCATTCGTGGGCATCTGTTGTAGTTCTGCTTAATATGTCTGCTAGAATGTTTTCCTTCCCTGGTACATAAATTGCCTAAGTGAATGTTGTAGCTCAGAGCCACATCCCATAGGTCCAGTGCCAACCGGCATAGAGGGTATGAGTGTGTGCCTCCCTGTTTGTTGATGTACCACATAACTGTGGTGTTGTCTGTCCTTATCAACTGGCCTTCTTGTAGAAAAGGTCTGAATGCCTGGATTGCCAATTTTACTGCCATCATTTCTTTTAGATTTATGTGCAGATGCAGCTGGTCTTGAGTCCATAGGCCTTGAAAGCACTTGCCCATCATGTGTGCCCCCCAACCGAGGTCTGAGGCATCTGTCGTGATGGTTTGTCTTGGTTGACTTTTGCAGAAGGGCAGTCCTGTGTTTGATTGACAGGCCTGAGCCCACCATAAGAACTCTTGCTTCAGGCATGGGATTATTGGAATGTTGGTTTCTAGGCTGTGCTTGTGCTGAGACCACAAATTCTTTAGGTACCACTGTAGCTTTCTCATATGCAGCCTGGCATGAGGTACCAGAATTATGCAGGATGCCATGAAGCCTAGAGCTTGCAGCACTTTTCTTGCAGTTAGATGGCTCTGCTTTGTCAATGCCAAGAAGTAGAGAGGAAGTTGCTCTTTCTTTTCTGCAGTTAGAAATGCCATTTGTTTTGATGTGTCCAGTTCTGCACCCAGAAAGGTTATTCTTTGGGATGGAATCAGCCTTGACTTTTTTGTATTGACTGTATATCCCAGGGCTTGCAGCAGGTAGATGACTCTTTGTAAATCTTCTGTGAGTTTGTTTTTGTTGTCCGCTTGTATCAGGCAGTCGTCTAGGTAGGGATAAATTTGAATTCCCTGAAGTCTGCAATGAGCGATTACTGATGCCAGGCATTTCGTGAACACTCTGGGCGCAGTAGATAAGCCAAAGGGCAATGCTGAGAATTGATAATGCTCTGATCCTGCAAGAAATCTGAGGTATCTTCTGCAAATTGGTCTTATGGGGACGTGCAGGTATGCCTCCTTGAGATCTAGAGTTACCAGCCAAGACTCCTTGCCCAGCATGGGAAGAAGCTGCTGTAGGGTCAGCATTTTGAATTTTGGGGCAATGAGGAATGTGTTTAAAGCGGACAGGTCTAGAATAGGCCTCCATTTGTTTTCTTTTCTTGGTACCAGGAAGAGCCTGGAGTAAAATCCTTTCCCTTGCTCCAGAAATGGTACCTTTTCTACAGCTCTCATTCTTAATAATTGAGATATTTGTTTTAGAGCTTCTGCCCTTTGAGAAGGTGGTAGGTTTGGCATTCCTCTCTTTCCTGGGAGTGTATGGAAATGGAACCTGTAGCCTTTGTCTATAGTCTGCAAAATCCATTTTTCTCTTGTAATGCAGTGCCAGTTTCTTGAAAATAATATTAGCTTTCCGCCTAAGGGCGCTTCTAGTTGTTCCCTGGTAGGCGGTGCCACCGCCAAGTCACTGTGATTGAGTTGTAGTGGTGGTGGCTGTATCCGTGCCTCGCTGGTTGTTGCCCTGCCACTGGCGACCCCTGTAGGCACCCCTGGATTGGTTTCTGCCTCTAGAGCGCCTATTCCTGCCTCTTTGTGCCTTAGAGGTGTCCGGAAAGGACCAATTCTTGGAGGGCCAGTTCCTGCTAAACCTTGGAGGTTGAACTTGTAAGAAATCTTTCACTGTTTGCACAGATTTTGCTTTCTCTTCCATCTTTTTTAGTACCTGCTGTGCGGGGGCACCAAATAAATTGACCTTGTCCATAGGTGCATCCAAAAGCTTAGATTTGACATGGTCTGGTAATGCCTGTTCTTTCAACCATGCATGCCTCCTGATAACTGTGCCAGTCATGGCTGATCTAAAGGAAGCCTCCAGTGCATCATAGCCACATTTTAAAGAATGGTTACTAACCTGCTGTATGTTATGCAACATTTCTTGAACATACTTTTTATCTATAGATTCTTCTGAGGACAGCTTTTTAGTCAACTGGTCAAGCATAAACTCTTGATATTGAATCATATGAAATTGGCAGTTCAAAGCTCTAGCTGACAAAGTAGCAGAGGTGTAAACTTTTTTACCCCATCTCTCTAAGGACCTGGAATCCCTTTCAAAGGGGAGGGGGTTTTTAGAAGAAGTAGCTGCTACAGCTTTAGGGCCCTGGGAGATAGTCTCTGGATCTGCAAGTGGTGATGAGTGTCCGGGACCCTGTAGTACCTATCGGGCTTAGCAGGGGCCGGAGGCAAAGTATCAGGAGCAGTGCAAACATCATTAAATGCATCATCAACAACAGATAGGACTGGAGGTATAGCTAAAGGCCTATGCTGTGGCAAGTGTAGAAAGGTCCTAAGCCTTTTCCTAGAGTCTGAGAAATCTTGGCCCTGCCACTGAAATTGTTCCCTCATAGCATGCAAGGTTTCCCCAAAGGAAAATTCCTCAGGAGGAGAGGCTGAAGGGATGGACTCCTCAGCATCAGAGTCTTCGTAAGGAGAATAAGAAGCCTCAGGAGGGTCTGTATGATCTGAGTCATCCGAGGAATCATCTGTGGCTACTGGCTCAGGGGGCTCTGCTCTAGGCCTTTTTTCTGGAGGAGGGAGAGAGGCCCTGTCTGGATGAGGCTGGGCTCCACGAATTAAGGAGATGAGATCCTCTGCCAAAGAAAGCATATGGGAGCTGGTGCTGGGCCTGTGAGAGGGGGGCTTGGCAGGCACAGGTTTTGATGCTTTGGCCGCCTTAGCCCTGGCAAAGGCCTTAATAGACCTAGCTGGAGGAGGCCTAGCAGCTCCACGTGCAGGGGTAGAAATATCTAGGGGAATGGTGTCTGATAAATCCTGTGAAATCGCAACAGAAGGTTGGATTTCAGAAGCCGTTTCTACCAGGATAGAAGAGGCCTCGGTAGAAGGCAAGTTTTCGGCTGAAGAAAGAACCGCTTGCTCGGTTTCGGCCGAAACCGAGACACTCGTGGTTTTCTTAACCGTGGTTTCGGCCGAAACCGCGGACCGCGAGTGTCGGTCCTTTTCTTTGCGTTTTTTGGTTATTTGCGTAGTCGGAGGATCCGACGGCATAATGTAGGCAAAATCGGAGCCGAAAATCTGTTCAGCAAAGTCTGATCGACGTCTAAGCGTCCGTCGGTTAAAAGAAGCACAGGCTAGACAAGCTGCTACGTCGTGGTCTGGGCCTAAACAATGTATGCAATAGGAGTGGAAATCCTTATGAGGTACTTGTTTCCCACAAGATAAACAGTTATTAACTTTCTCTGACATCGGCTGAGGCAAGAAAGAGTCCCCAACGGGGTACTTAGCTTTATAGAAGTCTTCGAAGTAGTATTCTGTAGTAGTAATCTCTGGATCTGACCGCCCGGCACTTGCGAACAGCTTCTGCTTCGGGCGCCACGCGGCAAGAAAGACTGAGGAAAATGGCGTCGGCTGATGCCTTTATACCCGAATAACTGCTGCAATGACGTCGGGTGAAGTGCGACACCAGCCGAAGCCAGACCCAGACTTTGGAATCCGGCCGACCGAAGGGCTGCCTGACGACAAGACAACCCATTTGTAAAGACTGCAGATGCATCCTTGAAGGACATCTTAACTAAACCCCAATTACGTTACACTAAATGTTCATATGTACACATCCCTGATCCAGGGCCACTACTACTACTAGCAAAAAGTAACCATTGCTACACCCAAGAGCAGAAATCATCCACGTTAATAAAGGACTGATTAATGCAGGTCACTTTTGAAATAAGCATCAACAACTTCAATTATTTCACCTTACCCTAAATCTCCATTTTCTTGCAACAACAGAATCCTAGACAGAAACAGATTCACCCTACTTAAACATCTACTGCCAAGGGTATAAACGTCTAGTCCAGGGGTTCCCAAAGTGTGCACCGCAGCTTCCTCACAGGGGAGCCGCGAACCATACCTCCCAACCGTACTTTTTCCAGCTGTTTTTATTTTTTTTTTCCGTTTTTTTGAGCTGACGTCAGCTCCGTCGGGACTACCAGACTGTTGGAATTGAGCTCAAGGCTCAGTGCACACATTTCTGTCTGATATGCATTTCCGCGAGCGGGAAACATTTTTCAAATGTATCTGCAAGCAGGGATTTGGCTACACTTGCGAGTGGCGTTCTCTGTTTTTTTATTCAAATGGATGTCAGCAAAGTCCTGGGCACTGCAGAGCCAGAGCAGGGAGAATGTTACGGACAGGATTCTGGCTGAAGTAGGAAACGTTGTTTATTCTGAGTGAAGAGGAGGTGTGTGTGCGTAAGAAGCAATGGTTATAGTATCTATAACTAGTCTAAATGATTAAAATAATGTAGAATTAGTGATATCCAGTTTGATGAATAAGATGTCAATTTCATATGAAATATTTACATTTATATTATTTACACTGTGTGTTGTGAGACGAGTGGCTTTTTCCAGGGTTTAGGTGGTCAATATTAAGTCAGGTGACTGAAGACTGAAATTGCACTGGGGTGGTTAGTTATTACTGCCTTCTGTAAAGTGTTCTATTTTAGGTAGCATCTTAGATTTGCACTTTTCTTTTCTCTTGAGAAATTGTTTGCTCAAGATGAAGATTTTCACAGAGAGCACCTGTAGGCTTTATATTTTTTGTTTCAGCTTCTCCGTTGGAAACTCTGGCTGAAGGAGCATGTGTAATGTGTGTTGTAGTGGTGGGGAGAACGCAGTATTTTTATGCTGACTTCCCAACAGAACTGGTCTTTTTATAGTCTGCATGTTGTACTTGGAGATTCCCACACTGATCCTTCTATTGTTAGGTACCCCATATAACTGTCCCTTTTTACCTTCTTGCTGCATTTTCTTTCTGTTCTCACATCCACCCAGTGAGTTGTATTTGATACCTGTGATGCAATACTGCACCTTTATCCAAATCACTTATTTTGCTTTGTGGCTTCATTATGTTGACATTTTGCCTGCAGCCTAACCTAGATTACTTTGTACAGAAAGCAAAACGTTGTATTGATGTACAGTACATGCATATTTTTTCTTCCCTTTTCCTGAGGACATTCAGTTTTAAAGTTTGTTATTCACTGTTTTCTGTGTTCTTGGGGGGGGGGGGGGGGTGTCATGCTTTTACTTTAAGTGTCCCATAAATATATTTATGCAGTATGTAAAAACTTCAAATTGTGTAGTTTTTATTTAAGCCGCAAACTAACATTGCAGATACTTGCTTGGCGATGAGCAGGTAGGGGCAGATGCAGCCTCATTGGAAACGGTGAATTGGATGCCACTGTTAGGACTGTTAGGGTATTAACATAGTATGTACTGCCTTAGTAGCTCGATTTCTCCCTTCTTCTTTTGGCTTTTTCCCAATTAAATAACTTTCTGTTCCCATGTAACAGTGTACCATCTAGCACCATGAGCTGGCACATTTCTGCCCAAACTGCTTTTCCTTGAATATAGCCATGACTCAGCAAGTTGTGTGTTATAAGACAGCAGTGAGAAAAACTCCATAAACTAGAGTGTGTTCCAGTTGGTGGGGACTTCTGCTTTACTCTGAAAAACGTCCATAGAGCTTATGTTCCTGGAATTGCAGATAAGATGCAGACCTATGAGTGGCTGCTAGACTAGCATTTTTAAAATTTATACTTTTGCTGTTTCGTGAACTTAAAATTTAAGATACAGTATTCATCACGAAGCTGTGCAGTTTAATTTCCATCCTTAAACTTTGATTTTATCATTTTAAAATGTGTAGATTTTCATTCTTATTTGTAACTGTTTTAAATGTTAATGCAGTATTTTTCATCATAAAACTTTGGACTGAGTATAGCTAAAGTTGTAGAGAAAGGAAAGAAGTAGTGCTTTGATATGTGCTTGTCTTCTGTATTTTTTGACTGCCTCTACTTCTCTGCAGCTTCATCTAAGTCTTTTTGTCTATGTCCTCAATTAGCAAAAAAGTTAAAAATGTGCGACTACTTTCTCCTGCACTTTTGATAATGTGATTGTCATGTGATCCAGCAGCATTTAGTGCTAAGTGGGTGTGTGGTATGTGGGTGTCACAGACAGTGAGAGTGATGTGTGAATTAATGCAGGTATGAATGAGGAAGTGACTGGTGTGTGTAATTGGGAGAGTAAGAGTGTTGTGTGTGTGTGTGTGTGTGTGTGTGTGTGTGTGTGTGTGTGTGTGTGTGTGTGTGTGTGTGTGTGTGTGTGTGTGTGTGTGTGTGTGTGTGTGTGTGTCATGGGAGGAGAGAGTGAGAGTGATCCCTGGCGGCAGCAGCAATGAGGTCTGTGCAAGTCTGGACCATACCACTGGACACATACCTCTCACCCTCTTAGATCAAGAAATCTGGACAAAGCCAAAAACAGTAGGGGTACAAAGGCACAAAATAGGGACACTTAAGTACTGCTCTCACAAACTTAGAAAGTTGATAGGAATGCAAGTTTTGCATTAGCATGACTTTTCGGAAGGGTATGAAGTAAGAAACTCAACTGTCTGTCATTATTTTCTGATTTCAACCTCAATGATCTGCCAGTGATTTGCCAGAAAACAATAATTTTATGAGAAAAAGACCAAAAATGAGGCAAAAATCTGGACATTCTGCAAAAATCTATACATTTGAGAGGAATTCTGGACAAAGCCAAATAGGGACATATTTTAAATACTGCTCTTATAAACTTAAGTTAATAAGGCTGCCATTAGGTTTGCTTACCTCTCAACCATAGTAGATCAGTGTTATGCTGTTAAGTAGAATGTACACTTTTTTTGGTAATTTTATTTTTATTGTACTTTTGAGATTTTCTCCCCAGGTTTCCTAGTCCAGTCGGGCAGCCTCGTTAAACAAATGTCAAATAAATAAATAAATGAAATATGCACTTGATGCATGCCGTGGGGGGCTTGGGAAAACCTGGATTCAGCAAGGGTGCCGAGAATTGAAAAAGTTTGGGAACCACTGATCTAGTCAATGCTTCATCTGGAAAGAGAGCAAGTTGGGGTATGTCACTCCTTATAAAAGAAATCTGCATAGTAAGACACTCACAAACCTCATCTCCTTATGAAAGATATCAGCACAGTCAGAGGCTAGATGACCTCAATATAAACCTCCTCAAAACCTGCAAATGGAGAATCCTAAACTACTTCACTAACCATGAGACACACAAATAGTAAATGCTTGTAACAGGCCAAACATCAGAAGAGGCAGCCCCCCCCCCCATCCCACCCCAAGACATAATACAACAAACACTGCAATACATAATCTCTGACATCCTCTTCCTTCCACCATCAGTTAACCACCACCACTCAGTTATTTTCCCTAAAACGTCCAACTACAAAACCTCCCACCTCACAAATAGCATTCTTTTATTTTTTACTTATTTATTTACATGTTTACCAAGATAGTCTGACCCGACCTCGTCAAAATCTTCAACAAGGGAATTTGTAAGCTACTTCACTAACCAGAAGTCACACAACTAGGGAAATATAACAAGCCAAACATCAAAAGTGGCAGTCACACACTTCAAGAGTTAGTAGAAACAAATCACTCCAAGCAATCTCTAACCTCCATTTCCTTCCACCATCAAATAGCCACTGCTCAATTATTCTCCTTAAAATATCCAACTACAACACCTCCCCCGTACTAATTACATTTATTTATTTACATTTGTTTACTGGGATAGTTTGACTGGGTCGGCAAAACAAATGAGAATGCCTTTTTATTGGAGACCAAGGAGGAAGTATCCACACACCAATATGAACAACAGCCAAGGCACCAAATGTCACCAAAAAAGTACAAACCAAGAAATGAAGTAGCATTATGGCTTGAAAGTGAAGAAGGAAAATAACTCAATTACCTTGCAGAAAGTAATAAAAATCACTGTTTTATTTATCCATTAAGCGCTTTCATCTCTTCACTCCTGGGATTTCATCAGAATAAATAGCAGTCAACCATCATCACTTCCTTTCATATACACTTCCTATCTAATTAATCCACTTAATTACATCCTTAAAGTTACACTGCCCCCATTATTAATCAAAAAGTACAGAAATAAAATGTTTTATAAAAGGCATTCTTGGATATATTTTTAAAAAATGAAGTTACAATATACAACATTAACAGATTTGTAAAAAAAAAATGTTTATACCTTAGCAGTGTGAAGTTTTAGAATTGGCTGAACTGAAATATAGTCATGCAAAGTAGGGGATAAAAAAAGCATTTAAATTTAAATTGCCAAAGCAATTATTTTTTCTCTACCCTGATTTCCTAGTCCCCTCCATGTGGATTCATTTCTACATTCTCTCCAAGTGCCAAACTTAAAATTCATTGCAAGTATTATCAAATAATGTATGTTCCTATAGGGCATTATAGACATTCTTGTTTTTAATTCTGTACACATACTCTTATATTCTCTTTCTGGCTGTTCTTTTGGTTTTCTCCACATAAAACATGAGCACTTCATACAAATGTCTAAATAAACAAATCCAAAACTACCACAATTCCCTTTCATAAACTTTACATTAGTTTTTAAGTTGTTCTCCAATTTTACATTTTCTTTATCCATTACACGATGACACAGACTTCAAGAACCACACTTCCTAGTGCTTTGTCTTTTTACTTTTGACATTTGTTACAGTACGGTTGTGTACACTTACCATAAATGTAGATGTTAGTGTATTCACTGTTGCAGTCATCACCTATGGGTTATCCCTGCTGTGGTAGCCCTCAGCCGGCCTGAATACCAGAGTCAATGTTTTTGTGCATCAGCTGCAGTCACCTGTATTCTGACGTCAGGTAGTCAGTGCTATAAAGCAAGGCAGCTGACGTCATTACATCAGCTTTTCTTGCCCTAACCTGTCAGAACCACAAGGAAATAAGGAAAAGTGGTCCTGGTGGCAAAAAGCCACTGTGGGAAGCTTATGCCCCCCCTAGGGGAAGATGCTATATGAGGGATGGAGGGAGGGAAACCAGGACTGCAACAGTGAATATACTTGAACATCTACATTTATGCTCAGTGTACACAACTGTAGTATGTTCTTCGTGTTTCACTGTTGCAGTCATCACCTGTGAGATGATTCCCAAAGCTGGGGAGAGGGGTTGAAGGATAGGCAAGAGTCCTAGGCATGAGTCAGCAGGCCCTGCAGAACTGAGGGTTGGGAAAGAAGGTGGGTAGGTGTATGGCCTGGTTGAGGGTCACATCAGATACCACCTTGGGCATAAAGGAGGGGTTAGCCCTCAGGGAGACCCTGTCTGCATGGAAAATGATGAAGGGCTCAACAGCCATGAAAGCCTGAAGTTTTGATACCCTTCTGGCTGAGGTGATAGCTAGTAGAAATGCAGTCTTCCAGGAGAGGTATTTCAATTCTGTAGAAGCAGCAGGTTCAAAAGGAGGTACGGTTTGTTTTTCTAGAACTTAATTCAGGTCCCAGGGTGAGGTGGGAGGCCTTCTCGGAGGTCTGATATTAGAAGCCCCTCTGAGAAATTGCTTAATCAGAGAATGAGAGAAGAGGGGTGGGTCTGAATCGTAATGGGCAGAAATGGCTGAGGAATGGATTTTAATAGAGGAAAAAGAGAGGCCACTATTGAGCAACTCGGCTAGGTAATCCAAGATAAAATAGATGGAAGGAAGGGAGGTACTGGCCCCTTTGGACTATTTCCAGGAGCAGAATCTTTTCCATTTTCCTGCATATGATTTTCTGGTGCTGGGCCTTCTGGATGATGTCTAGGACCCATTTGCTTAACAGGAACTCCTTGTTAGCTTTTAAAGTATAAAACATGCTGAAATATTGAGTCTGCAAGTCTGGGTGCAGCATCTTCCCCCTCACCTGGGTCAAGAGGTCTGAGATCGGGGAAGCTGCTTGGGGGGCTGTAAGGTCAGGCTGCGCAGTAAGGGGTACCCAATGCTGTCTGGGCCAATATGGAGCAATGAGGATGGCCTTTGGTCTCTCCTCCCTCATTTTGATCACTACTTTGGGTATAAGGGGCAAAGGAGGGAATGCGTACACAAAGAGGGAGTTCCAGGGGAAGGTCAAGGCATCCACCTTCCATGTTAGGAGGTGATACTCCCTGGTACAGAACTTTTGCAGCTGGTGGTTGAGCTCATGGCTAACTTGCACAGGGGGTAAGACTGGGTTCCCTCTGTTTGTTTATTTACCACATTACTGTGGTGTTGTCTGTTTTTATAAGGAGAACCCCTGGCCTGAGATGGGGTTTGAAAGATGTTGGAGCCTTTTGTAGTGCCATAATTTCTTTCGGATTGCTGTGCAAGTGTAGTTGCTGGGCATCCCAAAGTCCTTGGGTGCACCTGCCTGCTAGGTTAGCACCCCAAGCAATGTCTGAGGTGTCGGTGGTGATGGTCTGGCTGGAAGGGTGGAGGATGAAGGGAAGACCCTTGTTCCTGGCACAGGCCTCTGCCCACCAAAGAAACTCAGCCCTTATACATGGGATCAGAGTGAGAGAGGTCTCTATGGACTGAGTGCCCTGGCACCAAAGGTTCTTTGAATACCAAGTTATCATGTGAAGTCTGGCCAGAGGAATGAGAAGGATGCAAGATGCCATGTAACCCAGGGCTTGCAAGAACTTCCTCACAATGAAGTGACTTCTGGAAGCCATCTGGGTAAAGTAGAGAGGCAGGAAGCTCTGCTTTTCTGGGGATAGGAAGGCCATTTGGGATGCTGTGTCTAGCACAGCTCCAAAGAAAATGATCTTCCTGGTGGGGTTATGCTTTGATTTCTTTGCATTGATGGTGAACCCTACGGAAGATAGGAGTGACTTGACAAAGACAAGGTTCTGCAGCAGCTTTTCTTTGCACTCCACCTGAATGAGGCAGCCATCCAGATAAGGATAAATCTGTAGATTTCTCTGTCTGCAGAATGCTATGGCCGGGGCCAAGCATTTGGTGAATACTCTGGGAGCAGTAGATAAGCCAAAGGGCAGCGCAGAGAACTGTTGTGAGCCTGCTCTGAAGTGCAGGAATTTCCTGCACAATTCTCTTATGAGGATGTGGAGGTAGGCATCTTTCAGGTCTAGGGTCACTAGCCAGGCATTTTTTGTCAACATAGGCAGCAGCTGCTGCAAAGTTAGTATTCTGAATCTGGGGAACACCAGGGAGGTGCTCAGAATGAATAGATCCAGGATGGGGCACCAAGTGCCCTCTTTTCTTGGAACAAGGAATAGTCTGGAATAAAAGCCTTTGCCTGTTTGATCTGAGGGGACAGGTTATACTGCCCCTTGGGATATGAGAGTTTGGACCAGTTTCAATGCCTCTGCCCACTAATCTGGAGGTAAGTCAGGGTACCCTCTTGGGATTGGGAGTTCGCTGAAAGAGAATTTGTATCCCTGAAAAATGATCTTTAAGACCCATTGGTCCTTTGTTACAGAAAGCCAATTGTTTTTGAAGGAGAGCCTTCCTCCTAGTTTTTGATGAGTGAAGGGAAGACTGGGGGGGGGGGGGGTCACAGAGTGTTTGCCACAGAAGGTTAGCTTAGAACTCTCTACCTTAGAGACAGAAGTGGTCCATTGTCTGCTTCTCTGCTGGCCCTGGGATAGGGGCCTGGATGATCTGTCCCTGCGGTGCTTACCTTAGCCCTGTCTGCTAGGTGCAGGGAAGGCCCAGTGCTTAGAGGGAAAGTTCCTGCTGAATCTGGGAGGTTGAACCTGAAAGAAATCTTTTACTGTTTGCATAGATTTTTGCTTCGTCTTCCATCTTTTTATGCACCTCTTCTGCTTTTTCCCCAAACAAGTGCTCCTTATCTAGGAGTGCATCAATAAGTTTAGACTTGACATGATCAGGGAGAGGTTGTTCCTTTAGCCATGCAGGTCTACTAATAACAGATCCTGTCACTGCCACCCTGCTAGAGGTTTCTAGGGTGTCATATCCACATTGTAATGAGTGGCCACTTGACAAGAAGAGTGCAGTAAATCTGCTAACTCTTTTGAATTGGTACAGTCAGGAAAGGTAGCAATCATTTGTTTTAATAGTTCCAGAGTGCGTTGTTGACATTTTAACATATGGAACTGACAACTGAGTGCTCTGATGGCTAAGGTTGCAGAGGTGTATACCTTTTTACCCCATCTGCCAACAGCTCTGGAGTCTTTGTCAGAAGGAAGAGGATTCTTGGTAGAACTAGTCTTAGTTCCTTTAGGTCCCTGTGTAATGACCTCTGGGTATGCAGCAGGATTTATGTATAGGTATTTGTGATAATCCGGTACTCTGTAGTACCTGGCAGGTTTAATGGGAGCAGGAGGGAGGGCATCAGGGGCTAAGCTGGATTCATGGAAAACATCATCCACCACTTCTAAAATAGGGGGAGTGGTCAGGGGTCTGTGCTGGGGCAGGTCCAGAAAACTCTCCAAGTCTTTTCTTAGACTGTGGGAAGTCCTGAGATTCCCATTGGAAATGTTCCCTGACGGAGTGAATAGTTTTCCCAAAGGAAAGGTCCTCTGGAGAGGAAGCAGAAGGGATGGATTCCTCTGCATCTGAATCCTCAAAAGCAGTTAACAGATGCTGTTCCTCTTCAAAAACTGAATAGTCCGATTCCTCAGAATCCTGTTCTGTCATAAATTTCTGGGGTGCCTTTTCCTTTTAGAAGTTGTGGCCTGACTACCCCGGATAAGGGAGATGAGATCCTCCGCCATTTTGATCATTTGTGCTTGGGGAGGTGGAGCAGTAGCAAGATGGAGGCTAGAAGCAGATTTCCTAGGAGTGGCCTGGCTTCTAGGCCTGAGAGAATCCGTCGGTCTGAGAGAAAAGTACAGTTGTGTACACTTACCATAACTGTAGATGTTCGAGTGTATTCACTGCTGCAGTCATCACACTTGGGTTATCTGCCTGCAGGTGGCCCTCAGTCAGCCCGAATACCAGAGACTTAGTATTTCTGCATCAGTTGCTGTCGCTCCAGGACTGATGTCAGGTCGTTAGGGGTATAAAAAACAGACAGCCGACGCCATTGCATCAGTTTTTCTTGCCCAAATGTCAGGAACCCCCCAAATAGGGAGCTAAGTTATGGTGGTAAAACACCACCAGTAAAAAGTAAATACCAATAGCCCTGTAAGGGCGGAGTAATAGACAGGGAGGTGAGAGAGAGAGAGAGAGAGACAAGGGAGCTGGAGTGTGGAAAACCAGGACTGGAACAGTGAATACACTCGAACATCTACATTTATGTTAAGTGTACACAATTGTACTGTGTTCTTCGTTTTTCACTGTTGCAGTCATCACACTTGGGTTGATTCCCAAAGCTGACGAAAGGGTGGAAGCAGTCAAGAAGAGTTGGGGCTGGCTATTATGCCCTGCAGGACTGCTGTTGCAAAACCCGCCCTGAATATGGAAAAGATAGGTAGATGGTAATGCTTGGTGAAGGTGTGTACAGAACTCCAGGTAGCAGCTTCCAGAATGTCCCTGGTAGGGACTCCCTTGAGGAATGCTGCAGAGGTAAAAGTTGCCCTAGTTGAATGTGTTCTGACCCCCTGAGGGGTTGGTTTCCCATGGTGTTTGTAGCAGAAATGGATACAGTGTGTTATCCATTTGGAAATGGTTTGTTTTGAAATGGCCTTGCCCTCTTCCCTTGGTGCAAAACTGACTAGTAATTGGTCAGATTTCCTATAGGGCTTAGTCCTATCAAGGTAGAATCTGAGTTGTCTGTGTACGTCCAAGGAGTACAGGATCCTTTCCCCTCTATTTTGAGGATTAGGGAAGAAGGTTAGCAAATGGATAGATTGGTTGAGAGCCACACTGGACACCACTTTGGGATAAAGTAAGGGTTAGTCCTGAGGGAGACCCTGTCAGCATGGAAAATGATGAAGGGTTCCACAGCCATAAGTGCTTGTAGCTCAGAAACTCTTCTAGCTGAAGTGATGGCCAAAAGCAAGGCTGTTTTCCAAGAGAGGAATTTTAACTCTGCTGACACTGCAGGCTCGGGGGGGGGGGGGTAGCATGAGCTTTTCCAGTACAAAATGAAGGTCCCAAGCAGGGGTGAGTGCTCTCTCTGGTGGCCTTAACTTGTTTGCCCCTCTAAGGAACTGTTTGATGAGAGGGTGAATGAAGAGAGGTGGCTCAGTGTTGTAATGAGCCGAGATGGCAGAGGCATGGATCTTAACGTAGAAGGATACGCCTCCGTGGAGTAGATCTGCTAGGTAATCCAGGATTAGATGCAAGGAGGGCAGTGCTGTGTCCTCTCCTTTAGACTGAATCCAGGAACAATACCTTTTCCACTTATCAGCATAGGATTTCCTTGTACTGGGTCTTCTGGCTTCAAGAATGATGTCCAGCACCTGCTTGCTTAGGCTGGTCACTGAGGGAGAATTCAAGGAATAAGCCAGGCTGCAAAATTCAGGGTTTGCAGTTGCGGATGCAAGATCTGTCCCCCCTGCTGAGTGAGGAGGGTTGGGATCTGGGGTAGGTGCCAGAGTGGCACTTATGATGGGCTGCGCAGTACAAGTACCAGTGCTGGCATGGCCAGTCCAGGGCAATCAGGATTGCCCTTGGTCTGTCCCGTCTTATCTTGAGTAATATTCCTGAGAGAAGAGGCAGTGGGGGGAATGCATAGATTGAGAGGTTTTCCCACCGGAAGGATAGGGCATCCACTTTCCAGGCCATGCTGTGAGGTGTCCTAGTGCAGAATTTGCTGAGCTGGTGATTGCAGGGGGAGATAAAGAGGTCCACCTATGGTGTCCCCCGTTTCTGGATTAGAAGGCTGAAGGTGCTGGGTTCTAACTGCCACTCGTGTGGGTCTAGCAGATTTCGGTTTAAGTCGTCTGCCAGACAGTTTTTTGTTTGCCTGGCAGAAATTGAGCTTGTAGATGAATATGCAAGTCCAAGGCCACGTTCCACAGGGCCATGGCTAGCCTGCAGAGTGGGTAAGAGTGGTTTCCCCCCTACTTGTTGATGTACCACATAACTGTGGCGTTGTCTGTTTTTATTAGCAGGGGTCCTGGTGAGAGTAGGGATCTGAAAGCCGTCGGAGCTTGCTGAACAGCTAGCATCTCTTTTTGGTCGATGTGCAGATGAATTTGACTTAAGCTCCAGTGGCCCTGAATGCACTTGTCATCCAGGTGTGCCACCCAGGCATAGTTTGATGAGTCTGTGGTTAGAGTCTAAATGTCGTGGGGTAGAGTAAAGGGAAGTCCCTTGTTGTGGTTGCATGCTGCTGCCCACCAAAGAAACTCTGTCCTTAGACAAGGTATGACGGTTTCCAGGTCCTGAGAATGTTGGCACCAAAGACTTTTTAAGAACCATTGAAGGTTTCCTCATATGCAGTCTGGCATACGGAATTAGTAGAATGCAAGAGGCCAAGAACCCTAGGGCCTGCAGGATTTTCCTTGTGGATAGCTGGGTTCTGGTGGCCATTTGAGTGAAGTAGCCTGTCAGATAAGCTAGTTTTTCTAGAGCAAGGAATGCCATCTGGGATGCTGTGTTTTTCTACAGCAAGGAATGCCATCTGGGATGCTGTGTCCAAGCTTGCTCCCAGGAATACAATCTTTTGACTAGGGACTAGTTTTGATTTCTTTTCATTGATAGTGTAAACCAGGGAGGTTAGAAGATTTTTTTTACAAATGCCAGATGCTGCAACAGCTTTTCCGGACTGTCTGCCTGTATCAGGCAATCGTCCAAGTACGGGTAAATTTGAATTTTTCTCTGTCTGCAATAGGTAATGGCTGGAGCCAGGCATTTTGTGAATACTCTGGGAGCAGTGGATAAGCCAAAGGGAAGTGAAGAGAACTAATAATGCATAGATCCTGCCCTGAAACTTGTGTATTTCCTCACGAGTCCCTGATAGGGACGTGCAAATAGGCTTCTTTTAGGTCTAGGGTAGCTAACCAGGCAACTTTGGACTGCATAGGAAGAAGCTGCTGAAGGGTGAGCATTTTGAATGTTGGTACCACCAGGAAGGTGTTTAAAATTGAAAGATCTAGGATTGGGCACCAAGTGCCCTCTTTTCTGGGTACCAGGAAAAGTCTTGAATAGAACCCTTGACCTATCGGTTCTGCAGGAACGGGTTGAATTGTCCTTATGGAGAGCAGGGAATGAACTTGGTTTTGTGGCTCTGCCCACTGGTTTGGAGGAAGGTCTGGGAACCCTTTTTGGGTTGGCAGTGAGTGGAAGCAAAATTTGTAACCCTGGGATACAATGTTGAGGACCCATCCGTCTTTGGTGATGGAAGTCCAGTTTTTTGCATGATGTGCAAGCTTTCCTCCTAGGGGCAGGAGAAGTTGGGCAGAGATGAGGAGTGGAGTTGAGAAGTCACTGAATTCTTTCCGTAATGAGGTGGCTTAGCATGCCCTGTTTCTGAAGTGGAGGCACTCCACTGCTTAGATCTCCGCATACCCTGAGACTGTAATCTGGGGGGTCTGTTTCCCCTAGGTCTAAGTTTGAGATGTCCTTGAGGGGCCTGAAAAGAACCAATGTTTCGTGGGGCAATGCCTACTGAATCTAGGAGGCTGCACTTGCAAAAAATCTTTGACTGTCTGCATAGATTTAGCTTTTTCTTCCATCTTTCTTTTTTAGAACCTCTTCTGCTTTGGTGCCAAACAGATTGTCCTTGTTCAAAGGAGTGCCTAGTAATTTTGATTTGACATGGTCTGGCAGGGTCTGCTCCTTAGGCCTAGCATGCCTTCTCAGTACAGAACCAGTGACTGTTGCCCTGCAAGATGCTTCTAGGGCGTCAAAGCTACATTGCAAAGTATGCTTGCTGACTTGGCTTGCAGAATGCATAAGCTCTTGTAATTCTTTATTTTCTGCACAGTCTGAAAAGGTAAGATATTTTTTCCTTAATAAATTCCATAATATGCTGCTGGTATTTTAGCATGTGAAACTGGCAATTCAATGCTCTAATTGTGAGAGTTGCAGAGGTGTATACTTTTTTTTTACGCCATCTGTCTAAAGCTCAAGAATCCCTGTCTGAAGGGGTGGGATTCTTAGCAGTAGTTGCTTTTATACCTTTAGGCCCCTGGGAAATGACCTCTGGGTCAGTAGAAGGATTTTTGAAAAGAAATTTGAGAGAGTCAGGGACTCTGTAGTACCTGTCTGATTTCCTTGGAGCAGGGGGTAAAGTATCAGGAGTTAGACTGTATTCCATAAAGACATCATCCAGAACAGAAGGTATTGCTAAAGGTCTAAGTTGTGGCAAATCTAAAAATTATCCGAGTCTCTTTTTGGACAGAGGATAGTCTTGGCATTCCCAGTGGAAATGCTCTCTTAAAGTATGTATGGTTTAACCAAAAGAAAAATCCTCTGGAGGGGAAGCAGAGGGAATGGATTCCTCTGCATCTGAATCCTCATAAGCAGATAAAGGCATGTCTTCATATTCAGAAACCTCAGAGTTGTCGGACTCTTGGTCTGTTAGAGCTGCTGGGGACAGATCTCTTTTTCTCTTAGCAGGGGAAGGCTGGCTTCCCCTAATCAGCATAATCGGGTCTTCTGCCATTTTAAGCATTTGATGTTGTGGCAAGGAAGCAGGTGCTTGAGTTTGGGTCGTCGTTTTTTTAGGCGTAGCTTGTACTCTTGGCCTAAGAAACGCGGTAGTTTTAGACAGAACTGAAGATGCGAAAGAAGATGTTGGTTTGTGTCGAATATCGGTAGTGTGAAGAACTTCCTCAGAAGCCGGTGCCTGCACAGTGGCTCCGGACCCATCCAAGGTAGAGACATCCGCAGGTTCCATAGTCAAAGAAGAGTCTTGCGGCATACCCGACTCCGAACGGGTTTCGGTAGCGGCCTGTAAATCCATCAAAGCGGGCATCAGGGGCTGCAAAAGCGCCTCACTGAGTACTGGCTACTAGCTTAACGGAAGCGTTGTCCTCAGTTTTGGACCTGTGTGGTTTGTCTTTGTCCTTGCGTTTTTTCGGAAGGTTGGTAGTTGGATGGATTACTGAAGCCATTTCGGAATACGGAGATCGAGAGCGAAAGTATTTAGCAACAATAAGGGCCCAATGACGAATAGTTCGGGCTTTGAACAAAACCGACAGTGAGGTACGTCGTGGTCTGGGCCTAAACAGGTGATGCAGTAAGGATGGAAATCTCTGTGCGGTATTTGCTTTCCACAGGTGAGACAATTGTTAACTTTTTCTGACATCGGTTAGAGCAAGAAAAAAGGATCCCCAACGGGGTACTTAGCTTTAGAAGACTTGTTTGATTCAAGTCGGAAACGAAAATTCAGATAGCGGCTGACCAGCACTCGTGCAATCTGTTTCTGCTTTGGGCTCCTCGGCAAGAAAGACTGATGTAATGGCATCGGCTGCCTGTTTTTATACCCCTGACGACCTGACATCTGTCAGGAAGCGACAGCAACTGACGCAGAAATACCAAGTCTCTGGTATTCGGGCCGACTGAAGTCTACCTCCAGGCAGATAACCCAAGTGTGATGACTGCAACAGTGAAACACGAAGAACATCTTATAGAAAAAGTATAAAACAATTAGACAAGTGTCACTGTTATAGATGAGAGATTGAAAAAAAATACCAAGAAAGACAGACTCAATAAAAGCAATGTGCAACATTAGAACAGATCAAGATCTTATTGTGCACTACTGCAAATAAGCTAAAAAACTTGGAAGAAATGCAGATAAATATAAAGGAAAAATACAAAATAAGCAATTTATTGATGACCCAAAAAAGTTTTATTGAGAATTCTGAAAGAAGGCAAAAGGAACTGAAACACCACCAAAAAAGAATAGCTAGATACACTTTTGGAGAAATATCTTTGAAGGCCTGTGAAACAAAGATGCTGAATGGATAGAAAAAGTAAAAAAGAAGTTCAAATGTACATGATATGAAATGGGATGAAGTAATGGCCAGAAAGACTGAAACAATGTTAAGAAAAGCTCCTAATTGGAAAATCCCAGCAACAGATGCACTACCTAATTTCTGGTTAAAAGTATTAATATCTTTACATAAAATGTAGCCATCAATAAGAACTATTTATATGCACACACCGAACAGACACCGACCTGGTTAACAGGAAAAAGAATACTTCTACTTAAGAGCAAATCTGCGAGCTATCCTAAAAATTATAGACCAGTAACTTGCCTTCTGATGACTTATAAACTATACACTGGAATTGATGCCAACAGAGTTTATAGTCATTTAGAAGAAAACTCAATCATTGCAATAAAATAAAAGAGTAACCAAAGAACGTCATATGTGTTGTTCATCTGGTCAGGATAAAACAGACAGACAACTGTGGGTTCTGTTCAAGCAGCTTTATTATACACAAACATCAGGACTGAGGCTTTGTAACAAACATAAACAGACTGACTGCCACATTCATATATGCTCACACTCTGACTGTTTTCTCAAAATGGCACTGCTGCCTGCACGTGTTTGTTTTTTATACTACACGTGCATCAATTGGAAATGTTTCTTAAAGTTGCACCACACACACACACACACACACACACACACACACACACACACACACACACACACACACACACACACACACACACACTGTTATACATCCTCCCGCTTTAAGAAATTGTTCATACGACAATGATATTGAATGACATGCAACTGTACAAAATAATCTTTTGTCATGCAATTATACAAAACTAGTACACATAAAGCAATCATGTCCAGGTTGCTGCATTTTTCACATTGGGTTTAGAGATACGACCAAATAGCGTGATATAAAAATTGGAAGTAGGTTTAGTACACAGGGACTCTCTCAACAGAATGTTCATCTTTGGTGACGTTAGGGACATTATTAGGAATGGGAGTTACTGTCAAGACTGTTTCTGCCATCAGAACATTTGTCTAGATTGCTCTGAGATCTACAGTCTGTATAACAGGTATGATGCTGCGATATCTATTCTGATAAAGGATGATGATGTATGCAGTTTCTCCTGTATTCCACACCCTCTGCCTCTAATAGGTAGGATCTCGGCTCGGTACAAACACCTGTTACTTGACCAATCCGGTTAAAGCCTTTTGCAGTTTGCATCCTCGCAGTCTCTTTCTCAAACGGACGAAGAAATCTGTTCTTCTTGTCATAACTGGACTTCTGCAAAGATCTCTTTTTAAACAACTGGGCTTTAACTGCTCTGTTGTTCTTAACATTAGGCACTAGTAAATTGGGACTAATAGGTAGGGTTGTTCTAGTCTGCCTAGATAGAAGTTTCTGAGCAGGAGAGCCAAGTAGGCTGTCACGGGGCATGTTTCTGAGATTGAGTAGATTCAAAAAGATATCAGTATTCTCATGGCTTGACCTCTCAAGTAACTGCTTTGAACTCTGTACTGCACTTTCAGCTACACCATTTGACTGCGTATATTCAGGATTTTGGCTTAGCTGAAGCGTCTCTTTGTAAATGTGGTTTGGTACCATTACACTATTACACACCGAACAGGAGGACAGCACTTTATCAATGTCTTTTGATAGAGACGGCCAAAATACAAGACCTCTTGCCCTTCTTTTGGTAGAATCAGAACCTGGGTGGCCAAGATGTAGAATCTGGATAAACTCATATTGTAAGGAAGTAGGAACAACTCCTTTAGGATCTTTGAAAATACCCTCTTCCATCAACATCTCATCTCAGTAAGAAAAGTAAGGCTGTACTTCAGGTGGTACACAAGATTGCTTTGACACCCACCTGACATCAATGAAGTGGTTGAGCTTTTGCAAAACTGATCAGTCTTTGTATGATCTCTCAGCTCATCTAATCTCGTAGAAGAAAAATTACGCATCTCCATGACATCAAAGTCAAAATTCTCTGCATCATGCTGGTTTGTTGACATCCTAGTATAGCAATGTAGGTGGACTAGAAATTCTCTGATTAAGGTTGTCAAATGCTCTCTGGTGCTGTTCCATCCACGACCAGGCAACATTTTTGCATGTTAGTGAGATTTCAGCACCTTTAATAGAGCCGAGATCAGGAATAAACTTACCCAAGTAGTTAACCATACCAAGAAAATGATGTACAGCTTGGATGTTATCTGGAGCCTGCATCTCTAGAATGGCTGCTTGTTTCAATGGATCAGCTCGTAAGCCAGTATTGGTAAATAAATGATCAACATATGTGACTTCTGGGAGCCTGAATCTGCACTTTAGAGGATTATGCTTCAGGTTCCCTTCACGTGCTCTGTCCAGAACTTTTCGGAGGTTTTGGTCATGCTCCTCTTCACCAGTGCCTCCAACCAATAAAACAACAATTGTGGCACAAGGATAACCTGAAAAGGTTTGCTCCACTGCACGCTGAAAGACTTCACTTCCAGAATTTATACCAAAAGGCATCCTAAGAAATCTGTATCTGCCAAATGGTGTACTGAATGTAGACAGTAGTGAAGATTTGTGATCGAGCATCACTTACCAAAATGAACTCTTTGCATCCAAAACAGAAAAAAAAACAGTGGCATTCGGCATCAGGGCCATGACATCTTCTATGTATGCATACTATGATGGGGTTTCTTTAATGCTCTATTCAAGTCTCTCAGATTAATGCATACTCTGATTTCATCTGAACTCTTTTTATGAGCAGCTACCATAGAAGACACTCGGTTGGTTCTGTGACTGGACAAATCACACCTTGCTGCATCATTTAATCTAGTTGGACCTTGACTCTGTTCTGCATAGCTACTGGAATCCTCCTTGCCAATCTGACCACTGGACTGACTTCTGGGTCTATTTTCATGGAGTACACAACTGGAAGTTTGCCCAACTTATCAAAAAGTTTCATTCTCAAACTGTCTCCAAGACCTAACAATGACTGCACAGGTCTTCAAACTATGAAGAACTGCAAGCAGTACTTGTTCCCAGTGAAAAGCATGAAAGTATTACTGAACCTTCGGTTTGAATCTCTTCACCTCCATAAGCAACATGATCCGCACTATTGGTTAGATTAAGCTGCTCACCAGCTCTCACCTTAGCAAATGTTTCTGTTGACATAACATTACACTTTGAACCAGTGTCTACTTTGAGCTCTATGGGCTCACCATTAATCAAAAAAGTACAGAACACTTCATTTTTTGGCAACAAATCTACTGCATCAACCTTTTCACCAACCACTGATACACCATCTACATAGAAAGTAGGGTTGCAGCTCTCTATATGATCAACTTGCTTTTTTGAGTGACCTTTCTTTATAACAGAATGAGGTTTGCTTGATTTCCAAAACTTTTGAAAATGATTCCATTGTTTACACTTGTGACATTACTGACTGAATGCTAAACACTTCTCTTCTAGACTTATGATTAGTACCACAGTTGCAACAGTTAATAATGCTCGACTTGGGTTTTGCCGATTCACCCTTGTACTGCACTGAGCATATCCATTTTACTCAGCTAGTCTTGGAACTTGCTAGAAAATCAATTGTCCCTCCAAAAGGGCCTGCTGGCATTGCCATGTGCTTAGGCCTGTTTCTGCCAGCCACGTGTTGCATACTGTCTACGTTTTCTCTAGGACTTGGTGAAACCACGCTTTTATCACTTGCAAGTATAGTTGTGTACCTCTCTGTGAGCTCATGGATTTGACAAATCTCTATTGCCTTGCTCAATGTTAAATCACTGTCACAAAGCAAAATCTCGCTCTCTGCAGCACTATTAACATTACACACAAGATTGTCCTTTATTAATTCATCTATCAAGTCACCAAATTTGTACGTCTTAGCTTTATTCCTCAGGTCAGTAATCTAAACTGCAAAAGTCTCTCCTAGCTTTTGGTCTATTGTGTAAAATAAATGCCCGTCTAATGTAACATTTGTCTGGGGGTTGCACAGTTCTCTGAATTTATGCTTCAGACACTCAGGATCCTCTCTTGATTTAGCCAGTACAACAATCTAGCGGTTTTTCCCCCTCTCCAGTATATACTGCTGGTGCACACACAAATGAACACTCCTTTTCAATAGCTTCAGACCCTGCAAAGTGAATGCCCTTGTACATGCATATTTATCTGAAAAAGCTGCTTGTATAAAAATGTTGTACTCCTGCTCGAATACTGTCCAATTCTCTGCAACATTATGATCAAATACAAGTGGACTGGGTCTGCAAAATGCCTCTGCCATATCACACACCACTGAAGGCTCTTGAATTTATTCACAAGCATGCACACACACACACACACACACACACACACACACACACACATATATATATATATATATATATATATATATATTTATATATGCCAGAAATTTATGCCAAGACTTGTAACTATGCCCAATAGCACAATAACACTCTGAAACACTTGTACTTTGCAAAATAAGTCTCTGTAGCACAAGCACACTCATAGAAGCTCAGAGTAAGAAACACTTCCAACTGACTGCACATGTGACTGAACTGTACACAGTAAACTTTTTAAAATGGCTGTACTTTGCAATAACTCTGTAGAGTGTAAAAAACACTTCAAAACGGTGGCACTTTGCGAATAAATGTACAGAGCCCAAGAAACTTTTTTTTGAAATGACTGTATTTTGACTGCACCTTTGTGAAGTAGTTGCACTTTACACACATACAATGTGATAAACCACACACTACAAACATTTTGCATATTCTGAGATACTTCTAACAACTCTAGTTATGCCTTGAATAGGTTTGGTCAATGCGAAACGGCTCATGCTCAAAATACGGTCGTTTTACTCAAAAACATGCAGTCGCCTTGCTTTTCTATGCTCATTTAGCCCTTTTATCATATTAAATTATGCTCATTTAATCTCTCTTCATGCCCATTACACTTTCTTGTGCTCGTTTTACTCTGAACATATTTACTTTAAACATGCTTGTTTTGCCTTATGAGCTCGTTTTACAACCCAATGCAATTCTAAACCCCTTATGAGCTTTCCTGATAATTCTTTTATCAGATACCGTGGTTCCAATTCCAAACATTTTGTTTAATTATTAATGGGTTTTGTGCCCTTCATTTGCTTAATACAGTTTTGTGCTACTCTTTCGCTTAGTAATTCATCTTGTGGTTTGCAAATGTTTCATTGCATTTTCTTTTATAAAATAAATAAATTGTGCAAGTTTTTTTACCTGTAGCTCATTTCTGGGCTTTTTTCTTTTCTAAACATCCCGGTTCTGGCACCATGTCGCTCGTCTGGTCAGTAAAAACAGACGAACAGTTGTGGGTTCTGTTCAAGCAGCTTTATTGTACATGAACAAATCAGGATTGAGTCTTTGTAACTTAAACAAATAAACTTATAAACAGACTGACTGCTACATTCATACATGCTCACACACTGGCTATTCTCTCAAAACTGGAGTGTTGCCTGCACGTGTTCAGTATCTATACTGCAAGTGCGTCACTTGGAAATGCTTCTTAAAGTTACAGCACATGCACTGTTCTACAATTCAGCACAAAGGAGCATTTGTTGTTAAAGTCATAATGGAGAATTGTTAAACAGGGAAAAATCTAAGTATGGCATGGACAGAGTACAAAAAAGCATTTGACAGTATTCCACATTCATGGAGAAGAGTGTGCTTAAAAATGTATAAAATACACCCTACACTGATCAATTACATTACGGCGACCATGAAACGGTGGCAAACCACTTTTCAGTTAAGTCCTGATAAAGGACAAATTATTATTCCAGGGATAAAAATTCAAAGGGGGATATTCTAGGGTGACTTTCACCACTGCTCTTTTGTCTTGCCCTTAACCCATTAAGCTGTCTACTTAACAGATTAGGTCATGGCTACAATTTAGCTCCCAGAAAACAACAAAGTGTGAAGACTTATCTTCTTTTTGTGAATGATGTAAAACTATACAGTTCATCAGGCGAGGAACTGAAACCACAACTACAAGTGGTCAAAACCTTTTCAGATGACATATGAATGTCATCTGGTCTTCATAAATCTACAAAAGCAACTTTTAAAGCAGGAAAGCTGCAGCACCAAGAAAACATCAGCATTGAACAGAAATGTGATATAAAAGAACTTTAACAAGAATGAGTGTATAAATGCTTGGGAACTGATGAAGGAACAACAACAAAACATGAACAAATGAGAATAAAACTTTGTAAGGAATATTCAGGAAGACTAAAATTAATACTGAAAATAGTGTTGACAACTGAGAACAAAGTCCAAGCTATAAATCAATTTGCTCTTCCTATCCTAACTTACAGTCTTGAAGTTATTGACTGGCCCAGAAGGTGTTAGATTGGCTGGAAAGGAAAAGGAGGATTCATGCTTATCAAATGAGTTACAAAACTGAAGAGTATTGTTACAAAACTCAAGAGT
The DNA here is from genome assembly GCF_019279795.1 of Protopterus annectens. Taxonomy (NCBI): domain Eukaryota; kingdom Metazoa; phylum Chordata; order Ceratodontiformes; family Protopteridae; genus Protopterus; species Protopterus annectens. Next base: position 1,704,422,167 of record NC_056728.1, on the reverse strand, counting down.
ATACCAAGACTATATATCCCCTGTTCTGAAGGAGGTATGAGCCTCCTTGAAATCGATTACATGCATAGATCTGTAATCATAGGACTGCATACATATCTGCGCCCCCCCCCCCCCCAGATCCAAACATAGTGAAAGTTTTAAAACATGAGGAGAATAAATCTAAGATGACCTTCCTGCTTAGTTTAGCAGAAGTACATCGGTGTTAAGCAGGAATGGAAATCAAACCAGAAGTAGATAAAAATCAGACAGCAACTGAATGTGCCAAAGAACAAAAAGAATACAAGGTGAAGGATCAAATGAGAGGGCAAGAAATGTGGAAAATGCATATAGTTGCAGTTACAGAAAACTCTTAGAACAACCACATGTTGATCAGGATCAAATGCAGGAATGATTAAGAAAAGGTGAATTTAAACCAAAGATGAAAGGTTAATATTGGCGGGCCAACGTAGTGGACTACGCACACGTTGGTTTGCAAATTCCATTGAACAAGTGGGAGAAACAGACAAATGTAGGTTTTGTAAAACAGAATTGGAAACAGTCACACACCTTGCTGTTGGTTGTGATACATGAATGGCAGAGGGACTGTATATTGAAAAGCATAAAGTGGCAAGACTGCTGCACTGGGAAAAGTGCATGCATTATAATGTTGAAATAGCGGAGAAACACTGGAAAAGTACAGTTTTGTACCTACCATAAATGTAGATGTCCAAACTGGATAGCATCTGCAGTCATAACAACAGGCCCTTAGCTATACCTCCTGTTAATAGGGTTTTTAGCTATGGTCGCGGCTACTGCCTTGGGACCCTGGGATATAGTTTCGGGGTCTGCAAGTGGGGCCTTGTAAAGGTGGTGATGAGTATCTGGCACCCTGTAAAATCTGTCTGGTTTGGCAGGGGCTGGGGGTAAAGAATCTGGAGCGGGGCAGACATCATTGAAAGCATCATCCACCACAGAGAGAACAGGAGGTATAGCTAAGGGCCTGTTGTTATGACTGCAGATGCATCCATGAAGGACATCAGGAGACGCAAAGCATTACAGAAAATGAAGTTTATATGACATGGGATCACCATTACCAACAGTTCAAAAATAGATGCAAGAAAATCAGATACACTAGTCAGTGAAAAGACAAAGTAGCACTGATCACTGAAATTGCTACACCCAGTGACTACAGTGTCTTACAGAGAGAGACAAAATCATAAAATGCCAGGATTTGCAGGCAGAAACAAGGGTAATGTGGAACAAGGTCACCCAGATAGTTCCAATGGTAGTAGGAGCCACGGGTCTTATAAAAAAATATTTACAATCATACATGGATAAGTTACCGATACATGTATCTCCATATGAATTGCAGGCGGTGTCATTACTGGGCACATTTTGGGTGCTGCGAAGAGCACTTCTGGCTAACAAAGATTGAAACAATACTAATTTCATAAACTTTAATCATACTTTGATTTATGAATGGCGTCCATTCCCATTCATGGTATCAGAAACCCAAAATACTTGAAGAAATTAAAGTGAGAAACCCTCAACTTTAATATCATACCCAAATTACTGAAGCAAAATGTAAGCTACTACTCTGACCAAAAATAATTACTTCCTCTCCCCTACAGACAGAACATCTAGGAGGTAAAGAAGTACTTATTCTGCAGTTACAATATGGACTCTGATTTATCACATCTGCATCTGAAGAGTCTTAATTCCCTTCAAGGTGCGTCAAAAGTTATCAGTAGATTTATGAACCGCTCCTCTCTGTCATGCTATGGTTAAAATGGTTGCCAGTACAACACAGAAACATTACTAGTCTCCTCCCTTTACTTACTAACTCCTCAAACTTGACTCCTTCCCCTTATTTACTGGGAAACATTTCATGAAAAACCACTTGCTACCTTACAACTCTTACTTCCTCCATCCCAATCCTCCAAAACAAACTTTATTCAACACAGCACTCTCTCAGTCCTTGCTCATAATATATGTCAATCCCTCTATGTAGTGGCAAATTCCATTGACCCTTTCACTACATTCCACCTCAAACTAAGATAATAACTATTCAAATGTGCCTTGTGCAAATGCTTTGTGAACACTAGTGTTACACAACCTCATTCCATTACTCCTAATAAAAGCACTCAGCATTTACCTACAGAACATGTCTCCACAATTAACCGTAGAAAATACTGCGAAATTCTTGTCTGTACAGTATTATCCTTTACACAGTAGTACTACACATACATCTTTTGCTCTGACATTTACTTCTCCCTCCACTGCACTTTGCAACTTCCATTACTATAAACATTTAACATGTGCTGCATGCGTTACCCCCTTCTCTTGCCATCTTACTCTAGAGCTATGTCAGTGCCTACATTTGCATAGCCTTCCCAATTGTAAATAATACCCACGTTTTACTCCTGATCCTTTGCATGCTTTGGCTGTGCCTAGAAATAGTGCACTTGGATCACTGCTTTACACCAGTTAACAAGATAAATATATGGCAACATCACAGAGCAGTAGCAACTTACAAAGTAAAGTGGCCACATTAGATCCAAACAGTCTTAAGCCAACTCAAGCTTGAATATTTTTCTAGTTAAAATCAAGGAAAAATTCATAAAAGTAGCTTATACACATTACACTGGAGACCTACCTCTGCTAGAAATGGAAGAGGAGGAATTCATTAATTTTGAAATTTGTGGCATTCTTTGAAGAGACTACAGCAGCTCCTCGTGAAGGACAAATAGGGCAGACCTTGCAAAAACATTCTATACTATTCCAAATTAAGTTGAATCGTCAAATTAAATGCATTAAATGTTAATACATACATATTTCAACAGGTAAAACAGTAAAACTATATTTAAGCACTAGGCCACAACAAATCATGGTGTGTCTGTGTGTGTGTGTATCATATCTGTCTTGATGTGATTAACAATAATACCCCATAGGGTTCTGTACTTGGGCTATTTCTTTGTGGACTAGTCTTCACAGATCTAAAAGTGGGAAATGAGACTTGATCAACCAAATATACAGATGGCTACAGAGTAGTGTAATTACTTCAATAAAAGAAGCCAGACGTTTCACAAGCTAATCTACCAAAAATTCATACCTGGTGTGGTTGCAATGACTTCACATTTAACATCAGTAAAGCATAAGACTTGTCAAAATGACATTATTTTGTCATCAAATGTTAATTTGAAATCATAAAAAAGATACCATCATTAAAGATCTAGAGAGAAAGGTAGACACCAAATTAATCTTTTACCAATGTGTGCCTACTGAAATCAGAAAATAATGTGACATTAGTCTTTCACTCTGTCTCTAGTCAGTCTAGGAAGGTCACTGTACCACTTTATATTTCAATGACCCAACCCATTACTGCATACAACACTGTGATGTAATCTTACAACAGGCCACCTGAAACAACTTGAAATGGTAGGATTGTTTAGTAGGAAAATCATAGGGTTGGAAATCTAGAACTATTTAGAAAGACAAACTAAAGTACAGTTTTGTACCTACTATAAATGTAGATGTTCGAGTGTCTTCACTGGTGCAGTCATTACACTTGGGTTATCCTGCCGTCAGGCGGTCCCGCAGTCGGCCAGAGTTCCAAAGTCTTGGTCCGGCGTCGGTTGCTGTCGCCTCCTCCCTGCCGTCAATGCATCAGGGATATAGAAGAAACAGCCAACTCCATTTTCTTCAGTTTTTCTTGCCCCAGATGTCAGGTGCCCCCAAAAAGAGAGAGGCAATACATATTGCTTACAAAACATACAATAAGGTAAAAACAAAACCTTCAGTAACCAGCAAATACACTACACCACATAGGTAGTATAGCGTAGAAAGGTATAGAAAAGACCCAGCTAAGAAAGAGGGGATGGTGGGTGGGTAACCAGGACTGCAGCAGTGAAGACACTCTAACATCTACATTTATGGCAGGTACAAAACTGTACTATGTTCATCGTGTTTCATTGCTGCAGTCATTACACTTGGGTTGAATCCCAAAGCTGAGTCAGGGTGGCTGGTTCTATAGAGGATTTGGTGTGGCTATGAGGCCCTGCAGCACTGCAGTGGCAAAGCCAGCTCTGGATCTAGAATAAAAAGGCAAGTGGTAATGCTTCGTAAAGGTGTGCACTGAACTCCAAGTAGCAGCTTCCAAAATGTCTTTGGTAGGTACTCCTCTAAGGTAGGCAGTAGAAGTGGTAGTTGCCCTGGTGGAATGTGGTCTAATGTTAGATGGTACAGGTTTCCCATGCTGTGTGTAGCAGAACCGGATACAGTGTCCTATCCACTTTGAAATAGCCTTTCCCTGTGATCCTGCAGCATATGATACAAACAATTGCTCAGTCTTTCTGAAAGCTTTTGTTTGGTCCAAGTAGAAAGTACAGTTTTGTACCTACCATAAATGTAGATGTCCGAACTGGATAGCATCTGCAGTCATAACAAGTGGGTTGTCCTGTCGTCAGGCAGCCCTGCAGTCGGCCGGATTCCAAAGTCCGGGTCCGGCTTCGGCTGATGTCGCACTCCACCCGACGTCATCACTGCTGGTCTTCGGGTATAAAAGCATCAGCCGACGCCATTTTCCTCAGTGTTTCTTGCCCCAGATGCCAGTAGCCCTCTTGCAGGGTAAAATTTGGATAGATGCCAATGTTTCCAAATAGATAGAGGTAAACACAACAATAAACATATATGTACATATATACAAACAAATACACCATAAAGACTCCCCAACAGCTAGCTATTAGGAGGGTAAACACCCTAGGAGTACCACAGAGGGAAGGAGGGAGGGTAATCCTGACTGCAGATGCTATCCAGTTCGGACATCTACATTTATGGTAGGTACAAAACTGTACTATGTCCTTCATGGATGCATCTGCAGTCATAACAAGTGGGTAGAATACCATAGCCAACTAGGGGAGGAGGATAAAGGTAGATTATGGTGTGTTTAAGATCCCTTGCAGTACAGCAGTGGCAAACCCTGCTCGGGATCTGGAATAAAGAGGCAAATTATAATGCTTGGCAAATGTATGCACGGAGGTCCAAGTAGCCGCCTCAATAATGTCTTTGGTTGCCACTCCTCGTAAGAAGGCTGTGGTAGTGGCTGTTGCCCTTGTAGAATGAGGTCTTATGTTCTGTGGAATTGGTTTTCCATGGAAGGAGTAACAGTATCGTATGCAATTTCCTATCCATTTGGAGATTGTCTGTTTGGAAATAGCTTTTCCTTCCCTTCCTGTTGCATAGGCTACAAAAGTTGGTCAGTCTTTCTGCTATTTTTGTTCTGTCCAAGTAGTAGCGTAGCTGTCTATGTACATCCAAGGTATGCAGTATTCTTTCCCTCTGTTTTGTGGGTTGGGAAAGAAGGAAGGTAGGTGGATTGCCTGGTTTAAAGATACTCTGGATACCACCTTAGGCATAAATGTAGGATTAGTCCTCAAGGACACTCTATCTTGGTGGAAGATTAGGAAGGGTTGCACTGCCATTAAGGCCTGTAGTTCTGAAACCCTCCTTGCTGAAGTAATTGCCAGTAGGAAAGCAGTTTTCCATGACAGGTGTTGTAGGTCTGCTGTTGCTGCTGGTTCAAAGGGTGCTAGTGTCAACTTTTCTAGCACAAAGTTTAAGTCCCAAGCTGGTAATGGTGGTTTCCTTGGAGGTTTTACATTCTTGATTCCTCTGAGGAACTGCCTGAGCAAAGGGTGCGAAAAAACAGGAGGATCAAAGCTGTATTCTGCTGAAATAGCTGATGCATGTATCTTGATGGAGGAGTAGGACAGGCCTGAATGAAGAAGTTCGCCAGATACTCCAGAATGTTAGGCATATCTATGTTTGACACATCTTTTCCTCTTTCGGTACTCCAAATGACAAACCTTTTCCATTTTCCAGCATAGTTCTTTCTTGTTGAAGGTCTGCGTGCTTCAAGAATAATGTCTTTAACTCTTTGGGAAAGTTCTGGATTAGCTGCTGCTATGTGATGTTCCATGCAGTCAGTTGCAGCGTTTTTAGGTTTGGATGTATGATGCTGTAGTTGTTCTGAGTTAACATCAAAGGCATCAGTGGTATTGGCCACATGTTGTTCCGAGACATGCTCTTCAGTAGTGGGTACCAGTGTTGTCTTGGCCAGTTTGGGGCTATCAGGATTATCCTTGGACGTTCTTCCTTGATTTTTAGTAGTACCTTGTGTATCAAAGGAAGAGGAGGGAATGCATATGCTGTTAGGCCTTTCCAGTTGAAGGAGAGTGAGTCCACTTTCCATGCTAGTGGGTGGAATGTCCTTGTGCAGAATTTTTAGAGCTGGTGAGTGAGAGTAGATCGGAATAGGTCTATGAGTCGCATTCCCCATATCTTTGAGATGGACTTGAACATGTCCGGTGCAGCTTCCATTCGTGGGCATCCGGTGGTTCTGCTTAGTATGTCTGCTAGAGTATTGTCTTTCCCCGGTACAAATATTGCCTGTAACTGAATGTTGTAGCTGAGTGCCAGGGTCCACAGCTCCAAGGTCATTCTGCATAGGGGGTATGAATGAGTGCCTCCCTGTTTGTTGATGTACCACATGACTGTGGTGTTGTCTGTCCTTATCATCAACTGGCCCTCTGAGGAATGGTTTGAACTTTTGGATTGCCAGTTTTACTGCCAGCATTTCTTTTAGATTGATGTGCAGGTGAAGTTGATCCTGTGTCCACAATCCTTGCACGCATTTGTCCAGCATGTGGGCCCCCATCCTAGGTCTGAAGCGTCTGTTGTGATGGTCTGGCTTGGTTGACATCTGCGGAAGGGCAGGCCTGGGTTTGACTGGCATGCCTGAGCCCACCATAGGAACTCCTGTTTTAAGCATGGAATTAGTGGGATTTCTGTTTCTAGACTGTGTCTGTGTTGGGACCATAAATTCTTTAGGTACCACTGTAGTTTCCTCATATGTAGTCTGGCAAATGGGACCAAGATTATGCATGATGCCATGAAGCCCAAGGCCTGTAGAAATTTTCTTGCTGTTAACTTGTTCAGTTTTGTTAGTGCCAAGAAGTAAAGAGGAAGTTCTTTTTGTTTTTCTGTAGTCAGGAATGCCATTTGTTGTACTGTGTCCAATTCCGCGCCCAAGAATGTCCTTGTTTGGGATGGTATCAGCCTTGACTTTAGTAAATTGACTGTGTATCCCAGTCCTTGTAGCAAGTAAATGACCCTTTGTAAATCTGTTGTCAGCTTGCTTTTGTTGTCCCCTTGTAGCAGGCAGTCGTCTAGGTATGGGTAAATTTGAATTCCCTGTAGTCTGCAATGGGCGATTACTGATGCCAGGCATTTTGTGAATACTCTGGGCGCAGTAGATAAGCCAAAGGGCAATGCTGAGAATTGATAGTGCTCTGATCCTGCAAGAAATCTGAGGTATCTTCTGCAGATTGGTCGAACTGGGACGTGCAGGTATGCCTCCTTGAGATCTAGAGTTACCAGCCAAGACTCCTTGCCCAGCATGGGAAGAAGTTGCTGTAGGGTCAGCATTTTGAATTTTGGGACAATGATGTATGTATTTAAGGTGGACAGGTCGAGAATTGGTCTCCAACTTTTTTCCTTTCTTGGAACTAGGAATAGTCTGGAGTAGAACCCTTTCCTTGTTCTGCTGTTGGCACTCTTTCCACAGCTCTCATGTTTGCTAACTCCATTATCTGGCGTAGAGCCTCTGTTTTTGATTTGGAGGTAGATTTGGCATTCCTCTTTGACTGGTAAAGTGTGGAAGTGAAACCGTAACCTTGATCTATGGTTTGTAAAATCCACTTGTCTTTTGTTATGTAGTGCCAGTTCTTTGAAAATAAGGTTAACTTTCCGCCTAGAGGAGCTGCTATTTGTTCCCTGGTAGGCGGATTTAGGATTAAGTCACTGTGGTTGTGCTGATGTAGTGGCAGTGGCTGTGTCTGTGCCTCTGTTGTTACCTTGCCACTGTCGTCCTCTGTAGGCACCTCCTCTGGGTTGGTTTCTGCCTCTGGAACGCCTATTCCTGCCCCTTTGAAATTTTGTGGAGTCAGGAAAGGACCAATTTTGGCAGGCCAGTTCCTGCTAAACCTTGGGGTTGAACCTGCAGGAAATCTTTAACAGTTTGAACAGATTTTGCCTTTTCTTCCATTTTCTTCATAACCTGCTGGGCAGGTGTACCAAACAAACTTGTCTTGTCCATAGGAGCATCTAGCAACTTAGCTTTAACATGATGCCGTAAAGCTTGTTCCTTTAGCCATGCATGTCTTCTTATCACTGTGCCTGTCATGGCTGATCTAAATGAAGCCTCCAGTGCATCATAGCCACATTTTAAGGAATGGTTGCTAACCTGTTGTATGTTATTTACCATCTCTAATACATATTTCTTATCAAGAGATTCATCAGTAGTTAGCTTTTTAGTTAACTGATCAAGCATAAACTCTTGGTATTGTATCATGTGAAACTGACAGTTTAAAGCTCTAACTGAGAGAGTAGCTGAAGTGTAGACCTTTTTACCCCATCTGTCTAGTGACCTTGCTTCCCTTTCAGAAGGAATAGGGTTTTTAGCTGTGGTTGCGGCTACTGCCTTGGGACCCTGGGATATAGTTTCTGGGTCTGCAAGAGGGGCCTTGTAAAGGTGGTGATGAGTATCTGGCACCCTGTAAAATCTGTCTGGTTTGGCAGGGGCTGGGGTAAAGAATCTGGAGCGGAGCAAACATCATTGAAAGCATCATCCACCACAGAGAGAACAGGAGGTATAGCTAAGGGCCTGTGCTGTGGGAGGTGCAGAAAGGTCCTAAGTCTTTTCCTGGAGTCTGAAAAATCCTGTTGCTGCCATTGGAACTGTTCTCGCATGGCATGCAAGGTTTCCCCAAAGGAGAATTCTTCTGGTGGGGAAGCAGCTGGAATGGATTCTTCAGCATCAGAATCTTCAAAATTGGAGAAGGGAGCCTCAGGCTGGTCAGTTATGTCTGATTCATCAGCAGAATCATCAGAGGACACTGGCTCAGGGGGCTCTGCCCTAGGTCTCTTCTCTGGGGGCTGAGAGGCCCTGTCTGGGTGAGATTGAGATCCTCTAATTAAAGAAATTAAATCTTCTGCCAAAGAAAGCATTTGAGAACTAGAAGAGGGCCTGGATGAGGCGGGTTTAACAGGCACTGATTTAGTAGTCTTGGCTGCTTTAGCCCTGGCGAAGGCCTTAATGGACATGGCTGCTGGAGGCCTAGCAGCACCACGTGCTGGGGTAGAGACATCCAAGGGGATGGTGTCTGATAAGTCAACCACCGTAGTGGGTAAAATTTCTGAGGTCGATTCAAGAATTGTAGCAGGGGCCTCAGTTGTAAGAATAAGTTCAGCTGTACTTTGAGCAGTTTTCTCGGTTTCGGCCGAAACCGAGACACTCATGTTTGCTTTGCCGTGGTTTCGCCGAAACCGGACCGCGAGTGTAGGTCTTTATCTTTGCGTTTTTTGGAAGATTGGGTAGTCGGAGGATCCGACGACATAATGTACGCAAAATCAGTACCGAAAAACTGTTCTGCAAACTCCGACCGACGCCTAAGCGTTCGTCGGTTGAAAGAGGCACAGGCCGAACAGGCTGCTACGTCGTGGGCTGGGCCTAAACAAGGCAGACAGTAAGAGTGGAAATCTTTATGAGGTATTTGTTTCCCACAGGTTAAACAATTGTTAACTTTTTCTGACATCGGCTGAGGCAAGAAAGAGTCCCCAACGGGGTACTTAGCTTTAGAAGTCTTCGAAGTAGTATTCGGTAGAAGTAATCTCTGGATCCGACCGACCGGCACTTGCGAACAGCTTCTGCTTCGGGCGCCACGCGGCAAGAAAGACTGAGGAAAATGGCGTCGGCTGATGCTTTTATACCCGAAGACCAGCAGTGATGACGTCGGGTGGAGTGCGACATCAGCCGAAGCCGGACCCGGACTTTGGAATCCGGCCGACTGCAGGGCTGCCTGACGACAGGACAACCCACTTGTTATGACTGCAGATGCATCCATGAAGGACATGCATAATTGCCTGTGTATGTCCAAGGAGTGTAGAAGTCTCTCCCCTTTATTCTGGGGATTTGGATAAAAAGTTGGCAAGTGAATAGTTTGGTTAAGTGCCACACTGGATACCACCTTAAGCATAAAAGAAGGGTTTGTTCTTAAAGAAACCCTGTCTTGGTGAAAAATAATGAAAGGCTCCACTGCCATTAGTGCCTGTAGTTCTGAGACTCTTCTTGCTGAGGTTCTTGCCAGGAGCAGAGCAGTTTTCTATGATACATATTTTAATTCTGCTGAATTGGCTGGCTCAAAAGGAGGTAAAGTGAGCTTTTCCAATACAAAATTGAGGTCCCCTCCGGGGCGGTCTTATGTTTTTAGCCCCTCTGAGGTACTGCTTTAGCAATGGATGAGAGAAAATAGGAGGATCTGTGTTGTTATGCGCTGAGATGCCAGAGACGTGGATCTTAATGGATGAGAAGGATAGTCCTTTGTCCAGCATCTCAGTCAAATATTGTAGTATCTGAGGAATGTTAGGGACAAGAGGGTCAATGCATTGTGCCTTGTTCCAGGCACAGAATCTCTTCCACTTTTCTGAATAAGATTTCCTGGTGCTAGGCCTCCTGGCCTCCAAAATGGCATCCATAACAGCTTTAGAGAGAGGTGTTGTCTGTTTGGCTAATGAATCTGCCATGCTGCCAGGTTTAAGGTTTTGAGCTGGCTGTGCAGGACCCGATTGCTGTGTTGAGTCAGTAGGTGTGGAATTTAAGGCAAAATCCAAGGTGGGCCTTGAGCTAAGTTCTTTAAGATTGGGTACCAATGCTGGCGTGGACAGTCTGGAGCAATCAGAATCATCTGTAGTTTCTCTTGTCTGGCTTTTAGGGGTACCTTTGAAAGTAGAGGCAGAGGTGGGAAGGCATAAACTTTTAGGCTTTTCCAGATGAATGAAAGAGCATCCACTTTCCAAGCTTGTGTGTGATAAGTCCTTGTGCAGAATTTTTGTAGTTGGCAATTCAGTGGGGAGGCAAAAAGATCCATGTCCGGGCACCCCCATTATTGCATTATCATGCTGAAGACATGTGGATTTAATTTCCACTCGTGAGGATCCATGATGTTTCTGCTTAAGTCGTCTGCCAGAGTATTTTTCTTTCCTGGCAGGAATTGTGCTTGCAGATAAGGTCATGGCTTGTCTGCATAGGGGGTAAGAATGAGTGCCCCCTTGCTTGTTTATGTACCACATTACTGTGGTGTTGTCCGTCTTTAATAATAATTGTCCTGGATGCAGAAGGTCCTTGAAAGTTGTAAGGGCATTTTGTACAGCCAACACCTCTTTTTGATTGATGTGAAGATGCATTTGGTCTGTGGTCCATTTGCCCCGAATACATTTTCCTGCCATGTGTGCTCCCCAGGCGTAATCCGAAGCATCTGTTGTTAAAGTCTGCCTGGCTGTGGGAAGAGTGAAAGGCTGACCCTTGTTGAGGTGACATGCCTGTGCCCACCATCAAAACTCTTGTTGTAGGCAGGGAATTAGTGGTATTACTGTTTCCAAGCTATGAATGTGTGGAGTCCAGACACTTTTTAGGTACCATTGTAATTTCCTCATATGCAGTCTGGCATATGGAATTAGTAGTATGCAGGATGCCATGAATCCCAAGGCCTGCAGAATTTTTCTTGCAGGGAGTTGGGACTTGGTTGCCATCAATTGAAAATACTGAGTTAGTTGTCCTTGTTTGTCTGGCGTGAGATAAGCCATCTGGGCCATTGTATTTAAGCTGGCACCCAGGAATATTCTCTCTTGACAGGGCACTAGTTTTGACTTCTTTTAGTTTACTGTGTACCCTAAGCAAATTAGCAACCTTTTTACAAACGCCAGATGCTTTAGAAGAATGTCCTTGTTCTCTGCTTGAATCAGGCAGTCGTCCAGGTATGGATATATTTGAATTCCATTTTGTCTGCAAAATGCAATTACTGGTGCCAGGCACTTTGTGAAGACCCTGGGCGCAGTAGATAAGCCAAAGGGCAGTGCAGAGAATTGGTAGTGCACTGAACCAGCTATGAATCTGAGGTATCTATTGCAATTTTGTCTGATAGGGACATGCAGGTATACCTCCTTGAGGTCCAAAGTAACAAGCCAAGCTTTCTTGCCCAACATGGGAAGGAGCTGCTGTAGTGTCAACATTTTGAATTTCGGAACATCCAGGTAAGTATTTAGAGTAGAAAGGTCTAGTATGGGTCTCCAGGCTTTGTCCTTTCTGGGGACCAGGAATAGTCTTGAGTAAAATCCTTGTCCTTGTTCCTGCTGTGGCACTGTTTGAATAGCTCTCATGTCCATGAGGGCTGTAATTTGTTTTTGTGCCTCTGCCCATTGATTTTGTAGCAGGTCTGGCATTCCTTTTAGCCTTGGTAAAGTGTGAAAGTGGAACCTGTAACCTTGAGACACAATTTTAGAACCCATTTGTCTTGGGTGATTGCTTGCTAGTTTTGTGAAAAAAGTGCTAGTTTCCCTCCTAAGGGTGCTGCCAATAGTGAATAGCTTGGCACTGGAAGGGGGAAGTCATTGGGACTGTTTCCTGTAAGGTTGTGACTTGTCTTCCCCTCCTTTTGGGGTTGAAGCACCCTCCTTTTGGAGTTGAAGCACCCCACTGTCGTGGTCTGTAAGAGCCTTGGGGCTGAGATCTGCCTCTTGGGCAGCTGTATCTGCCTCTTTGTGGCCTGTCTGACACTGGAAAGGACCAATTTTTTGTAGGCCAATTTCTGTTAAATCGAGGTGGCTGTACCTGTAAGAAATCCTTCATGGTTTGCATAGACTTTGCCTTATCCTCCATTTTCTTTAATACCTCTTCTGCCTTAACACCAAATAAAATATCCTGCTGTAAACGAGCATCCAGTAATTTTGCCTTAACATGATCTGGTAAACTTTGTTCTTTTAACCAACATGCCTTCGAATCACAGATCCTGTAACTGCTGCTCTACAAGAAGCCTCTAATGAATCAAAACCACATTGCAAAGTATGCTTTCCCACTTGTTCAGCTGCATGCAATAAATCCTGCATTTCCTTATAGTCAGGTTGTTCTGCACTTTTACTCATTTTCTGTTTTAACTGAGACAGTAAATATTGTTGATATTTAAGCATGTGAAACTGGCAATTTAAAGCCCTCACTGCTAAAGTTGTAGAGGTGTAAACTTTCTTCCCCCATCTGTCTAATGCTCTAGAATCCCTGTCAGAGGGAACTGGATTTTTAGCCGTGGAAGCCTTTACCCCTTTGGGACCCTGGGAAATAGTTTCTGGGTCAGCAGCAGGGTTTTTATACAGAAATTGACAGTCAGGGACTCTGTAGTACCTGTCTGGCTTGACTGGAGCTGGGGGTAAAGAATCAGGATTTAAACTGGATTCAGAGAACACATCATCCACAATATCCAACACTGGCAGAACAGCAAGGGGCCTGTGCTGAGGCAATAAAAGAAAGTCTCTGAGCCTTTTCTTGGATTCTGAGTAATCCTGGTCCTCCCAATGGAAATGCTCCCTCATGGTATGTAAAGTTTCCCCAAAAGAATAATCCTCAGGAGGAGAGGCTGAAGGAATTGATTCTTCAGCATCTGAGTCCTCATAGGGGGGTAAAGAGTATCCCTGGTCTGAAGAGGAATCAGAATATATAGAAACCTAGTCAGAGGAATCATAGTCTGTATCCTGGGCCTAGGCCTTTTATCAGGAGGGGGATGGGAACCCCTGATCAGAGTAATTAAGTCTTCGGCCATTTTCAGCATCTGCTTTTTAGGCATGGAGGCCTGTCCAGGTGAATGCTGTACTTGCTTCTTTGTCTTTAATGCATTTTTAGCCTTGGCTGTAGTTGCAATGGTAAGTTGTGAAGGTCTGAAAACACCCTCAGAACCCGATGCCTGCTCAGCGGCTCCGGACCCATCTGAAGGGTTAGTCTCCGTAGGCCCAACACCTTGAGTAGATTTAGAGGCCTAGGCACCTCCACGTGGGAGTCGGTAGCGGCCTGTGGCTCTGAGGCAGCGGGTGGCAGGGGCTGCGAAAGCACCTCACTGAGAACCGGCGACTGGCCTAGAAGAGGCTTCATCAGTTTTGGGCCTTGGATGCCTGTCCTTATCCTTGTCTTTGCGGTTTTTGTGAACTGCGGTCGTCGGTTGTTCTGGCGGCATGGTATAATTAAACCTTCAGCCAAAGTAATGGCGAGCAAAATCAAACCAACGTTTAATACTGCTTTGTTAAATCTAGCACAAAACCGACTAGTGACATCGTGGTCTGGGCCTAGGCATGGAATACAGTAAGAATAAAAATCCTTATGAGGCATTTGCTTCCCACAAGAAGTACAATTATTAACTTTTACTGACATCGGTCTGAGGCAAGAAAAAGTTTCCCCAACGGGATACTTAGCTTTACTGAAGACTTCGGTAATGAAAATCGAATTTGATATCTCAAGAGTCAGCCGACATGCATTTGCGAACTGCTTTTGCTTCGGGCACCGCGTGGCAAGAAAGACTGAAGAAAATGGCGTCTGCTGCTTCTTATATACTCCAGACTCACTGACGTCAGGGAGGAGGCGACAGCAACCAACGCCGGACCAAGACTTTGGAACTCTGGCCGACTGCAGGACCGCCTGATGGCAGGATAACCCAAGTGTAATGACTGCAGCAGTGAAACACAATGAACACTGTATTCTGCTCCTTAGAAGTTGCTTAAAAGTAAGCATCGCCAGACACAGTACTCTGACTTAAGAATAAGTGATGGACTGTTCCACTGTGAAAAAATAAATAAATAAATAATTCTCTTGTTCTCCCATTTGTGGGGCCTCAGCACCTTGCTTCTTATAACCTACTCAGTCATCACAATTTTAGGGCAGGTTACCAAATATGGGCAAACTGTCTTCCTCTTACTCACCAGTCACTCAGGCATAGTCACTTAAGCATAGTGGTCAATCTGCCTGCTCTGTAAGGTACTGTATGAGCTAGTGTTATCTGAAAGTCATTGCATGAAATGCACCACTCTGGCAGCCACCACCTCACTAGGGAAGTTAATAATGAAAACAAATACCAAGAACATAAAAGAGACCAACAGAGGCATTATACAACATATTCCAAAATTATGGAATAACCTTCACCTACAATCAGAAGTTAGGCATGAACTTCTTAAAAAAAATCCTTTAACTGCAGTATTAGACTAACTCAAGGCTCCATTCTTGATGCACTCTTAGTTTTTAGCTTTACCATTGATGCACACCTGCACACAAAAGGCCTCAAACATCTACGATGCACTGATGACTCAACCATAGTATGTAGTGCCACAACCAAACATATTATACACATATCAAAAAGGCAAAATTCCACTGATACACAACTGGGTTAAAAGACTGCAGCCTAAACCTTAGTGGGTAGGGTGGGGGAAGAAACTCTAAACTTAGGATTTTCTGGCTACAGAAAAAATACCACTGCTGCTAATACAATCTATATAAACATACAAAGTACAGTTTTGTACCTACCATAAATGTAGATGTCCGAACTGGATAGCATCTGCAGTCATAACAAATGGGTTGTCCTGTTGTCAGGCAGCCCTTCGGTCGGCCGGATTCCAAAGTCTGGGTCCGGCTTCGGCTGATGTCGCACTTCACCCGACGTCATCTCTGCTGGTTTTCGGGTATAAAGGCATCAGCCGACGCCATTTTCCTCAGTGTTTCTTGCCCCAGATGCCAATTGCCCTCTTGGAAAGCTAAATTTTGGATAAATGCCAATGTTTCCAAAATAGTAGAAGGCAAACACAAAAAATAAGCATGTATGTACATATATACAAACAAATACACCATAAGAGACTCCCCCCCAGCTAGCTATTAGGCGGGTAAATACCCTAGGAATACCACAGAGGGGAAGGAGGGAGGGTAATCCTGACTGCAGATGCTATCCAGTTCGGACATCTACATTTATGGTAGGTACAAAACTGTACTATGTCCTTCATGGATGCATCTGCAGTCATAACAAATGGGTAGAATACCATAGCCAAACTAGGGGAGGAGGAATAAAAATTATGGTGTAGTTAGGATCCCTTGCAGTACAGCAGTGGCAAACCCTGCTCGGGATCTGGAGTATAGAGGTAGATTATAATGCTTGGCAAATGTATGCACGGAGGTCCAAGTAGCCGCCTCAATAATGTCCTTGGTTGCCACTCCTCGTAAGAAAGCTGTGGTAGTGGCTGTAGCCCTTGTAGAATGAGGTCTTATGTTCTGTGGAATTGGTTTTCCATGGTAGGAGTAACAGAATCTTATGCAGTTTCCTATCCATTTGGAGATTGTCTGTTTGGAAATTGCTTTTCCTTCCCTTCCTGTTGCATAGGCTACAAAAAGCTGGTCAGTTTTTCTGTTACTTTTGGTTCTGTCCAGGTAGTAGCGTAACTGTCTATGTACATCCAAGGTATGCAGCATTCTTTCACCTCTGTTTTGTGGATTGGGAAAGACGGTAGGTAGGTGGATTGCCTGGTTTAAAGACACTCTGGATACCACCTTAGGCATGAATGTAGGATTAGTTCTCATGGACACCCTATCTTGATGGAAGATTAGGAAGGGTTGCACTGCCATTAAGGCCTGTAGTTCCGAAACCCTCCTTGTTGAAGTAATAGCCAGTAGGAAAGCAGTTTTCCATGACAGGTGTTGTAGATCTGCCGTTGCTGCTGGTTCAAACGGAGGGAGTGTCAACTTTTCTAGTACAAAGTTCAAGTCCCATGCTGGTAATGGTGGTTTCCTAGGAGGTTTTACATTCTTAATCCCTCTGAGGAGCTGCCTGAGTAGAGGATGTGAAAAGACAGGAGGATCAAAGCTGTATTCTGCTGAAATAGCTGATGCATGTATCTTGGAGGAATAGGACAGGCCTGTATGTAGAAGCTCTGCCAAGTACTCCAGAATGTTAGCAATATCTATGTTCGACACATCTTTTTCTCTTTCAGTACTCCAAATGACGAACCTTTTCCATTTTCCTGCATAGTTCCTTCTTGTTGAAGGTCTGCGGGCTTCAAGGATAATGTCTTTAACCCTTTGGGAAAGGTCTGGGTTGGTTGCTGCTATGTGATGTTCCAGGCAGTCAGTTGCAAGGTTTTTAGGTTGGGATGTATGATGTTGTAGTTGTTCTGAATTAACATCAGAGGCATCAGTGGTATTGGCCACATTTTCTCCCGAGACATGCTCCTCAGCAATGGGTACCAGTGTTGTCTTGGCCAGTTCGGAGCTATCAGAATTATCCTTGGACGTTCCTCTTTGATTTTCAGTAGTACCTTGTGCATCAAGGGAAGAGGTGGAAATGCATATGCTGTCAGGCCTTTCCAGCTGAAGGATAGAGAGTCCACCTTCCATGCAAGTGGGTGGAATGTCCTTGTGCAGAATTTTTTGAGCTGGTGATTGAGTGGGGAAGCGAATAGATCTATTTGTGGTATTCCCCATTTCTTTGTAATGGCCTTGAAGATGTTCGGGTGTAGCATCCATTCGTGAGCATCCGAGGTGGTTCTGCTTAAAATGTCTGCTAGTGTGTTCTCTTTTCCCGGAACAAATATTGCCTGTAACTGGATGTTGTAGCTGAGAGCCAGATTCCAAAGGTCCAAAGTCATTCTGCATAGGGGGTATGAATGAGTGCCTCCCTGTTTGTTGATGTACCACATGACTGTGGTGTTGTCTGTCCTTATCATCAAATGGCCTTCTTTGAGGAATGGTCTGAATTTTTGGATTGCCAGTTTTACTGCCAGCATTTCTTTTTGGTTTATGTGCAGGTGCAGCTGGTCCTGAGTCCACAGTCCTTGTACGCATTTGTCCAGCATGTGCGCCCCCCATCCTAGGTCTGAGGCGTCCGTTGTGATGGTTTGGCCTGCTCGAAAGTTGTGGAAGGATAAGCCTGGGTTTGCCTGGCATGCTTGAGCCCACCATAGGAACTCCTGTTTTAGGCATGGGATTAGTGGTATTTCTGTTTCTAAGTTGTGCCTGTGTTGAGACCATAAATTCTTTAGGTACCACTGTAACTTTCTCATATGCAGTCTGGCATGTGGGACCAAGATTATGCATGATGCCATGAAGCCCAAAGCCTGCAGAACTTTTCTTGCTGTTAGTTTGTTCTGCTTTGTTAATGCCAAGAAGTAAAGAGGGAGCTCTTTTTGTTTTTCTGCAGTTAGGAATGCCATTTGTTTTACTGTGTCCAATTCCGTGCCCAAGAAAGTTCTTGTTTGGGATGGTATCAGCCTTGACTTTTGTAAATTGACTGTGTATCCCAGGGCTTGTAGCAAGTAAATGACCCTTTGTAAGTCTGTTGTCAGCTTGCTTTTGTTGTCCGCTTGTAACAGGCAGTCGTCCAGGTATGGGTAAATTTGGATTCCCTGTACTCTGCAGTGAGCGATTACTGATGCCAGGCATTTTGTGAATACTCTGGGCGCAGTAGATAAGCCAAAGGGCAATGCTGAAAATTGATAGTGCTCTGATCCTGCAAGAAATCTGAGGTATCTTCTGCAATTTGGTCGAATGGGGACGTGCAGGTATGCCTCCTTGAGATCTAGAGTTACCAGCCAACACTCCTTGCCCAGCATGGGAAGAAGTTGCTGTAGGGTCAGCATTTTGAATTTTGGGACAATGATGTATGTGTTTAAGATGGACAGGTCGAGAATAGGTCTCCAGTGTTTCTCTTTTCTTGGCACTAGGAAGAGTCTGGAGTAGAATCCTTTGCCCTGTTCTGTTATTGGAACTCTTTCCACAGCTCTCATCTTTGATAATTCCGCTATCTGCTGCAGAGCTTCTATTTTTTGATTTGGAGGCAGGTTTGGCATTCCTCTTTTTACTGGTAAAGTATGGAAGTGGAAACGGTACCCTTTGTCTATGGTTTGCAAAATCCACTTGTCTTTTGTGATGTAGTGCCAATTTTTCGAGAATAAGGCTAACTTTCCGCCTAATGGTGCTGCTATTTGCTCCCTGGTAGGCGGGGTCAGAGCCAAGTCACTGTGATTGTCCTGTTGCAGTGGCAGTGGTTGTGTCTGTGCCTCGGTTATTGCCTTGCCACTGTCGTCCTCTGTAGGCACCTCCTCTGGATTGATTTCTGCCCCTAGAGCGTCTATTCCTGCCCCTTTGGGATCTTGTGGAGTCAGGAAAGGACCAATTTTTGGCAGGCCAGTTCCTGCTAAACCTTGGGGGCTGAACCTGTAAGAAATCCTTAACTGTTTGTACAGATTTTGCCTTTTCTTCCATTTTCTTCATTACCTGCTGTGCAGGTTCCCCAAATAGTCTGGCCTTATCCATAGGAGCATCTAATAGTTTTGCTTTAACATGATCCGGTAAGACCTGTTCTTTCAACCATGCATGCCTTCTTATCACTGTGCCAGTCATGGCTGATCTAAATGAAGCCTCCAGTGCATCATAGCCACATTTTAAGGAATGGTTACTAACCTGTTGGATGTTATTTACCATTTCTAATACATTTTTCTTATCTAAAGATTCATCAGAGGACAGTTTTTTAATTAACTGATCAAGCATAAACTCTTGGTATTGGATCATGTGAAATTGACAGTTTAAAGCTATAGCTGAGAGTGTAGCAGAGGTGTAGACTTTTTTACCCCATCTCTCTAAGGACCTGGATTCCCTTTCAGAGGGAATAGGGTTTTTTGCTGTGGTCGAGGCTACTGCCTTAGGCCCCTGGGATATAGTTTTGGGGTCTGCAAGTGGGGCCTTGTATAGGTGGTGATGAGTGTCTGGTACCCTGTAAAATCTATCTGGTTTGGCAGGGGCTGGAGGTAAAGAATCAGGTGCAGTGCAGACATCATTAAATGCATCGTCCACAACAGGCAGAACAGGAGGTATAGCTAAGGGCCTGTGTTGTGGTAAGTGCAGAAAAGTCCTAAGCCTTTTTCTTGAATCAGAGAAATCTTGTCCCTGCCATTGGAATTGTTCTCTCATGGCATGTAAGGTTTCCCCAAAGGAGAATTCCTCTGGTGGAGAGGCAGCTGGAATGGATTCTTCAGCATCGGAATCTTCATAATTGGAAAAAGGAGCCTCTGGCTGGTCTGTAATGTCTGAGTCATCTGCAGAATCATCAGAGGACACAGGCTCGGGGGGCTCTGTTCTAGGTCTCTTTTCTAGGGGCTGAGAGGCCCTGTCTGGGAGAGATTGGGATCCCCTAATTAAGGATATTAAATCTTCTGCCAGAGTAAGCATTTGTGAACTAGAAGTGGGCCTGTGTGAGGGGGGTTTAACAGGCACTGATTTAGCAGATTTGGCTGCTTTAGCCCTGGCAAAGGCCTTAATAGACATGGCTGCAGGAGGCCTAGCAGCACCACGTGCTGGGGTAGAGACATCCAAAGGAATGGTGTCCGATAAATCACTAGGAACCACATTTGTAGGTAAAGTTTCTGAGGCTGATTCAGGTAAGGTAGCAGGAGCCTCAGTAGTTGTCATGGATTCGGCTGAAAATTGACCAGTTTGCTCGGTTTCGGCCGAAACAGAGACACTCGCGGCTTGCTTAGCCGTGGTTTCGGCCGAAACCGCGGACCGCGAGTGTCGGTCTTTTTCTTTGCATTTTTTAACAATTTGGGTAGTCGGAGGATCCGACGGCATAATGTACGCAAAATCTGAGCCAAAAAACTGTTCAGCAAACTACGACCGACGCCTAAGCGTTCGTCGGTTGAAGGAAGCACAGGCCGAACAGGCTGCTACGTCGTGGTCTGGGCCTAAGCAAGGCAAACAGTAAGAGTGGAAATCTTTATGAGGTATTTGTTTCCCACAAGTTAAACAGTTATTGACTTTCTGACATCGGCTAAGGCAAGAAAGAGTCCCCAACGGGGTACTTAGCTTTTTAGAAGTCTTCGAAGTAGTATTCGGTAGTAGTAATCTCTGGATCTGACCGACCGGCACTTGCGAACAGCTTCTGCTTCGGGCCATGCGGCAAGAAAGACTGAGGAAAATGGCGTCGGCTGATGCCTTTATACCCGAAGACCAGCAGAGATGACGTCGGGTGAAGTGCGACATCAGCCGAAGCCGGACCCAGACTTTGGAATCCGGCCGACCGAAGGGCTGCCTGACGACAGGACAACCCATTTGTTATGACTGCAGATGCATCCATGAAGGACATCAGTACAACTATCTTGGCCTCTAGACCAGCAATAAGCTATCCTTCTCAGAAAGCACCAGCAAAATTGTAAAAAGAACTCAGGTCAGCAAATGCTTATCACCAGACAACAGGCAAACACAAGCACTCTACCTATGCCCAAACTATTTTATGGATGCAGTGTCACTGGGAGCACTTATCTGTCCCAAAGCAACTTCAATCCACATATTACAAAACTGCAAAGTTTGCAGCTCAACCAGTAGGTAATAATCACATCAGAAACATTAACAAACCACAATGGATGAAAAAGTACAGTTTTGTACCTACCATAAATGTAGATGTTCGAGTGCTAATACAGCTGCAGTCATAACAGATGGGTTCTCTTGCCGTCAGGCGGGTCCTTGGTCGGCCGAATTCCAAAGTCTAGGTCTGGCGTCGGTTGTCGTCGCTTCTTCCCTGACGTCAGTGCGACAGGGGTATAAAGGAACCAGCCGACGCCATTTTCTTCAGTTTTTCTTGCCCCAGATATCAGGTGCCCCCAGAAGGAAGGCAATACATAAATTTGTGTGATAATGCAGTGCAATATAATCAAAATACAGTGGTTGCAAGCAAATACATCATAAATGAAAACCCCAATCAGGTTGTATGAGGATGTGTTAGCCTATAGGCCTGTCCCAAGAGGGGAAGGAGGGAGGGAAACCTGGACTGCAGCTGTATTAGCACTCGAACATCTACATTTATGGTAGGTACAAAACTGTACTATGTTCATCGTGCATACAGCTGCAGTCATAACAGATGGGTAGAATCCCAAAGCTAAGAAAGGGGTGGTAGGCACTAGGTGGAACTAGGAGGAGCCAAAATGCCCTGCAAGACTGCAGTGGCAAAGCCTGCTCTAGAGTTGGAGTATAATGGTAGGTTGTAGTGCTTGGAGAAGGTATGCACAGAACTCCAAGTGGCTGCTTCCAAAATATCCTTGGTAGGAACTCCTCTGAGGAAGGCTGCAGAGGTGGCTGTGGCCCTGGTGGAATGAGTTCCAATGCCTGTAGGAACAGTTTTGCCATGAAAGGAATACCAAAAGCGTATGCAGTGGGCTATCCATTTTGAGATTGTCTGTTTGGAAATTGGCTTCCCTTGAGCTCCTACCGCATAGGCCACAAAGAGCTGTTCTGATTTTCTGAAAGACTTTGTTCTGTCCAAATAATAACGCAGTTGTCTGTGGATGTCCAAGGAATGTAGTAATCTCTCCCCTTTGTTTTGAGGATTACGATAAAAAGTAGGTAAATGTATGGCCTGATTTAAAGCTACCCTGGATACCACTTTAGGCATAAAGGACGGGTTGCTTCGTAAGGAAACTCTGTCCTGATGGAAGATGATAAAAGGCTGGACAGCCATGAGAGCCTGTAGTTCTGAAAAGTACAGTTTTGTACCTACCATAAATGTAGATGTTCAAAGATCCACATTGCTGCAGTCATAACCTGCGGGGTAGTCCGCTGTCCTCGGTCGGCCCGAATACCAAAGTATTAGGCTGGCGTCGGTCATGGGCGCTCAGATCTGATGTCAGTGCGTCATGGTATTAAAGCGCATGACCAACGTCATATCCTCAGTCTTTTCTTGCCCCAGATGTCAGAAGGTCCTAAAAAGAAAGGCCACAGCCCAAAATAGAAAAACCTCCAAAACCCATGTACAAACAACATCTACAACCCAAACCATACAACCACTCCAAACTACAGAGGGGAAGGAGGGAGGGTAAATTGGACTGCAGCAATGTGGCTCTTCGAACATCTACATTTATGGTAGGTACAAAACTGTACTATGTTCTTCATCTCACATTGCTGCAGTCATAACCTGTGGGTAGAATCCCAAAGCAAAGGTAAAGGGAGGTTGGCAAAATCATAAAGCATTGGGAGCTGCTAATATGCCCTGTAAGACTGCAGTGGCAAATCCAGCCCTAGATTTGGAATAAAGAGGGAGATGGTAATGTTTAGAAAATGTGTGCACTGAACTCCAAGTAGCTGCTTCCAAAATATCTTTAGTAGCTACACCCCTTAAAAAAGCAGTAGAAGTGGCAGTAGCCCTAGTGGAATGAGGTCTGATTCCAGCCGGAATCGCCTTACCATGAGGAGAATAACAAAAGGCAATACAATGTCCAATCCACTTAGAAATAGTTTGTTTTGAAACAGGTTTCCCCTGAGAGCCCAAAGCAAAAGAAACAAATAAATGTTGAGACTGTATGAACCCTTTAGTTCTGCTTAAATAATAACGCAACTGCCTGTGAATATCCAAAGTGTGCAAAATTTTCTCCCCTTTATTTTGGGGATCAGCATAAAAAGTAGGCAAATGAATAGATTGGTTCAAGGCCACATTTGAAACCACTTTAGGCATAAAAGTAGGGTTAGTACGCAGAGATACCCTATCCTTATGAAAAATCAGGAAGGGTTCAACTGCCATTAGAGCCTGTAATTCAGATACCCTTCTAGCAGACGTAATGGCCAACAAAAAAGCAGTCTTCCAAGACAAAAACTTTAACTCTGAAGTAGCTGCAGGTTCAAAAGGAGGTAAAGTGAGTTTTTCCAACACAAAATTGAGATCCCAGGAAGGAGTAGGAGCTCTACACGGGGGTCTTATGTTCTTTGCCCCTCTAAGGAATTGCTTAAACAAAGGATGAGAGAATAAAGGTGGGTCACAGTCATAGTGAGCAGAAATGGCTGCAGCATGAACTTTTACAGAGGAGAAGGACAAACCCTTGTCTAATAATTCTGTAAGATATTGAAGAGAAACACTCAAATCAGGCCTGGAAACATCAAAGCTCTTTGCTTTGCTCCAAATAAAAAATCTCCTCCGTTTATCAGCATAAACTTTCCTTGTACTAGGCCTTCTGGCCTCCAAAATAACATTCAAAACTTGTTGAGGAAGCTGCGACCCTCCAGGTTCTAGAACAGAATATGCCATGCTGTTAGATGCAGGGACTGAATCCTGACATTGAGGAAATGATTGCCCGCCTGAGACAAAAGGTGTGGAATTGAAGGCAAAGGCCAAGGAGGCTCCTGTACTAAACTCCTCAGCAGAGGGTACCAGTGCTGTCGAGGCCAATCTGGAGCTATTAGAATCATGGAGGGCTTGTCTTGTCTGACCTTCAAGAGCACCTTGGGAAGGAGAGGCAGAGGAGGAAAGGCATAGACGTGAAGATTGCTCCAACTGAATGATAGAGCATCCACTTTCCAAGCTGTTGGATGAAACATCTTCGTGCAAAACTTTGGCAACTGGAAATTTAGTGGAGAAGCGAACAGATCTATGTCTGGAGTCCCCCATATCACTGTCAACTGTCGAAATACATGAGGATCCAACTTCCACTCGTGGGGATCCACCATCTGTCTGCTCAAAACATCTGCTAAGGAGTTCTGTGCTCCTGGCAGAAACCTTGCCTGAAGAGTGAGGTGCAAACTGAGAGCAGTCTCCCACAAAATCATAGCTTGCCTGCAAAGAGGTAGAATGGGTTCCCCTTGCTTGTTGATGTACCACATGACAGTTGTGTTGGCTTTTTGGAGCAACACTTGTTCCCGGTGAAGTAAATCCCTGAAAGCCATCAATGCAAATTGGACTGCTAACATCTCCTTCAAGTTGATATGTAAATGTTGAAGTCTGGCAGGCCACGTGTCTTGAACCCATTTTCCATTGAGGTGTGCTCCCCAAGCCTTGTCCGAGGCATCTGGCGTTAAGATCTGACTCGCCTCTGGTCGGGTCACAGAGAGTCCCTTGTTTAGGTGACATTCCTGAGCCCACCACAAAAATTCCTTTTGAATGCAAGGTATTATTTGAATGACAGTGTCCAGATCGTGGCAGTGTTGTGTCCACACATTTTTGAGATACCACTGTAGCTTCCTCATATGCAGTTTGGCATTGGGAAGCACCAGAATACAAGATGCCATGAACCCCAAGGCTTGAAGGACTGTCCTTGCAGTCAGCCTGGACCGTAGAGACAATTGTTGGAAGTAAAGTGTAAGGTTCCTTTGCTTGTCCAGGGTCAAAAAAGCCATCTGGGAAGCTGTATTCAGTCTCACACCCAGAAAGCACATTTCCTGAGAGGGTACTAGACTGGACTTTGTTTCGTTCACAGAATACCCTAGGCACCTTAACACTGCCATAACATACTGTAGATGGTGAAGAAGCTTGTTTTTGTCTTGAGCAAGAATCAGGCAATCGTCCAAATAAGGATAAATTTGTATTCCTCTTAACCTTAAGAAGGCTATCACCGAGCCAGAACCTTTGTGAACACCCTGGCAGTAGATAAGCCAAAGGGCAATGCAGAGAATTGATAATGTAAAGTCCCAGCCCGAAAACGCAGGAATCTCCTGCAACTGGGCCTGATGGGAACATGAAGATAAGCCTCTTTGAGATCCAGAGTTACCATCCAGTGATCTTTGCCCAACAGAGGCAGAAGTTGTTGCAACGTCAACATTTTGAATTTTGGAATGTCCAGGTATGTGTTGAGGATAGATAAATCCAAAATTGGCCTCCAAGTGTTTCCTTTCTTTGGTACAAGAAACAGGCGAGAATAAAATCCTAGGCCCACTTCTGACAGAGGGACCTGCTGTATAGCCCCCATTTGAAGAAGTAAAGAAATCTGTTTGTGAGCCTCTACCCTTTGCGGAGGAGGAACGCCTGGCATGCCCTTGAAAGGGGGCAATGTGTGGAAATAAAACTTGTAGCCTCGGTCTATAATTTGTCCTGGGTGACTAAAAGCCAGTTTTGCTTGAAGAGTGCCAACTTTCCTCCCAAAGGAGCTGCCAGACAGGAGGGATCTGGCAGCTGAAGATGCAGGTCATTGGGCCTGTTTACGAAAGGACTGGCCCCTGCCCTCACCTGTAGATTGTGCAGGGGAACTCCACGTTCTAGGCCTGAAAGAACCCTGAGCTCTGCCCCTACCACGCCTAGATCTGCCCCTAGACTGTGAATCAGAAGAAGGATAAGCCCATCCCTTAGTAGGCCAATTCCTGCTAAACTTAGGGGGCTGCACCTGCAAAAAATCTTTAACAGTCTGCATAGACTTAGCCTTGTCTTCCATTTTCTTTAAGACAGACTCCACAGGAGAACCAAACAAAACTTCAGACTGTAAAGGAGCATCCAAATTTCTAGCTTTAACATGCTCTGACAAATTCTGATCCTTAAGCCAGGCGTACCTGCGAATAACTGATCCAGTGGCAGCCACCCTGGAAGAAGCCTGTAAAGCATCGAAGCCACACTGCAAAGAATGCTTACCCATCAGAGGCATGAACCAAATCCTGTAATTCCTTACACTCTATGCCCTCTGCCAAAGCATCTACCTTAGATTTTAACTGAGTAATGAGAAAATTCTGGTACTTCAACATATGAAACTGGCAATTCAGAGCCCTCATTGCTAGAGTGGAAGAGGTGTACACTTTCTTACCCCACCTATCCAAAGCTCTAGAATCTTTATCCATAGGAACTGGATTCTTTACAACAGAAGCCCTGACACCCTTGGGTCCCTGGCTAATAGTTTCTGGGTCAGCCCTTGGGCTCTTATACAAATATTTATGAACCTCAGGTACTCTGTAATACCTATCTGGTTTAACTGGTGCAGGAGGCAGAGAGTCTGGATTAAGGGAAGCCTCCGAGAAAACATCCTGAACAACATCCAAAACAGGAGGTATAGCTAAGGGCCGATGTTGTGGTAAAAACAAAAATTCCCTAAGCCTCTTTCGGGAATCCGAGAAATCCTGACCTTCCCATTTAAAATGCTCCCTCATAGAATGCAGGGTTTCTGAAAAAGAAAAATCCTCTGGAGGAGAAGCAGAAGGAGTGGAATCCCCTGCGTCTGAATCAGAATAAGGAGGAAAATCCTGAGTGTCTTCAGCCGAAGACTCTGAGTAATCTGAAGCCTGTTCCAAACTTTCCACCTCTGGCTCCACCCTAGGCCTCTTATCTGGAGGGGGCATAGAACCCGATTAAGGAAATTAAATCTTCTGCCATTTTAAGCATGTGTTTTTTAGGCACAGAACCTGCAGAACTAGGACTGACACCTGAGGAAGACAAACCAGGCCTGCCCTTAAAAGGTACCTTAGAGACAGAAGGAGAAGGCCTAACCACCTTAGGCAAAGAAGGGAGTACAGCAACCTGAGAGGCCCCCTCAGCCTGACCTGACTCCTGAGAGGCCACATCCTGCAAAATTAACGTCTCCCCCCGAGACTCAGCTGAAACCTCGGCTGGATCTACAGATTCCACCGTAGTTTCTAAAGAACCGGCGTCCGGAACGGACGACTCATCCTGCTTGGACCTTAACGATTTTTCCTTGCGCTTCTTAGCGGTAGTGGGCGTCGGAGGATCCGACGGCATATTGTAATTACACCACTTACCGAAGACAAGCCTAGCGCAATCTAACCTACGTTTAATGGTGCGCTTATTAAACCTAGCACAAAAGCGACACCGACTACGCCGTGCTCAGGCCCCAAACAAGGAATACAGAGAAAGTGGTAATCCCTATGCGGTATCTGTTTCCCACAAGAAATACAATTATTCACTTTTTCTGACATCCGGAATTAACTGAGGCAAGAAAAACAAAATATTCTACGGGTACTTAGCCCAACTTGGTTTCGGTCTGAAACTCAGAATACGAAAATTTCAGAACGCCGAACGGCACTTGCAAACGCTGCTTCTGCTTCGGACCATGCGGCAAAAAAGACTGAGGATATGACGTCGGTCATGCGCTTTAATACCATGACGCACTGACGTCAGATCTGAGCGCCCATGACCGACGCCAGCCTAATACTTTGGTATTCGGGCCGACCGAGGACAGCGGACTACCCCACAGGTTATGACTGCAGCAATGTGAGATGAAGAACATCTCTATGAGCTGAGGTGATAGCCAGAAGGAAAGCTGTTTTCCAGGACAAATACTGCAAATCTGATGAGGCAGCTGGCTCAAAGGGAGGCAAGGTTGGTTTTTCCAGAATGAAATTAAGATCCCAAGCAGGTATTGGTTGTTTCCTTGGAGGCCTTAAATTCTTAGCCCATCTGAGGAACTGTCTTAAGAGAGGGTGAGAGAATAAAGGTGGATCAGTGTTGTATTCTGCAGAAATGGCTGAGGCATGGATTTTGATGGAGGAGAAAGAAAGTCCACTGCTTAGCAGTTCAGCCAAATATTGTAGTACTTAAAGGTAAATTCAGTTTTCCAGGATCCTGGCCCTTTTTCTCATTCCAGACACAAAAACGTTTCCATTTTGCGGAGTAAGCTTTTCTAGTTGATAGCCTTCTGGCCTCCAAAATGACATCTTGCACCTCCTTGGAGAGTAGGGCCTGTTGTGATGCTAAGGAATCTTCCATGCGGCTAGATTGAGTGTTTTTAGCTGGCTGTGAAGAGTTTTGAAACTGTGCTGAGTCAGAAGAAGAGGCATTAGAGGCAGGGTCCATGGTGGGGAATGCGTCAGGCTCCTCAGGAGTGGGTACCAGTGTTGCCTTGGCCAGTCCGGAGCAATGAGAATCATCTTTGGTCTGTCTGCTTTGGTCTTTAATAGAACTTTGGGCAACAGAGGAAGAGGAGGGAAGGCATAAACAGTCATTGATGTCCAACTGAAAGAGAGCGTCCACTCTCCAGGCCTTTGGATGGAAGATCCTTGAGCAGAATTTTATCAATTGATGATTCTTGTGGGAGGCAAAGAGATCTATGTCTGGCCTTCCCTATTCTTGGATTATTTCTGTAAAAACTTTTAGATGCAATTTCCATTCGTGTGGATCTGTCATATTCCTGCTTAGGTTGTGCGTGTTTTCCTTGCCTGGCAAGTACTGTGCTTGTAGTTCCATTTTTAAGTCCATGGCCATGTTCCAAAGTGACATGGCCAGTCTGCATAGGGGGTAAGAATGTGTTCCTCCCTGTTTATGTACCACATAACTGTGGTGTTGTCCGTTCTTATCAATAGTTGACCTGGTTGTAGAAGGTCCTTGAAAGCTATAATAGCATTTATTACTGCTAGCATTTCTTTTTGATTGATGTGAAGGTGCTTTTCTTTTTGGGACCATTTGCCCTGAATGCACCGATCTGTCATGTGCGCCCCCCAGGCGTAGTCCGAGGCGTCTGTTGTGATGACATGATTTGCTTGAGGCTTGCTGAATGGAAGACCTGTGTTTGTTTGACATGCTTGAGCCCACCACAGAAATTCCTCTTGCAGACATGGAATTAGTGGTATTATTGTTTCCAAACTGTGGCTGTGTTGAGACCATATGTTTTTCAGGTACCATTGTAGTTTCCTCATATGCAGCTTTGCACATGGGATTAGTAAGATGCAAGATGCCATGAATCCCAGAGCCTGCAGGATTTTCCTTGCAGTCAGCCTGGTGCAATTTGCTAGTGTTCTGAAGTATTGAATTAGTTGCCCCTGCTTCTCTGGCGTGAGGTAGGCCATCTGGGTGTTTGTGTCCAAATTGGCACCCAGGAAAATTATCTTCCGAGAGGGTATTAGCCTTGATTTCTATTTGTTGACTGTGTATCCCAGAGTTTTCAATAACATTATTACATAAGCCAGATGTTTCAGAAGAATGCGCTTGCTGTCCGCTTTGATCAGGCAGTCGTCCAAATAGGGGTATATTTGTATCCCTTGAAGTCTGCAGTAGGCAATTACTGATGCCAGGCATTTCGTGAATACTCTGGGGGCAGTAGATAAGCCAAAGGGCAATGCAGAGAATTGATAATGGGTTGAACCTGCAAGAAATCTGAGGTACCTTCTGCAATTTTGCCTGATTGGGACATGCAGGTATGCCTCCTTGAGGTCCAATGTTACCAGCCAAGACTCCTTGCCCAGCATGGGAAGAAGTTGCTGTAGAGTGAGCATCTTGAATTTTGGTGCGAGTAGAAATTTGTTTAGGATGGATAGATCCAAAATAGGTCTCCAATCTTTTCCCTTCCTTGGCACCAGAAATAGCCTGGAATAAAAACCTTGACCTTGTTCATGCGTAGGTACCTCTTGAATAGCTTTCATGTTTATGAGATCTGTAATTTGCCTTTGCGCCTCTGCCCTTTGATTGTGTGGCAGGTTTGGCATGCCTCTCATTTTTGGAAGGGTGTGAAAATGGAATCTGTAGCCTCTGTTTATAATGTCCAGGATCCATTTGTCCTTTGTGACAACATGCCAATTTTTTGAGAATAAAGCCAGCCTTCCTCCTAAGGGGGCTGCCATTTGAAACCTGGTTGGCATGCAAAGGGGAAAGTCATTGGGTTTGCTTTCTGAAAGACTGCGAGTTGTCCTCACCACCTCTTTGTGTAGGAGCTTGACATTGTCTGCCTCTATACGATCCTTGGGATTGTCCTCTGCCCCTCGGGCGCGTGTATCTGCCTCTTTGGGGTCTGTCTGTGGCAGGAAAGGACCAGTTTTTGGAAGGCCAATTTCCACTAAAACGTGGGGGTTGAACCTGTAGAAATTCTTTCACAGTTTGCATTGATTTAGCCTTTTCCTCCATTTTCCTTAATACCTCCTCAGCATTAGCACCAAATAGTACATCCTTTTGAAGAGGGGTGTCTAGTAATTTAGCTTCGACATGATCAGGCAAGGCTTGTTCCTTGAGCCAGGCATGCCTACGTATGACTGATCCTGTAACAGCAGCTCTACACGAGTCCTCTAGAGCATCAAAACCACATTGTAAGGTATGCTTACCCACTTGTTCTGCACTATGCATCAAATCCTGCAACTCCTTCAAGTCTGGTTGTTCAGGTTGTGACATTTTACTTTTTAATTGTGATAACAAAAACTGTTGGTATTTTAGCATATGAAACTGACAGTTTAAGGCCCTCATGGATAAGGTAGCCGAGGTATATACCTTTTTTCCCCACCTTTCTAAGGATCTGGAATCTCTCTCGGAAGGCAATGGATTTTTGGCAATGGAGGCCTTAACTCCCTTGGGGCCCTGTGAGATGGTTTCTGGGTCAGCAGCATGGCTTTTGTATAGAAATTGGTGTGAGTCAGGAACCCTGTAGTACCTTGTCAGGCTTAACTGGAGCTGGAGGTAGAGAGTCCGGGTTAAGGCAGGCCTCCGAGTAAACATCATCTTGGATGTCCAAGACAGGAGGTATAGCCAGAGGCCTGTGCTGAGGTAACAAGAGAAATTCCCTGAGCCTTTTCTTGGAATCTGAATAATCCTGGCCTTCCCAGTGGAAGTGTTCCCTTAAGATATGCAAAGTTTCCCCAAATGAGTAATCCTCAGGGGGGGATGCAGAAGGGATGGACTTCTCTGCATCAGAGTCTTCAAAAGGGGAGTAAGAATGTTCCTGATCATCAGAGTGCTCTGAAATAATGGAGCCCTGATCAGAGGAGGGGGAATCTTCCTCCACTCTGGGCCTTTTGTCCGGTGGGGGCTGAGAACCTCTGATTAGAGTAATTAAATCCTCAGCCATTTTAAGCATCTGTTTCTTAGGCATGGGGCCTGGAGATGGGCCCTGTGTAGCTGGTCTCAGAGTGCATGGTTGCTTTAGACTTTGTGAAAGCCTTGATGGAGAAAGAAGAGGAAGGTCTGAAGACACCTTGAGTGGAGGTGGACCTGTCCACATTTTGAGTTTCAACGCCAAGAGTGGCTTCGGTATCTTAGTCGGGGTGTGGGCCGAGGAGCCTGCGACCTCGGGCACAGGAGACACCGTCAAAGAAGTGTCGTCAGTAATCAGGGGCTGCGTAGGCGCCTCGCTGAGAACCGGACCACATGTAGACGGCTTTGGCGTGGTGTCGGTAGAGGCCGCGGACCTAGTGTGTCGGTCCTTGTGTTTGCGTTTTTTAGGCAAAACCGGAGTCGGAATATCCGAGGACATAGTATAGTTAAATGCTTTCCCAAAATAATGCTGGGCGAACTCCGCCCGACACTTAATAGTGCGTTTGTTGAATGTAGCACAAAAGAGGCAGACCGAGACGTCATGGTCTGGGCCTAAACAAGGTATACAGAGGGAATGGAAATCCTTATGCGGTATTTGCTTCCCACAAGAAATACAATTATTAACTTTGTCTGACATCGGTCTGAGGCAAGAAAAGTTTCCCCAACGGGGTACTTAGCTTTTAAGAAGACTTCGGTTTCCAAATTTTCGTAATCTCAGGAGCTGGCCAACCGGCACTTGCGAACTGCTTTGGGCACCGCGCGGCAAGAAAGACTGAAGAAAATGGCGTCGGCTGGTTCCTTTATACCCCTGTCACACTGACGTCAGGGAAGAAGCGACAACTGATCCTACAGACATTGCCAACATACTGGCTGACAGGTTCAGTGCAAACTTCTCCCCCCCTCCCCCCCAAAAGGAGAGATATCTATACCAAACGATTGCAGCCCCCCAAACATCTCCAGCGCCCAAGTGAGAACTGCTCTCTCCAAAGCAAAAAACACAGCATCCATGGGACCTGATGGTGTCCCCGGCTGTGTGCTCCATGAACTCAATGAGGAATTAAACCCACACAGCTAGGACAGCTGTTTAATCAAAGTCTTACCTCTGGATACATTACCCAGGAGTGGCACTGCAACTGTGGTACCACTTCACAAAGGCGGTGCCTCCACCGACCCTGGAAATTACCGGCCCATTAGCTTGACAAGCCTTATCTGCAAAGCCATGGAGAGGATCATAATGGACCTCATAAATAAAGACATAGGGAATTTGCAGACTTTGGATCCAACCCAGTTTGGCTTTGTCAAAGGCAGATCATGCCTTTTAAACTTGGTTGACTTTTGAAACAGTCACCAAAGCCATTGATGAGGAAAGGCAGTCCATACAGCCTACCTCGATCTGGCTAAGGCCTTGATACAATACCCCACTCGGGTATCATTGAAAAACTCATCAGCTTAAATGTCAACCCATACATCACAAGATGGGTTGCAAACTGGCTGAGTGACAGAACCCACAGGGTCAGAGTTGCTGGCGCCATGTCAGACTCAAAGCCTGTCACAAGTGGTGTCCCACAGGGCTCAGTCCTGGGCCCACTCTTGTTTGGCATCTACTTTTCCAAGTACAAGAAAACACAGGAGGGTTATGGCTGACAAAGTTTGCAGATGACTGCAAACTGGCCATAGTAGAAAACACATCTGACACAGATATCCTTCAGAAGGGTCTCACAGAAACGGATAACTGGTGCCAGAGCCACGCCTAAAGTTAAATGCCAAAAATGCATAGTCATACCCTTCGGGAAAACAAGGTTACCCCTAGCTACCAAATAGGTGGCAATCCACTGAGTACAGAAAAAGTTATCAGGGACCTGGGGACCCAGGTTGATAGTAGTCTGTCATTCGACACCCATGTAGCTAAAGTAGTTAGGAAGACCTTCTACATTGCCCACCTTATCATGAAGGGATTCTCATCTAGATCAAGGGAGGTCATAGTCTCCTTTACTCATCACTCATCAGACCAATGATTGAGTACAATGCCCCATTCGAATGTATCTGACCCGACACTTGCAGCAGCTGGAGAGGCCACAAAAGTTCCTCACCAAAAGGATAAAGGGTCTCAAAAATCTGTCCTATGCTGCCCGACTGAAAGAACTCCAGCTCTATTCAGTCGCTTACCGCTTGCTCAGAGGTGACCTTTGCCTAACATACAAGGCCAAGTCAAACCCAGATTTGATGAATATGCTTCACCTCAAAAAATCTAGATCCATCAGAGCCACAAGGGCGGGAGACTTAAACCTTGACACGGCTATTAATAGGACGTGCTGGAGGGATAGATTCATCACACAAAGACTCACTATGCTGTGGAACAAAATCCCGGTACATGTGAGGCAGAGCACCTCGCTGGCCTTGTTCAAGAGAAATCTTGACCAATGGATGGGAGATCGCAGATATACCCCAGGGATTACCTCAGTGTCACTGCTCGACAGAGGCACAGCAAAATAATGGGTATAGTTCCCCATACTAAAGGGGTGGCGTAAGCCACAAAACGATGGGCTAGGCTTGTAAATGCCCTCGGGCAGATAGCCTAGTATGAACCTATGAACAACCGACGCCGGAGCTAAACTTTGGAATTCGGCCGACCGAAGACCCGCCTGACGGCAGGAGAACCCATCTGTTATGACTGCAGCTGTATGCACGATGAACATCAGGCTAAGATTCAATCGCTTCCACTTCACACATAAGTTACTATAGAACAACGGATACCAAACCTTGCACTCACTATGACAAAAATCTCCTTCACATTAGTAAAACTACGGGACCACCAGGAAATAAAGCACCCTGTATCTTCTAATCTACTCACTGGAGCTCCCTCCCCTTAGAGCTAAGATTACTAGACAATCAATCCTATAATTTTTAAACAATGGTGCGACTACCACCTCCAAGGGACACTTTCTTGTTAAAAGTGTAACCAGATGCGATACCTTCTAGTCCATCTAAGGTTACCTTTTACTTCGCTACAACACTTTCATGTGCGATATTAGTGCAAGTGATAACCTCAAAACTCTACTTCTCTAACTTGCTCTACTCTACTGCACTCAGTAGTATACCATTTCCACTCACTAACCCCTTTCTACGCTCTCATCTTCATCCTTTCTACTGTACAAGTGTTCTCCTTGTCTTTTACCTTTCATTTTCTTAAACACTGACAACTTGTATTACAAAAATATTGAGAAAGGACAGTTTTCTCTAATACTGCTTGTATAATTTATGTTCCATTTTAACTTTTTTTTTTTTAATGTGGTTTCTGCACTGTCTGAAAACGGCCCAGCAGGGCCAATTCAGTCAAAAGATATGTAAATAAATTAAACAAACATGGAAAATACAAAAATATCAACATATATATATATATATATATATATATATATATATATTATATATATATACAGGAAGTAAAAAATAACATTGGATTATGGCAGTCAAGCTTCTTGACTGCCAGCGAGAGTCAAGCTGAACTGAACGTATGAGTCTTGGTCTGAGCATGGGAAGCTCTGTTACGTGATATGTGGCTTGAAGCTTCTGAAGAGTTAAGTTTAAGGCTTGCTTATTTTAGACTTCTGAGCAAGAATTCTTCTGAGCTTCTATGAGGATACTACACAGAGTTTTGCAACAAATTATAGGATGTACTTCTTCAGTATGATGTCCAAAACTGATCCATGTTCAGTAAGCAAATGGCCAGCTCTAGTGGAGCAAAAGGATACAGCCTTGACTACAGCACAGGTAGCTGGAGTTTAATTAGTTGCTCAAGCATTTGTTGGAGCTGGTGTGCAGAGGATGGGCATACGTCTATCCTAAGTGTGTTTGGGGGGGGGGGGGTCAAAGACTACCCAATGCTAAAATCAATCAGATGATGGGTGATGATGTA
Source organism: Protopterus annectens (assembly GCF_019279795.1). Classification (NCBI taxonomy): domain Eukaryota; kingdom Metazoa; phylum Chordata; order Ceratodontiformes; family Protopteridae; genus Protopterus; species Protopterus annectens. The sequence goes on along the minus strand of NC_056728.1, from coordinate 1,704,386,893 downwards.
AAGGGGTGGTCATGGGTGTGTGTTTGTGTGAGATGCCTAAAGCCACACGTGGTAGCCTTCAACAGTGGCCATACAACAGCATATACTCACATAGTGAAGGTGTAAAGGACAGTGTGGTGATATGGATCATACCTCTTCCATCAAGGGAGAGAGTATAGTGTTACATAAGAAAATGTCATGGCCATAAGCAACCACCATAACTGCCTGTGAGATGGCTCCTCCAGACAGCTCTAGCTTACTTGCTGCTGTACTACTGGCAGAATGCCTAGTGCCAAAGAAACAACCGACTGGGTAGGAGACCAGATGGCTGGCAGGTACAGCAGCAAAATGAATACAGAAATAAATATAGGCACACAACTGGTGCAAAAAGAACACAAAAATAAAGTTAGGTAAACAACTGACAATTTCTACACAGTCTAAGATATTTATCATCAATCAAGGTCTTTGAAATGCAGAGTTATGTACACAGCCTGCTTACATCTAGTTTGTTTGTTATTATCTTACTGACCTACAAGAAAAAGTAGTGTGGCTTAGAATAAAGTTTATTGGGGATTTACCTTTCTGATATCATACCAAATTTACTGTAAGTGAGCAGATGTGTTTAAAAAAAAATAAAGCAGAGGTGCAGGAAGCCATTAGCTGTAAATTGTCTATCTTAAAACTATAATGTTTAAATCATCTTTTACTGCACTGTTTTAATCACAAAACTTCTTACAAAACGGACAAAATTTAAACATGCAAATGTTAAAAGTTGGAAAAATGCTCCTGCTTAGTATCACACAGTTCATGTTGTACTTCAGAACTTACATAACAGCAACAGAAAGTGATTACAAAACTACCAATAGTTACAAGAACTATTCACAGTATATAAAACACTTCTGGTAGTTGCAAAGCAGATCATCATCCCATGTGCTCAGAGCAGGGGACCATAGCTTGGCGGACATTGGGTGCGGCAAGAGGCAAACTAAAGTACAGTTGTGTACACTTACCATAAATGTAGATGTTAGAGTGTATTCACTGTTGCAGTCATTACATTTGGGTTATCTGCCTGCAGGTAGCCCTCAGCCGGCCTGAATATCAGTCTTGGGTCCTGCGTTGGATGCTGTCTTATCTTCCATGACGTCAGGTAGTCAGGGGTATAAAGCATGCAGCCGACGCCATTACATCAGTTTTTCGTGCCCCCATAATGGGAAGCAGTTCTACATATATAAAGGTTACACCTCCCACAAAAAGCAAATACACCAGAAATCTGAAATACACTAAACAAGAAGAAGGGTATAGCCAAGAGACGTCAGGCTGGAGGGAGGGTAACCAGGACTGCAACAGTGAATACACTCGAATATCTACATTTATCGTAAGTGTACACAACTGTACTACGTTCTTCATTTTTCACTGTTGCAGTCATTACATTTGGATAGATTCCAAAGCTAAGTCAGGGAGGAGGAAGGTAGAGAGCATTAGGACCAGCTATTAAGCCCTGCAAGACTGCAGTGGCAAAACCAGCTCTGGATTTAGAAAAAATAGGCAAGTGGTAATGCTTGGTGAAAGTATGTACAGCTCCAGGTAGGATCTTCTAGGATGTCCCTGGTAGGGATACCTCTCAGAAAGGTTGTAGAGGTAGCTGCAGCCCTGGTGGAATGTGATCTTAGCCCCTGAGGTGTAGGTTTCCATGTTGCTTATAGCAGAAAAGAATGCAATGGCCTATCCACTTAGAAATGGTTTGCTTTGAAATGGCCTTCCCCTCTGCCCCTGCAGCAAAGGCAACTAGCAGCTGTTCAGTTTTTCTGAGAGGCTTAGTCCTGTCCAAATAAAATCTTAGTTATCTGTGCACATCCAAAGAGTGCAGTATTCGTTCTCCTTTGCTCTGTGGATTAGGAAAAAAGTTAGGCAAATGAATGGACTGATTAAGGGCCACACTGGATACCACCTTGGGCATAAAGGAAGGATTGGTCCTGAGGGACACCTTGTCAGCATGGAAGATGATGAAGGGCTCCACTGCCATGAGGGCCTAAAGTTCGGAAACTTCTTGCTGGAGTGATGGCTAGAAGGAAAGCAGTTTTCCAAGAAAGGAATTTCAACTCTGCAGTTGCAGCTGACTCAAAAGGAGGTAGAGTGAGTTTTTCCAATACAATGTTAAGGTCCCAGGCTGGAGTAGGGACTCTGCTGTGTGGTCTTAAAAAAAATTGGCCCCTCTGAGGAATTGTTTCAGCAGGGGGTGAGAGAAGAGGAGTGGGCTCAGTATTATAATGTGCTGAAATGGCTGAGGCATGAATTTTAATTGATGAGAAGGAAAGGTCCTTGTGGAACATCTCTGTTAAGTATTGAAGAATATGAGGCACTGTTGTGCTCATCCCTTGCGTCTGGCTCCAGGCACAGCATCTTTTACACTTTTCAGCATAGGATTTTCTAGTACTAGGCCTCCTGGTCTCCAGAATGACATCTAGCACCTGCTTACTAACTGATGTTATTGGAGAGCTGAGGGAGAGCCAGACCCCCCAGGGTTTAAAGCTGGGGGTGCAGAATCTGGCCTTCCTGCTGGGACAGCAGGGAAGGGGGTCTGAGGCAGGTGCCATGGATCCAGCAGTGACATACAGCTTAAGAGGGGGTACCAGAGTTGACGTGGCCAGTCTGGTGCAATCAGTATTGTCCTTGGTTTGTCTTGTTTGATCTTTAGCAGAATGTTGGCAGGAGAGGCAGAAGGGGGGAAGCATAAACTGAGATGCTTTCCCAGGTGAAGGACAGGGCATCCACTTTCCAAACTTGGCTGTGGGGAGTCCTTGTGCAGAATTTGTCCAATTGGTAGTTCTGAGGGGAGGCAAACAGGTCCATCTCTGGGCTCCACCCCATTTGTTTCTCAAAATGTTGAATATCTTTGGTTCCAGTTTCCACTTGTGTGGGTCCATGAGATTTCTGCTTAGGTCATCTGCCAGTGAATTTAGCTTGCTGGTGGGAATTGAGCTTGTAGGTGCACTTGGTAGTTCAAGATTGTGTTCCACAGAGCCACGGCTAGTTTGCAGAGAGGATACGAGTGGGCTCCCCCCTGCTTGTTTATATACCTCATAACAATGGTGTTGTCTGTCTTTACCAATAATTGTCCTAGAAAAATATGGTCCTTGAAGGCTGTCAGTGAATTCTGTACAGCTAACGATTCTTTTTGATAGATATGCAGGTGCTTCTGACTTAGGTTCCATTTGCCCTGAATGGACTGCCCTGCCAAGTGAGCCCCCCCCCCCACCATGCATAGTCTGATGTGTCTATTAGGGTTTGGGTGGCAGGGGGTAGAATGAATGGCAGTCTCTTGTTGTAGTAGCAGGCCTCTGCCCACCAAATGAACTCTTTCTTTATACAAGGAATAATAGGAATCATCGATTCCAGATCCTGTGAATGTTGACACCATAGGCTTTTTAGATACCATTGTAGTTTCCTCATATGCAGTCTTGCATATGGAATTAGTAGAATGCAAGAGGCCATTAACCCCAGGGATTGCAGTTTTTCTTTGCAGATAGCTGGGTCTTTGTGGCCAGTAGTTTGAGGTAGGCTGTCAGATTAAACTTGTTTTTCTGGCGTGAGGTAGGCCATCTGGGAAGTTGTGTTCAAGCTTGCTCCCAGGAATAAAATTTGTTGGCAGGGTACTAGATGAGTTTTCCTTTAGCTTATGGTGTACCCCAGTGAGGTTAGAAGTTTCTTTACAAATGCCAGATATTTTAATAGAAAGTCCTGGCTTTCTGCCTGAATTAGACAATCATCCAGGTATGGATATATTTGAATATTTCTTTGACTGCAAAATGCAATGACTGGAGCTAGGCACTATGTGAACACCCTGGGTGCAGTAGATAAGCCAAAGGGAAATGCAGAGAACTGATAGTGCATGGAGCCTGCCCTGAAGCGTAGGTATTTCCTGCAAGACTCCCTTATTGGAATGTGCAGGTAAGCTTCCTTTAAGTCTAAGGTTGCCCACCAGACATCTTTGCCTAGCATAGGAAGCAGCTGATTAAGTGTTAGCATTTTTAATTTTGGGATTACCAAAAAGGTGTTTAGAATAGAGAGGTCCAGGATAGGACACCAGGAGCTGCCTTTTCTGGGTACCAGGAAATGTCTGGAGTAAAAACCTTGTCCCCTTTCTTCTGCTGGGACAGGCTGAATAGCCCTGATACTCAGAAGAGAAAGAACCTGCTGTTGAGCCTCTGCCCACTGATTTGGGGGTAGGTCTGGCCAACTGTTTGGAGTTGGTAAGGTGTGGAAGTGGAATCTGTATCCTTGGGAAACTATATTTAAAACCCATTTGTCCTGGGTAATGAGTTCCCAGTTTTTTGCATGCAGTGCGATCTTTCCCCCTAAGGGAGCATGCAGTAGAGCAGGATTGGGAAGGTTTAAGGTTAAGTCATTGTGACAGTTTTCCATAGGGGGGTGTCTTACTACTTCCAGCTTTGGAAGTGGAAGCCCCCCACTGCTTAGGCCTAGGAGTACCTTGAGACTGTAGCCTAAGTGGTCTGCTATTCCTGGGTTTGGACTGAAGGCCTGGAAGAGACAGGAAAGAACCAATTCTTAGAAGGCCAACGCCTACTGAATCTGGGAGGCTGTACTTGCAGGAAATATTCAACAGTTTGCACAGATTTAGCTTTTTCCTCTATCTTTTTAAGGACTACTTCTGCTTTGTTGCCAAACAGGCGATCTTGGTTTAAGGGAGCATCCAGTAATTTAGCTTTAACATGATCTGGCAAATTTTGCTCCTTAAGCCAAGCATGCATTCTAAGAACAGATCCAGTGACAGCAGCCATGCAAGATGCTTCTAAAGAGTCAAAACCACATTGCAAAGTATGTTTACCAACTTGTTCAGCAGAATGCATTAAATCCTGTAATTCTTTATTTTCAGCACAGTCAGGAATCATCATTTTCTGTTTATGTAGTCCCATAATATGTTCCTGATACTTTAACATATGAAACTGGTAGGCCCTAGTGGCCAAAGTAGCAGAAGTGTATACCTTCTTACCCCCATCTGTCCAAGACCCTGAAATCTCTATCAGAGGGGGTAGGGTATTTTGGCAGAAGCAGCCTTAATGCCTTTAGGTCCCTGGGAAATCGTCTCTGGGTCCGCAGAAGGATTCCTGAAAAGGAACTTGTGAGAGTTAGGTACTCTGTAATACCTGTCAGGTTTCCTGGGAGCCAGAGATAAAGTGTCTGGGGCCAGGCTAGATTCCAAGAAGGCATCATCTACAATGTACAGGACAGTAGGAATAGCTAAAGGCCTGTGTTGAGGTAGGAGTAAGAATTCCCTAAGCCTCTTTGGAGTCACAGTAATCCTGGCTTTCCCAGTGGAAATGCTCCCTAAGAGTGTGCAAGGTTTCACCAAAAGAAAAATCTTCTGGGGGGGGGAGAGAGATGGAGTCCTCAGCATCAGAATCCTCATAGGTAGATAAGGGCAAAGCCTGGTAAATCAGAAGAAACAGAAATTTCAGATTCCTGATCAGGAGGAAAATCAATTTTAGGTCTCTTAAGGGGGAGAAGGCTGGCTTCCCCTAATTAAAGTAATAAGGTCTTCAGCCATTCTTATCATTTGATTTTTAGGCATATGGGCCTGACCATGTGGTTTGGACATCGATTTTCTAGGCGTGGGTCAACTTTTAGGCCTTGAAGACGAAGCTTGGTTTTGGTTTGAAATGCAAGTCTGTAGGCCTGAATACACCCTCAGAAGCCGGTGCTTGCACAGCGGCTCCGGACCCATCCGAGGTAGAGACATCGACTGTTGAACCTGCAGAAGAAGCATCTCGCAGCATACCGGACTCCAAATGGGTCTCAGTAGAGGCCTGCAAATCTGAAGTAGTGGGCATCAGGGGCTGTGAAAGTGCCTCACTGAGTACCGGTCCTATGCGGTCTGTCTCCGTCTTTATCTTTATGTTTTTTCGGAATGTCGGTAATCGGATGGCTTACCAAAGCCATTTCTGGATAATTAAACAGAATACCGAAATAGTTTGTTGCAAAAATGGACAGACGATGAATAGTTTGAGGATTGAATAAGGCACAAAACCGACAGCGAGGGACGTCGTGTTCTGGGCCTAAGTAAGGAGTGCAGTACGAATGAAAATCTTTATGAGGTGTTTGCTTTCCACAGGTAATACACAATTGTTAACTTTTACTGGCATCGGTTTAGAGCAAGAAAAAGGATCCCCAAAGTACAGTTTTGTACCTACCATAAATGTAGATGTTCGAGTGTACACCCTGCTGCAGACATCACAATTGGGTTATCCTGTCATCAGGCGGTCCCACAGTCGGCCCGAATTCCAAAGTCTTGGTCCGGCGGTGGTTGTTGTCGCTTCTTCCCTGACATTAGTGCACCAGGGGTATACAAGAGGCATCCGACGCCATTTTCTTCAGTTTTTCTTGCCCCAGATGTCAGGTGCCCCCCCCCCCCCAAAAGGTGGTCAGTAGATAGTACTAATAATAAAAGTTTAGCACAAACAAAACATACGTCCAGCTATAAGCAAATACACCACAAAGGTTGTATCAAATTTTAAGGTATAGAAAGGTTTCAGTTAGGTCAGAGGGGATGGAGGGAGGGTAAACCTTGGACTGCAGCCAGGTGCACACTCGAACATCTACATTTATGGTAGGTACAAAACTGTACTATGTTCATCGTGTTACCCTGCTGCAGTCATCACACTTGGGTTGAATCCCAAAGCTAAGGATGGGAGGTGGAGTCAAACAGGGTTAGAGGAGGCTAGAAGGCCCTGCAAAACTGCAGTGGCGAAGCCAGCTCTAGTCTTACAGTAAAGTGGTAAGTGACAGTGTTTGGTGAAGGTGTGTACTGAACTCTAAGTTGCAGCTTCCAGAATATCCTTGGTTGGCACCCCCCTGAGGAAGGCTGTAGATGTAGCTGCTGCCCTGGTGGAGTGGGGCCTTATGCTAGCAGGAACTGGTTTTCCATGATGGGTGTAGCAAAAACGTACGCAATGTCCTATCCATTTGGAAATGGTCTGTTTTGAGATAGCCTTTCCTTGTGATGCTGTAGCATAGGATACAAAAAGCTGGTCAGATTTTCTGAAAACCTTAGTTTTATCCAAGTAGTAACGTAGTTGCCTGTGAATGTCCAAGGAGTACAGGAGTCTTTCTCCTTTGTTCTGTGGATTTGGGAAGAAAGTGTGCAAATGGATGGTTTGATTTAGAGCCACACTGGATACCACCTTTGGCATAAAGGAGGGGTTAGTTCGTAGAGAAACTCTGTCTTGATGAAAAGTGAGGAAAGGCTCTACTGCCATTAGTGCCTGAAGCTCTGAGACTCTTCTGGCTGAAGTAATTGCTAGCAGCAGGGCAGTCTTCCATGATATAAACTTTAAATCAGCTGAGAAAGCTGGCTCAAAAGGGGGCAGCGCTTTTCCAGAACAAAGTTGAGGTCCCAAGTTGGTGTTGGTGCCCTCTTGGGAGGCCTAAAGTTTTTGGCCCCTCTGAGGTACTGCCTTAGAAGTGGATGTGAAAATAAGGGAGGATCCGTGTTGTAGTGAGCTGAAATAGCGGAGGTGTGGATTTTAATAGATGAAAAAGAAAGTCCTTTGTGTAACATCTCAGTTAAATATTGTAGAATCTGAGGTATGTCCGGCTCAAGGGGATTTTGGCCTTTAGCTTGGTTCCAGGCGCAAAATCTTTTCCATTTGTCTGAGTAGGCTTTCCTGGTGCTGGGCCTCCTGGCCTCCAGAATGACATCCGTAACAGCTTGTAAAAGAGGAGCTGGCTGGTTGTTTAGGTGATTTGCCATGCAGCCAAATTTAAGGTTTTGAGCTGGCTGTGTAGAATCAGACTGTCTTGCTGTGTGCACAGATGAGGAATTTGTGGTAAAATCCATGGTGGGCCGTGGGCCATGTTACTCAGTAGTGGGTACCAGTGCTGGCGTGGCCAGTCTGGGGAAATGAGTATCATGCAGGGTCTCTCCATTCTGACTTTCAGCAGCACCTTTGTGAGGAGGGGCAATGGAGGAAAGGCACATACTGTCAACATTTTCCAACTGAATGAGAGTGCGTCCACTTTCCAAGCTTGATGGTGAAATGTCGTTGTGCAAAATTTTGATAGCCGATAGTTTTGGGGGTTGGTATGGCAAACAGGTCTATGTCTTGGTGCCCCCATGTTTGAGTTATCATTGCAAATACTTGTGGATCCAGTTTCCACTTGTGGGGATCCATGATGTTCCTGCTTGGGTCGTCTGCCAATGTGTTCTTTGTTCCTGGCAGGAATTGTGCTTGTAATTGAACTTGGTAAGCCAGTGCTGTGTTCCACAAGGTCATTGCTTGCCTGCATAGAAGGTAGGAGTGTGTACCCCCTTGCTTGTTTATGTACCACATTACTGTGGTGTTGTCTGTACTTATTATAAGCTGTCCTGGAAGCAAGAGGTCCTTGAACACTGTCAGAGCATTCTGTACAGCTAGCATTTCTTTTTGATTGATGTGCAGATTTCTTTGATCTGTAGTCCATATGCCTTGAACGCACTGTCCTGCCATGTGTGCCCCCCAGGCATAGTCCGATGCATCTGTTGTCACAGTTTGCCTGGCTGGGGGTAAGGTGAAAGGCTGACCCTTGTTGAGGTGACATGCCTGTGACCACCATAGAAACTCCTGTTGAAGGCAGGGAATGACAGGTATCATTGTTTCCAAGCTGTGGCAAGTCCATACACTTTTCAGGTACCATTGTAATTTCCTAATATGCAGTTTTGCAAATAGTATTAGTAGTATGCAAGATGCCATGAAGCCCAAGGCCTGCAGAATTTTTCTTGCAGGGAGTTGGGTCTTTGTTGCCATTATTTTGAAGTACTGAGTTAGGTGTAGTTGTTTGTCTGGTGTCAGATAAGCCATCTTGGCCGTTGTATTCAAGCTGGCACCCAGGAATGTCCTATTTTGTGAGGGCACTAGTTTTTATTTCTTTTTGTTTACTGTGTACCCTACGCAACTTAGGTGTTTTACAAACGCCAGATGTTGTAAGGAGAATGTCCTTGCTTTCTGCTTGGATGAGGCAGTCGTCCAGGTATGGGTATATTTGAATTCCTCTGTCTGCACTAGGCAATTACTGGTGCCAGGCATTTTGTGAAGACCCTGGGCGCAGTCGATAAGCCAAAGGGCAGTGCAGAGAATTGGTAATGGGTTGAACCTGCAATGAAACTGAGGTATCTTCTGCAATTCCGTCTGATAGGGACATGCAGGTATGCCTCCTTGAGGTCCAACGTTACTAGCCAAGCCTTCTTGCCCAACATGGGAAGAAGCTGCTGTAGTGTTAGCATCTTGAATTTGGGCACTTGCAAGTAGGTGTTTAGAATTGAAAGATCCAGAATGGGTCTCCATGCGTTGTCCTTTCTGGGGACTAGCAAGAGCCTTGAGTAAAATCCTTGGTCTTGCTCCTGTGTATGCACCAGTTGAATGGCTCTCATGTCCATGAGAGTTGTAATTTGTTTTTGTGCCTCTGCCCATTGATTTTGTGGCAGGTTTGGCATTCCTTTTATCCTTGGCAAGGTGTGGAAATGGAATCTGTATCCTTATGAGATAATGTCTAGGATCCATTTGTCCTTTGTGATGATGCGCCAGCTGTCTGCAAAAAGTGCTAATTTTCCTCCCAAGGGAGCTGTCAAGAGAGCTTTGCTTGGCAGTTTGAGGTTTAAGTCATTGAGTTTGTCTTCTAGTAGTTTGGGGCCTGTCTTCTCCTCCCTTCTGTGTTGCAGTGTCCCATTGGCGAGGTTTGTAAGGGATTTGTGCTTGACCTCTGCCCCTTGGGCGCCTGTATTTACCCCTCTGTGGTCTGTCAGAAGCTGGAAAGGACCAATTTTTTGTTGGCCAATTTCTGCTGAAGCGTGGAGGTTGTACCTGTAAGAAATCTTTGACCGTCTGCATAGATTTTGCCTTATCCTCCATTTTCTTTAAAACCTCTTCTGCTTTAACCCCAAATAAGACATCCTGCTGTAAGGGTACATCTAATAACTTTGCTTTAACATGATCGGGCAGAGTTTGTTCCTTTAACCAAGCATGCCTACGTATAACAGACCCAGTAACAGCTGCTCTACAGGAAGATTCCAAGGAATCAAATCCACCCGTTCAGCTGCATGCAACACGTCCTGCATTTCCTTGAATTCAGACTGTTGAGGGTGCGTGCTCATCTTTCGTTTTAATTGTGACATTAGGAATTGCTGGTATTTCAGCATGTGAAATTGACAATTTAGTGCTATCATAGCTAGAGTAGCTGAGGTGTAAACCGTCTTCCCCCACCTATCTAGTGCTCTGGAGTCCCTTTCAGAGGGTACAGGATTTTTAGCCATAGAAGCCTTAGCCCCTTTGGGACCCTGTGAGATCATCTCTGGGTCAGCAACAGGGCTTTTGTAAAAGAATTTGTGTGAGTCAGGCACTCTATAATATCTGTCTGGTTTGGCTGGAGCAGGAGGCAGAGAAGCTGGATTTAGACTAGATTCTAAGTAATCATCATCCACAATGTCTAAAACTGGAGGGATAGCAAGTGGTTTGTGCTGGGGGAGTAAAAGAACTCTTGGAGCCTTTTCTTTGAGTCGGAGTAGTCCTGACCTTCCCAGTGGACATGTTCCCTCATGGTATGCAAGGTTTCCCTGAAGGAATAGTCTTCAGGGGGAGAAGCTGAGGGAATGAAATCTTCAGCATCAGAATCTTCATAAGGGGGAAAGGAGTAATCTTGTTCCTCAGAGGAGTCTTGAGGAAATAGACACTTGATCAGAGGAGGCATAATCCTCCTCTTGTCTAGGCCTTTTGTCTGGGGTTGAGAACCCTTGATCCAAGAAATCAAATCTTCAGCCATTTTAAGCATCTGTTTTCTTAGGCATGGGGCCTTGTACTGGAGACTGATGTGCAGTCTTTTTTGGTTTTAGAGGAGTCTTAAGCTTAGCATAGGATTTTATGGTGACAGTAGCTGGTCTGAAGACACCTTCTGTGACTGAAGGTGTTTCCACAGCACCGACTTCTCCTGCTGCAATGTTGTTGGCAGGGCCTAAAGAAAATGGCTGCGTCGGCCTAGTAAGAATCCGAAGCGGGCTGGGGTTCCAATTCTGCGGTCGCCAGGGGCTGCGTAGGTGCCTCACTGAAAACCGGAGAACAGGCGACCAGCCCAGCCGAGGCCTCGGAGTCTGGCTTGGATCTAGGCTGCTTGTCTTTATCTTTGCATTTTTTATGCACGCCGGTAGTCGGTTGCTCCGACGGCATAGTGTAATTAAATTTCCTACCGAAGTAGTCGTGCGAAATCAAAGCGTCACTTTATAGTTCGCTTATTGAACCTAGCACAAAACTGACAACCAGTGACATCGTGGTCTGGGCCTAGGCAAGGTATACAATAGGAATGTAAGTCCTTATGAGGCATTTGCTTCCCACAAGAAATGCAATTGTTAACTTTTTCTGACATTGGACTGAGGCAAGAAAAGGTTCCCCAATGGGGTACTTAGCTTTGAAGACTTCGGACTGAAATTCGATTCGAAAATCTCAGGTGTCGGCCGACCGGCACTTGCGAACTGCTTCTGCTTTGGGCACCGTGTGGCAAGACTGAAGAAAATGGCGTTGGATGCCTCTTATATACCCCTGGCGCACTGACGTCAGGGAAGAAGCGACAGCAACCGACGCCAGACCAAGACTTTGGAATTTGGGCCGACTGCGTGACTGCCTGACGACAGGATAACCTAAGTGTGATGACTGCAGCAGGGTAACACGATGAACATCGGGGTACTTAGCTTTTTTGAAGACTTCTGTTCTGAAACTCGAAAAAGTACAGTTTTGTACCTACCATAAATGTAGATGTTCGAAGATCCACATTGCTGCAGTCCTAACACTTGGGTAGTCCGCTGTCCCAGTCGGCCCGAATACCAAAGTATATGGCTGACGTCGGTCAAGGCGCATTAGTCTGACGTCAGGACGTCAGGGTACAAATGCGCATGACCGACGTCATATCCTCAGTCTTTTCTTGCCCCAAATGTCAGAAGACCATAAAAAGATAAGGCTAAAACCAAAAAACACCACACACTCCTGCACCAAATATATAGACAATATATACAAATTTACAAGAGTATAACCACACCCACACAACCACCCCTAAACACAGAGGGAAGGAGGGAGGGTAATTGGACTGCAGCAATGTGGATCTTGAACATCTACATTTATGGTAGGTACAAAACTGTACTATGTTCTTCATACCACATTGCTGCAGTCCTAACACTTGGGTAGAATCCCAAAGCAGAGGTAAGGGAGGCTGGCAAATCATAAGGAAGCAGGAGCTGACAACATGCCCTGCAAAATAGCCGTGGCAAAACCAGCCCTAGATTTAGAGTAGAGAGGAAGGTGGTAATGCTTAGAGAAAGTATGCACTGAACTCCAAGTAGCTGCCTCCAAAATATCCTTAGTTGCCACCCCCCCTTAGAAATGCTGTAGAAGTGGCAGTAGCCCTAGTGGAATGAGTTCTAATCCCAGCTGGAATCTCCTTGCCATGATGGGAATAACAAAATGCAATGCAAAACCCAATCCACTTAGAAATAGTTTGTTTTGACACAGGCTTGCCCTGAGAACTCAAAGCAAAAGAAACAAACAACTGCTGAGACTGCCTAAAATCCTTAGTCCTGCTTAAATAATAACGCAACTGCCTGTGTACATCTAAAGTGTGCAAAATCTTTTCCCCCTTATTTTGGGGATCTGCATAAAAGGTAGGCAAATGAATAGTTTGGTTTAAAGCCACACTAGAAACCACTTTAGGCATAAAGAAAGGATTAGTACGTAAAGATACCCTATCCTTATGAAAAATCAGGAAAGGCTCAACCGCCATAAGGGCCTGCAATTCAGACAACCTTCTTGCAGATGTAATGGCTAACAAAAAAGCAGTCTTCCATGACAAATATTTCAATTCAGCAGTAGCTGCAGGCTCAAAAGGTTGTAGAGTGAGTTTCTCCAACACAAAATTGAGGTCCCAAGCAGGAGTAGGAGCTCTACGTGGGGTCTTATATTCTTTGCCCCTCTAAGAAATTGCTTGAACAAAGGATGAGAAAACAATGGTGGGTCACAATCATAGTGAGCTGAAATTGCTGCAGCATGAATCTTAATGGAAGAGAAAGACAAACCTTTGTCCAATAACTCAGTAAGATATTGAAGAGCCACACTCAAATTCGCTCAGAAACATCCAAATCCTTTGCTGCACACCAAAATAAAAATCTCTTCCATTTTCCTGCGTACACTTTCCTTGTACTAGGTCTTCTGGCTTCCATAATCACATTCAAAACTTGTTGAGGAAGCTGAGACCTGCTATGGTTCAAAACAGAATATGCCAAGCTGTTAGAAGAAGAGAGTGAAGCTTGACATTGAGCAGATGCCCGTCCTTCTGAGACAATAGGTGTGGAATCAAAGGTAAGGGCCATGGAGGCTTCCTTACCAGACTCCTCAGCAATGGGTACCAGTGCTGCCGAGGCCAATCCGGAGCTATTAAAATCATCCTTGGCTTGTCTTGTCTGACCTTTAGAAGTACCTTTGGGAGGAGAGGCAGAGGTGGAAAGGCATACACATGAAGATTTTTCCAACTGAAAGAAAGAGCATCCACTTTCCAGGCTGTGTGATGAAACCTTTTCGTGCAAAACTTTGGCAGCTGGTGGTTTAGTGGAGAAGCGAACAGATCTATGTCTGGAGTTCCCCATGACACTGTCAATGTCTGAAATACATGAAGATCCAGTTTCCACTCGTGGGGATCCATGATTTGCCTGCTTAACACATCTGCTAAGGAGTTCTGTGCTCCTGGCAGAAACCTTGCTTGAAGATTCAGCTGCAAGCTTAACGCAGTCTCCCACAAAATCATTGCTTGCCTGCATAGAGGATAAGAATCTGTTCCCCCTTGTTTGTTGATATACCACATGACAGTTGTGTTGTCTGTTAGAATCAACACCTGCCCTGGAAGAAGTAAATCCTTGAAAGCCAGTAATGCAAACTGGACTGCTAACATCTCCTTCATGTTGATATGTAGATGCTGCAGTCTGGCAGGCCACTTGTCTTGTATCCACTTTCCATTCAGATGAGCTCCCCAAGCTGTGTCTGAGGCATCTGTCGTTAGAATCTGACTCGCCTCTGGCCGGGTCACAGAGAGTCCCTTGTTTAGGTGACATTCCTGAGCCCACCACAAAAATTCCTTTTGAATGCAAGGTATTATTTGAATGACAGTGTCCAAATCCTGGCAGTGCTGTGTCCATACATTTTTGAGATACCATTGTAGCTTCCTCATATGCAGTTTGGCATTGGGAAGTACCAGAATACAAGATGCCATGAACCCTAAGGCTTGAAGGACTGTCCTTGCAGTCAGCCCGGACTGATGAGATAGTTGATGGAAGTAAAGAGAAAGATTCTTTTGTTTGTCCGGGGTTAAAAAGGCCATCTGGGTTGCTGTATTCAGTCTCACACCCAGAAAGCACATGTCTTGAGAGGGTACTAGACTGGACTTTATTTCGCTCACAGAATACCCTAGGCATCTTAGCACTGCTATCACATATTCCAAATGCTGAAGAAGCACGTCCTTCCTTGAGCCAGAATCAGGCAATCGTCCAAATAAGGATAGATTTGTATTCCTTTTAGCCTGAAGAAAGCTATCACTGGAGCCAGAACCTTTGTGAATACTCTGGGCAGTAGATAAGCCAAAGGGCAATGCAGAGAAGTGATAATGAGAATTCCCAGCTCGAAAACGCAGATACTTCCTGCAAATTAGTCTGATAGGAACATGAAGGTAAGCTTCCTTGAGATCCAAAATTACCATCCAGTGATCTTTGCCCAGCAGAGGTAAAAGCTGTTGTAACGTCAACATTTTGAACTTGGGAATGTCCAGATAAGTGTTGAGGATAGACAGATCCAAAATTGGTCTCCACGTGTTCCCCTTTTTGGTACTAGGAACAGGCGAGAATAAAATCCTAGGCCCCTTTCTGGCACAGGAACCGGCTGAATGGCCCCTATTTGGAGCAACAGAGAAATTTGCTTGTGAGCCTCTTTCCTTTGTTGAGGAGGAATGTCTGGCAAGCCTTTGAAAGGAGGCAAGGTATGGAAATAAAACCTGTAACCGTGGTGAATGATATCCAATACCCATCTGTCTTGGGTAATTAAACTCCAGTTTTCTTTGAAAAGTGCCAACCTTCCTCCCAAAGGTGCTGCCAGCCGAGAAGATTCTGGCAGCTGAAAAGGCAGGTCATTGTGTCTGTTTATGAAAGGACTGACCCCTGCCCTCACAAGAAGACTGAGCAGGTGAACTCCCTGTTCTAGGCCTAAAAGAACCTTGAGCTCTGCCTCTACCACGTCTAGACCTACCCCTAGACTGGGAATCATAAGCAGGATATGTCCACCCCTTGGTAGGCCAATTTCTACTAAACTTCGGAGGCTGAACCTGCAAAAAATCTTTAACAGTCTGCATAGACTTAGCCTTGTCTTCCATTTTCTTTAGAACTGCTTCCACCGGCGAACCAAACAACACATCAGATTGTAAAGGAGCATCTAAAATCCTTGTTTTCACATGCTCAGCTAAATTCTGATCCCTCAACCAGGCGTGCCTGCGAAGAACCGAACCAGTGGCAGCCACCCTCAAGAGGCCTGCACAGCATCAAAACCACATTGCAAAGAATGCTTACCCACCTGTTCAGAAACATGAACTAAATCCTGCAACTCTTTACACTCAATACCTTCCGCCAAAGCATCTACCTTAGACTTTAATTGTGAAAGGAGATAATTTTGGTATTTCAACATGTGTAACTGGCAATTCAAAGCTCTCATGGCCAAAGTGGAAGAAGTATACACTTTCTTTCCCCATCTATCCAAAGCCCTAGCCTCTTTATCTGGAGGAACAGGATTTTTAACAACAGAAGCCTTAACACCTTTAGGCCCCTGTGAAACAGTTTCTGGGTCTGCCCTAGGACTCTTAAAAAGATACTTATGAGCTTCAGGCACCCTATAATATCTATCCGGTTTAACTGGAGCAGGAGGCAAAGAGTCAGGGTTCAGAGAAGCCTCTGCAAAAACATCCTCTACCACATCTAGAACAGGAGGTATAGCTAAAGGCCTATGCTGGGGTAGAAACAAAATTCCTAAGCCTTTTCCTGGAATCAGAGAAATCCTGACCTTCCCATTTAAAATGCTCCCTCATGGAATGAAGAGTCTCTGAAAATGAAAAATCCTCAGGAGGAGAAGCAGAAGGAGTAGAATCATCTACATCAGAATCAGAGTAAGGAGAATACTCCTACAAGTCTTCAGTCAAGACTCAGAAGCATCCGAACACTGCTCAAAACTCCCAAGCTCAGGTTCCACCCTAGGCCTCTTATCAGGAGGGGCATAGAACCTCTAATCATTGTAATCAAATCTTCTGCCATCTTAAGCATATGCTTCTTAGGTACAGACCCTGAAGAACTAGGGGTAACTCCTGAAACAAAACCTGGCCTGCCCCTGGGAGAAGCCTTGGAAACAGCAGGAGGGCCTAACCACCTTAGGAAGGGAGGGAAGAACAGCTACCTGAGAAGCCCCTTCCGCCTGGCCTACCTCCTGAGAGGTCACATCTTGCAGTAATAAAGTCTCTCCCTGGGATTCCAAAGAAATTTCTGGCTGAACCCCTGGCTCCACCGAGCCCTCTAAAGAACCGACGTCCGGGACGGACGGTTCATCCAGCCTAGGCTTTGCTGTTTTGTCCTTGCGCTTTTTGAAGCGGGCGGAGCATCCGGCGGCATTTTATAATTACACCGCTTCCCAAAAACTAACCTGGCACAATCTAATCTTCTCTTTATAGTGCGTTTGTTAAATCTAGCACAAGAGCGACAGCCAACAACGTTGTGCTCAGGCCCCTAGGCAAGGTATACACAAGGTATGGTAATCCCTATGAGGTATCTGTTTCCCACAAGAAATACAGTTATTCACTTTTTCTGACATCCGGTAAAATACTGAGGCAAGAAAAACCCAAAATAATCCCCAACGGGGTACTTAGCCAATTTGGATTCGGTCTGAAACTCCGACTTCGGAAAATCTCAGAACGCCAACCTGCACTTGCAAAACTGCTTCTGCATCGGACCATGCGGCAAAAAAGACTGAGGATATGACGTCGGTCATGCGCATTTGTACCCTGACGTCCTGACGTCAGACTAATGCGCCTTGACCAACGTCAGCCATATACTTTGGTATTCGGGCCGACTGGGACAGCGGACTACCCAAGTGTTAGGACTGCAGCAATGTGGTATGAAGAACATCGAAAATTTCAGGAGTCGGACGACTGGCACTTGTGAACTGCTTCTGCTTCGGGCACCACGTGGCAAGAAAGACTGATGTAATGGTGTCGGCTGCATGCTTTATACCCCTGACTACCTTACGTCACGGAAGATGAGACAGCATCCAACGCAGGACCCAAGACTTTGATATTCAGGCCGGCTGAGGGCTACCTGCAGGCAGATAACCCAAATGTAATGACTGCAACAGTGAAACACGAAGAACATCTTAAAAACAATCAGAATATATTTTCAAAAGTTCAGATCCCTTGGAAGCTGACCAAGAAGAATGAGATTTACCAGAAAACAGACTAACAAGTGTTTGCAGAGAAAGAGTTGGCTAATCCTCCTCACCTTACAAAAACAGATGTTTAGCCCTTTTCCTATCAGACTTCTTTCTGGTTAAGCACTTGCACTGCTTATCCTGGCTTTCACCTTTCCTTGCAAGTTAGGGCACACTGCTCTGCAGCTTAAGTCCGTCACAGATTACAGGTCTCTAAGGACTACTGGGCAATCCACAGCTCCTCTCAATGAAGTGAACGCATAGAAAAGGCACTCTCTCTATAATATACTCTCAAAAGCTTCAACCTCTTTGGAATTGCATAAAGACAGACCTACCAGGACACAGGCATTGTAGGCTGAATACAGGAAGTAGTCAATTAATCCTTCTCCCACACATATGGGTATCTAGTCCTCTTCCAGTCAGTTCTTTTTGGTCTAGTATTTCTGCTCGTCTCGAAGGGTTTTACCTGTTGAAAAATATTGCTTGTAAGTCAGGCAAAGTGATTCATGGAAAATACAGTTGTATAAAATTTTACCACAACAGCAGAGGTCTTTCTTTTCAGTGTTGCAGTATTCTTCACCTTGGGGATCTCCTGCCAAGGAAATCCCAACATCTGTCCAGTATACCAAAGCCTTTAGAGCTTGTATGCACTGTACGTCACATGTATGCTCCCCATTCAGGACACAGAGGAAAAAGGTGACATATGAATACAGTTGCCCAGAACTGAATTACCCAAGAAGAGAACAGTCTCCATAGGACAAAGGAGGCTATGTACATTCAGAAGTAGAAAATGCAGATGTAAAAGGTTGACCCTTGGTCAGGAGGAAAAACAAAACAAAACCAAAAAACAGGAGGAAGAGGGAAGGAGCTAATACTGCAATAGTGAAGAGAACATCTACTGTTATTGTAAGATTTTACACACTTGTGCTATGTCTTTCATATCACTGTTGCCGTATTCTTCACCTTAAGGAGAATAAAAAAGCTCAAGAAAAGGATTGGGGGGTGGAAGGCTGGTAAAAGCCCTCAAAGAACCCATGCAGTATGGCCCTAGCAAATCCTGCTCTGGCCCTAGAAACCAGTTTATACTGCTTAGTAAAGGTATGCACTGAAGACCAAGTAGCAGCTTCAACGATGGAATTGGTGTCCAACCCATTTAAGAAAGCATCAGAGAGGCAACAGCCCTAGTGCAGTGAGCTCTGACAGAAGTAGACAGACACTTGCCATGAAAAGAACAAAAAGAAATGGCCTTAGAAATCCAGGAGGAGATAGTTTGCTTAGAAACAGCCAAACACAATGTCCTGAGAGGAAATTAAACAAAAAGCTGCTTAGACTTATGAATGGCCTTACTTTTATCCAAATAATACCGGTGAAAATTCAATTCTTTCACTGGCAGATTAAGGAGAAGGAAAAAAGGAAGGGAGTTGAACTGCCTGATTCAAAGGCAACTCATTAACAACCTTGGACATAAAAGGAGGATCAGTACTAAGGGACACCCTGTCCCTGTGGAAAAACTAAAAAAAAAAAAAGGAAGAGATGGCTGCAAGGGCCTGAAGTGAAACCCACCAAGCAGTAAGACAGTCTTCCAGGTATAACTGCTGCAGAGAAGCTGAACTTGCAAGGTCAAAAGGAGCCAGACTCAGTTTTTTCTAAATCAAAATTAAGGCCTCGAGGAGGAGGAATAGGCTTTCTTGGGGGGGCCTAAAATGCAGGACACCTTTAAGAAATTGTTTGACTGCAAAGCGAGAAACCAAAGGAGGATTCAAGGGCAGACATGCAGAAATAGCTGAAAAATGGGCCTTTACTGTGGGAGTGGTTACTAACTTGAAACTGTAGTTTTATTGGCAATTTTGGGTCAATTCCAAAACTCCTTCATCTTCCTCTCTTAAAACCCTCTTTTGCACGGTTTTTCTCGTTTTTGTGCATAGCGCAACAGCGGGCAGCGCCGCCTAATTGGGTTTAAACTATTCCTGGCTCCACAAAGTCTGCTCTTCACATTTTCCCTTAGAACTGCTATCTCTCAATTTAAACACCATATTCTCATTCTAAGGCCCTTCACTGGTCCAATTAAGTAATCCTACAAGTTAGCACTATTAAACCATAAGCACTACTTACTCTTATACTCTCTACGATTACCCTGTCCTCTATTGGTCCGTCTTAAATTCAGTTTCCCTATTACTCTAGCATGTCCAAAGGTCAGTCAATGGTTTCCTCTCCAGTCCAGCTGGTGAATCTGGGAATTTTGAGGCAATGCTACAACTGTCTCATGTACACGGACAACCCTCTCCTCCTCCAAACAGGTTCAAATATATGTGAGAGATGCAACTATTTAGCCAAACTGGAGGCTGAGCTCTCTCATCTCAAAACTGGTGTAACCAGTCAGGAGGAGAAGGTAACCTCACACAACACAATTCCAGTATCACATAGTCCCACCACATCAGCGAACCAAACACATAAATACACAAAAACATACTCGGAGGCTCTAAATAAAAATCTACCTAAGCAACAGAGACCTCCAAAGCAGACATCCAAGCAAACGCCACCTCAAAACAAAACACACACAACACATAACCCACAAAGTCAGTGTGCTAAGCAGCCACAGCCTTTAAGGCTGAATAACACACCTGATACTCTTGTTATAGGTGACTGTCAGACACACTGACGTCTCGCTCACCAGGCTGAATAAAGAGAAGGTCACGGTGAGCTGCTTGTCGGATGCTAGGATCCGACACATAACGCAAGCACTCAGGTCACTCCAAAGCAAATACAAATATGACTCAGTCATTGTACATGCTGATGTGAATGACCTGAGACGTACCTCCCTGGACTACATGAAAAGAGACATAGAGGAGCTCTCTGATCATGTAGCCCAGGCTGGTATGACCCTGACCTTGAGCAGCATCTTACCCTCACCTAGAATGATGCCACAGTACAAAGACAAAATGATCGATTTTAACAATTGGCTAAAATTTTGGTGTTATTCAAAGGGGATCCAGTGTCTGTCAGCCTGGGATGACATGCTCGACAAGCCACATTGCTTCGCTAGGGACGGCTTGCACCTGTCACCACTGGGCTTTCGGATATTGGCAAAGGCTCTTGCCACCCCCATAGTGCCTTTTTTAGGCAAGGCTCAAAAAGTCAAACCCACCACCATAGACAGCACAAGGAACAAGAAACTAAGGGTAATGCTGCTAAATGCCAGAAGTCTTAACCTCAAGATGCACGCACTCGAAGCTCTCCTCAGTATAGAGAACATCGATATCTGTGCAGTAACAGAAACCTGGTTCAAGGCTCCAGAGAGCACCCCAGCACTACCAGGCTATACCTCAAATCATGCTTTTCGGCCCCAAAACCCGGACCGAACCACAAAAGGAGGGGGAGTTTCCATATTTATCAAGGATATCCACACCTCCAGGTTAGTGGCATTGCACGAAGTATCGGAGACCATCCATGTGCAACTAACAGTGGGCAAGACTGCTTTTCAGTTTATAGCATCCTACAGACCACCCTCTCAAAGTCAGGAATCCCACTCTGCTTTCCTGAAAATATTGGAGAACATGAAGATCTCTCCGAACACCATTTTATTGGGCGACTTCAACTACCCAAACATTGACTGGGAGCACTACTCAAGCCCCAGCACCTTAGCCCAAAGATTCCTGGAAATTATAAACTCAAATGCTATGGAACAACTAGTCACCACTCCCACAAGAGGGGACAACATACTAGACCTGATCATTACCAAAATGGGGACTCTATGCTCCACACCAGAAGTACATCCCTCATTGGTAAGATCAGACCATAAATTAATTTCACTGGATGTCCACATCCCGACCCCACCCCCAGCCCAGAAAACCACAGTGGAAAACTTCTCAAAAGCGAACTTCTCACTTCTCAAAACCGAAGTGGAATCCTTCAAGGCCCCAGGGCCAGTGGAAACTACGGCCCAAACTGCAGAATCCTATATAAATGCATTCTACGGACATCTCCAGGAATGCATGGATCATGCTATCCCAAACAAAACCAAGACCCAATCATCCAAAGGCAGGCGTCCAGTCTGGTGGACCCCTGCCATAAATAAACTGTACAACAGAAGGAGGAAGCTACTACATGATAGAGCAAAATCCCTAATAGGGAAGGCATCTCTGATCAGTACTAGCAAAAAATTACGATCCCTCAAAATCTTCCAAGGCCAGCTTAGAGAGAAAAATTGCACAGGACACCAAAGACCATCATAAGGCTTTTTTCAGTTATGTTAGAAACCTGGGATGCAACCCCCAGACTTGTTCCGAGTTGATTCTAAATGACAAAAAATACACTGAACCCACAGACATCGCCAATATCCTGGCAGACAGGTTCAGTGCAAACTTCTCCACCCCCCCCCCCCAAAAGAGCAAGTATCTATCCTGGCAGAGGTCTGCCTCCCAAACATCTTAGATGCTCAGGTGAAGGCTGCCCTCTCCAAAGCAAAAAACACTGCTTCCATGGGACCAGATGGCGTCCCAGGTTGTGTCCTACATGAACTACAAGAGGAACTAATCCCTCAAATAAAACAGCTATACAATCTCAGCCTCACTACAGGATATGTGCCCACAGAATGGCGTACAGCAACAGTGGTCCCACTCCACAAAGGTGGAGCCTCTACGGACCCTGGAAACTATTGCCCCATAAGCCTGACTAGCTTAATCTGCAAGGCTATGGAGAGGATCATCATGGAGCTCATAAACAAAGACATTGGGGACCTACAGACACTAGATCCTACCCAGTTCGGCTTTGTCAAGGGCAGATCCTGCCTTTTGAACCTGGTTGACTTCTTTGAAACAGTCACCAAAGCCATAGATGAAGGGAAGGTAGTCCACACAGCCTATCTGGACCTTGCAAAGGCATTTGACACAATACCCCACTTGGGCATCATAGATAAGCTATCCAGCTTAAATATAAACCCCTATGTCACAAGATGGGTCGCAAACTGGCTCAAAGACAGAACCCACAGAGTGAGAGTTGCTGGAGCCATGTCAGACTCGAAACCGGTCACAAGTGGCGTCCCACAGGGTTCTGTCCTGGGACCACTCTTGTTCGGTATATACTTTTCTGAGGTACAGGCAAACGTGGGAGGACTATGGCTCACCAAGTTCGCAGACGACTGCAAACTGGGCGCCATAATCAACTCTCCAGCTGACACAAACATCCTTCAAAAAGGTCTCACAGAGACAGATAACTGGTGCCAGCGCCATGGTTTAAAGCTAAATGCCAAAAAATGTATAGTCATACCCTTTGGCAAAAACAATGTGCCCACAAATTACCACATAGGCGGAAACCCATTAAGTACAGAGAAAGTTATTAGGGACCTGGGGACCCAAGTTGATAGCAATCTCTTCTTTGAAAACCACACTGCCAAAGTGGTTAGAAAGACCTTCTACATAGCCCACCTCATCAAGAAGGGTTTCACATCTAGATCAAGAGAGGTAATCATGCCCCTCATCCCTCATCAGGCCCATCATAGAATACAATGCCCCTTTTGGGATGTACCTTACCCGACACCTGCAGCAATTAGAAAGACCCCAAAAGTATCTCACCAAGAGGATCAAGGGTCTCAAACAGATGCCATATGCTGCTTGGTTAAAAAAACTCCAGCTCTACTCAGTTGCATACCACCTACTTCGAGGCGATCTATGCCTGACATACAAATCCAGAATTAATGGACATGCTCCACCTCAGTAAATCTAAATCCCTTAGAGCCACACTGAGGGACTTGAACCTCAGCACAGAAATAAATAGAACTTGCTGGAGGGACAGGTTCATAACCCAGAGGCTCCCTTCACTCTGGAATAGAATTCCAGTTCATGTGAGGCAGAGCACCTCACTGAATCTCTTCAAGAAGAATCTCGATAAGTGGATGGGGGATCGTAGATTTGTCCCAGGGATTACTCCTGTGTCACTATTAGACAGAGGGACAGTAAACTAAACCTTAAAAAGGGCACAGTATACTCAAATCAAGGGGTGGAGTAAGCCATACAGAATCGGGCTAGGCTTATAATTGCCCCAGGGCAGATAGGTTCATAGGTTCATACTAGGCTAATAGGCCAATTGAGACTGCAGCAACTCACACAAATAGGAGAGAACCAGAGGGACCCCACTGAAAAAGGGTCCTGGTTATGAGCATGGCACCAGACAGAAAATCTCTTCCACTTGGACAAATAAAACTTTCTGGTTGCAGTTTTGGTCTCCTGTAAAACCCTGAGCACGTCCTCAGAAAAGGGATCAAAACACTACCACACAAAATATCAGCTGAAGAGTAGACAAGTGAGGATGGATGAAAGACGCCTTGTCCTGTGTGAAGAGGTCCAACCAATGAAGTAACTTGTGGTGACTGCCCCTGGCCAGATCCATTAAGAGGAGGAACCATTGCTGTCTTGGCTAAAAGGGACTCACTAGCAAGATTTCTGGGGAGTCCAGCTGAATCTTCTGCAGGACTGTATGGGAAGAGGAGGGAAGGCATATAGAAACATCCCCTTCCATGGAAAAGAAAAAGGTGTCTACATTGCACACCAGATAGCATGGCACTATGGAACAGAAAAAAAACAGGGAGCTGACTGTTCAGAAATGAAGCAAAAAGATCTACCCAAGGAATAACCCACTAACTGGACTTTGTCCAGAAACACATCCCTGTGAAGCATCCATTTGTGAGCCTGTGTTTTGGACCTGCTCAAATAATCTGTCACTTGACTGTGCTATGAAGGAATACAGACTGCCTGGAGAGATAATAGATAACAGACAACCAGATCCTTGGCCTGAAGAGCCAACCTGCAGAGAAGGTAAGACTCTGTGCCTCCGACCCCCCCCTCCACTTTTTGACATACCACATCACTGTGGTGTTGCCTGCGCAAACCTTCAGAGGGCCTGGGGAGAGATCATGGGGTGAAAAGTCTGAAGGTCCAGAATCAGAGCTCTCACCTCTTTGATGCTGACATGGTCTGACTTCTGATGGGGGGGGGGGGGGGCAGAGACCTTGGACTTTCAGGTGGCCACAGGAAGCTCCCCTCCTCATTTCTGAAGCATAAGTAAACAGTTCTTGAGAAGGAACTGGAGGCTGAAAGCTGAAGGAGCAGGCCTGGGTCGGGGTTAAATTGCTGATTCCACCACTTAAACTCCCACTTTAGACAAGGAAGGAAAGAAGCTCTGAAATCCAGAAGGTTGCAATGCTGAAGCCAACATGACCCAACCAACGACCACTGAAGCTTCTGCATGTGCAGCCTGGTAAGAGTGAGCAATGGAATAGAACAGCCATGAATCCCAGGGTTTGAAGAAATTGTCTGGATGGAATAGCAGGCAAAGGGAAAAAAAAGACACAGAAAGCTGTCAAGAACAGAACTTTTGGAGATAGAAGAGAGGCCAACACTGGCATTGTTTGAATCTTGCAATCCAGATACACATGATTCTGACAGAGTCAGGACAGACTTTTGGAAGTGGATAGTGAACACGAAAAACTTTGTAAGATATGGAACTCCAGATCCTGTAACAGGCAATGGGAAGAAGGCATATAAAGTAACAGGTTGTCTAGATAAGGAAAAATTTAAATGCCTTGGAGCCTGCAAAAGGCAATCACAGGAGCTAGGCATTTTGTGAATACCCTTGAGGCAGTAGAGAGGCCAAAGGGCAAAGCAGAGTACTGAAAATGAGAGGAAGAAACAGAGATACGTAAAAACTTCCTGAAAAAAAGGGTGAATAGGAATATGAATGTAAGCATCCTTCAGATCCAAGGGCACCAGAAAAGTTTGGGGTAGTACAAGAAGAAACATGGTTTGAAGAGTAAGCATCCAAAAAGAACAAACTGAGAAAGGTGTTGAGCAAGTAGAGATTCAGAATAGATTTCTAAGTGTCCTCCTTTTCAGTGATCAGGAACATCTTAGAGTAAAATCGCTTTCCTACTTGGGAAGGAAGGACAGGATGCATAGCTTCCTGGCCCATCGGGGACCCAAAAGACCTCTGAGAAATGAAGGTGTTGTTCCAGAGGAGGTTATCAAATCCCTCAAAACAGAAGGAGAGACTTCCTCTCTATGAAGAGCCCAAGAAATCACGGTGATGAGATGCCAATTTGGAATGCAGAGGGAGAGCTAAAGGGACAAGGGCACCTGGCCAAGGGTTGGGAGGAGGGGGCAAGATGCCAATGAAAAGCAAACATGTCAGAAGAGAGGCTTCTGAGCCACACCATCCTGAGAAGACTTGGCAGGAGGAGCTCACTTACCACCCTCCCTGCCTTTAGTGGCTTGAGACTGCCTGCGAACAAAAGCAGTCCTAGTAGGATAGTTCCTCTGGAACTTGGGGACAGGAAAAACAAAAATATGTTTAAGGTCCTGCAAAGCTTTACCTTTTTCTTGGAGAATTAAACACAGCAGCAGCAGTCCCAGAGAGATTTTTACTGTCCAAAGGAGCATCCAGCAACTTGTCCTGAATGTCTTCAAGTAATGGCTGCAGGTGAAGCCAAGAATAATGCCTCATGACAGACCTAAAGGCAGCAGCTCTGGAAGAAGCATCAGCAGCATCATAGCTATGCTTGACACAGAGGAGGAACCTGAGAAGTAGAACCCAAAACAGAGCAGAATACTTTGCTTCAGAGTCAGGGAGGTCAGAAATAAAGGCCAGAGCATATCTGGTTATATGGGTCTGGTAACTGATGACCCAAAAGACCAAAGTAGAAACAGTACATATAAACAGAGTCTCTCCACTGCCCTACTATCCTTAACTGAAGGCAGAAACTTGGAAGAGAGCAAAAGTTTAAAAGGCTTGTCAGACGAGACTGATACTACAGCAGGGTCAGCAGGAGGACACATTAAGAACTGACAATCTTCAAGAACCTTATAGAACCTGCCAGGTTTATTTGGAACAGGAGGCTGAGAATCAGGAGACTTGGAAGCAGCTATAAAGTTGTCTAACAAAGCAACCAGCACAAGAGGCACTGCAGATGATTTAGGAGTGACCACCTGAAGCAGCTCATAATACACCTTTTCTAGACAGACAACAGCAAGAAGAAAAAAAGTTTTATTTCAAAGATGAGCGCTTTCATGTCCAACTGCACTTCTTCAGACCAATATAAAGCAATTAAAAACCAACAGCTCTTATATAGTCAATACAACAAATAAAATCAGTCACATTTAATTACCACTGAAGCTATTTAAATAAACAACGAGCTTTAAGAATTGGTTTTAAAGGTACATAACCATTTAACCCTGGATGTACATCTGCTTGAAATCTAACAATCCATCCAGTCTCATGTTCTGTAATGGTCTTAAGGTCTCCTAAACGTTCCCCAAAACGTAAACACTCTAGTACTCTAAACTTAAACTGATGTAGATGCCCTTCCTCATACACGTATTCCGCTAGGCCATTCCTATTATCTCTATTTCTTATAGCCAATAGATGTTCTCTAACTCTGTCCTTTAGCATCCTGTTGGTTTTGCCTATGTAAAAACATTTACACGCTGAACAGCAAGCTATATATAAACCACATTTACAGTGGAACAATCAGCATTAACCTTAAACTCAAACACTTATTTGGTGGTGGGATGTACAAACCTCCTATTGCTGTCTATATGCTGACAAAAATTACATTCACCACAAGGTACTGTTCCTCCCCGGTATATGTCTTTTCACACCTCGTTTTCTACCAGAACATAATCTCTTTAGAGATTGTTTGTTCTTAAAGATAAAATGTGGATGCTGTCCTACAATGTTATTGATCTTGTATGATAACAGGACTGGCCAATTCTCTTTAATTATATTGCAAAAAATGCCAGTATTGTTGGCATACTGCATCAAAAAGTTGACTATTAATATTATTATTATTGATGGTCTGCTCATAGTTACCAGTGACAACATTACCTTAAAAATAAGGTCGAGCTGAACTTCTCCTCAGAACTCTCACTTCTCTGACCATGCCTTCCACTTTTTTAGTCCCGTAACCCCTGTCATTAAACTCTTGTGTAAGGGTAGTTAGGTTAGAATCAAAAGTGCTTTCCTTACTGTTTAACCTCGACATTCTCATACCCTGGGGCCTTTCAATACATTTCTAAACACCCTAGATGGGTGCATGGCATCTCTTTTTCAATGTTGTATTTGTACGACAGGGTTTCCTGTAAAGTCTGGTAGCTAATCTTATTATCTTCCATCTTAAAGACTTCTACATCTAAAAAATCCATGACCAACCTGGAGCATTTAAAGGTACATTTTAAGAAAGAAGTTGTACTATGTAAATACTCGATAAATGCTGGAATAGCCTTCTTCATGTCCAATCCATAACAGAAAAAGGTTATCCACGAATCTCTTGAAAAATGTGTGTTCAGAAAATCTGTTGCCTTTTAGGACATATGTCTCTTCCCAATGCGACATAATTAAGTTTGCATAACCATCAGCACAGGGTGTGCCCATGGCTATACCCTGTTTCTGCCAATAATAAACTCCATTGAATAAGAACACATTATGTCCTAAAATCAAGTTTACAAGGGAACATATCAAAACAATCTTCTCATCACTAAAATTACTAAGTTCTTTCAAATAAATATGTAGGAACCCAAGACATCATTAGGTATGGATGTGAAAAGAGACTGTACATCCAGAATCAAAAAAATATACATTCTCCATATCTTGACGTTGCTCTACACATAGAAATAGCTCCCTTAAAAATAGTTTGGAATCCCCAAAAATGGTTGTAGAAAAATCCACCAAACACCTTAATTCTTTCTCAACATAAATAGAAAGAGACTCAAGTCACATCAAACGATGAAGATGTGGCAGGTACAACTGAACAATTGGTTCATAACTTGTCATCTAGAATATTAACTGAAGCGGAGCTTTCACTATTACAGAAGGGTTAAACGTTTATTCCTGCCACTGGTATGCTTTTAACGGACATTGTGTTAGATATTAAATTATTTGCTAGGAATATTATGCTAACAATTTTTACAAATCAGACTAATCAATGTTTGTATAAAAAGCCAAGTTGTTTTGTACCCGTTTTTGATCCAGCCCTTGAAGTATTTTGCCGTATGTGTGAGAATGATGGACAGTTTTTTCTAAATGGCTCTTCACATTCAAGGTTTCATAATTTAAACAAATCTGAATGGCAAGCTTTGTGTGATTTTCAAGCAGGTGAAACTATTGTTTTCCGCCCTGCTGACAAAGATGGATCTTTAGTTGTTTTAGATAGGGATTTTTATCAAACATTAATGCAGGAAATGCTCAATGTTGGCAGTGTATATGAAGTTATTAGGTTCATAGGTAGGTGCTAGGCTATCTGCCCGAGGGCATTTGTAAGCCTAGCCAGAGTGCGTCAGCTTTCGCCGCCCCATTGATTAATTAACTGAGCCTCTGTCAAGAAGAGCCAATGAAGAGATCCCAGGGGTGTATTTTCTGTTACCCATTGACTCCTCAAGGTTTCTCTTGAAGAGTGTTAGTGAGGGGCTCTGCCTAATGTAGTTAGGAATTTTGTTCCAAAGCATGGGGAGTCGCTGTGACAGGAATCTATCCCTCCAGCATGTTCTATTTATTGTTGTGGCGAGGTTTAGCTCACTAGAGCGAGTGGCTTGCAGTGACTTGGATTTCGTTAGGAGGAGCATGTCCATCAATTCTGAGTTGGACATAGCTTTGTAAGTCAGGCAGAGATCACCTCTGAGTAAGCGATATGCCACTGAGTACAGCTGGAGTTTTTCCAGTCGGGCTGCACAGGACATATGTCTGAGGCCAGTAATCCTCTTGGTGAGGTACTTTTGTGGTCTTTCCAGCTGTTGGAAGTGTCTTTTGAGGTACATCTCAAATGGGCCATTGTACTCTATGATGGGCCTGATGAGTGACGAGTAGAGGGGCACTATAACCTTTATTTCTAGATGCGAATCGTTTAGTAATTAGATAGGCTACATAGAAGGATTTCCTAACTACTTTGGCAATATGATTGTCAAAGGAGACATTACTATCTACCTGGGTCCCCAGATCTCTTTATTACCTCTTCTGTATTAAGGGGGCTGCCACCTATGTGGTAATTCATGGGTGTTTTGTTTTTCCCAAACGGAATGACTATGCATTTTTTGGCATTTAGCTTGAGACCATGACTTTGACATCAGGTGTCCGTCTCAGTAAGGCCCTTTTGGAGAACGTCCGTGTCAGCCGGAGAGTCAATTATGGCTCCCAGTTTGCAGTCATCGATGAACTTGGTTAGCCATAGTCCTCCTGTGTTTGCCTGTACTTCTGAGAAGTATATCCCGAACAGTAGGGGTCCCAGGACCGAGCCTTGTGGGACACCACTTGTGACTGGTTTAGAGGCGGACCTGGAGCCTGCTATTCTTACAGTGTGAGTTCCGTCTGTAAGCCAGTTGGCAACCCATCTCGTGACGTAGGGGTTTATGTTCAGGCTGGTGAGTTTTTCTGTAATTCCCAACTGGGGAATGGTGTCAAAAGCCTTGGCGAGGTCAAGGTAGGGTGTGTGAACCACCTTCCCCTCATCTATGGTCTTGTTGACTGTCTCGAAGAAGTCAACCAGGTTTAGTAGACATGACCTGCCCTTAAAGCCGAACTGAGTTGGGTCAAGTGTTTGGAGGTTCCCAATGTCTTTGTTAATGAGTTCCATGATGATGCGCTCCATAGCCTTGCAGACCAGACTAATCAGGCTTATGGGGCGACGGTTACCAGGGTCAGTTGTGGCCCCTACTTTGTGGAGCAGAATAACCGTTGCTGTGCGCCATTCTATGGGCACATAGCCTGTGGAGAGGCTGAGGTTGAACAGTGTGTATAGGTGGGGGGGTAGTTTGTTCTGTAGTTCGTGCAAGACGCAGCCTGGGACATCATCTGGCCCCATTGACTCTGTGCTTTTGAAAGGGCTGTTTTCACCTGTGCGTCTGTGATTTCCAGGACACTACACTTTTCCGGTATTGTGGGCAATTTTGGGGGCGAGAGGGGGGTGAAGTTTGCACTGAATCTATCTGCCAGAATGTTGGCAATATCAGTGGGTTTGGTATATTTTGTGCTATTTTGCACTGGCTCAGAGCATATCTGCGAGATGCCACTTAGATTCTTGACATAGCTAAAGAAGGCTTTGCGGTTATCTTTCAATCCTTGGCTATTTTTCTTTCGAAGTTAGCTTTAGAGGATTTTATGAGGGACCTTAGTTTCTTATGGATACTGATCAGGGATGTCTTTCCTTCTTGGGATTTGCTTTTTTATGAACTAGTTTCCTCCTCCTATTGTATAGCCTGTTTATGGTAGGGGTCCACCAGACTGGTTTCCTTCTCTTAGGGGAGTGAGTCTTGGTTTTGCTAGGGATGGCACAATCCATGCATACTTGTAGGTGCTCAGAGTGGATTTGTAAAGGTTCCTGCATCTTGGACACTGTTATCCTTTAGCATGGGGCCTGTGAAAGTTACTATCTCTGTCTTAAGTAAGGTGAAGTTTACTACAGAAAAGTTTTTCACTGTGGTTTCTTTGGTTGGAGGTGGTGGTGTGGTGTGGACATTCAGAGTGATTAGTTTATGGTCTGATCTAACCAGTGACGGGTTGACCTCCGGTGTGGAACATCTGACGCCCAAGTTGGTGATGACCAGGTCCAATATATGTTTTCACCTCTGGTAGGGGAGTTTACCAACTGATCCAGGGAATTTGAGTTGATAAATTCCAGGAAGTGCTGGACCTGGGAGTTTGTACTTGAGTAGTTTTCCCAGTTAACGGTAGGGTAATTGAAATCACCCAATATCAGGGTGTTCGGTAGGACCTTCATGTTTTCCAGTGTCTCCAGAAAGGCGGAGTGATGGTCCTGGGTCATGCAGGGTGATCTGTAGCAGGCCACAATTTGCATTGCAGATTTGCCTGATGTTAGTTGCACGGGGATGATCTCTGAGGAATCATGCTACGCCACTAACCTGGAGGTGTAGGTAACCTTGATGAATATGGATACACCCCCTCCTTTTGTGTTTCGGTCCATGTTCTGTGGCCAAAATGTGTGGTATGAGTTGTAGCGTGGTAGTACTGGGGTGCTCTGTGGAGCCCTGAACCAGGTTTCAGTTACTGCACAGATGTCGATGTTCTCCATACTGAGGAGTGCTTCGAGCGCGTGCATTTTGAGATTTAAACTCCTGGTGTTGAGTAGCATAACCCTCATTTTTTTATTTGTGCTGTTTACGGAGGTGGGTTTGACTTTTGAGCCTTGCCTAAAAAAGGCACTATGGGGGCAGCAAGAGCCTTGGCCAGTATTCGAAAGCCTAGGGGTGACAGGTGCAAGCCTTACTGATGTTCAAAAAGTGTATGAACTTATTGATGATGTGCACAAAGTTTTAAAAGGTTATTTGGCAGCATGTATGATTACTTTGGACTTGTTTAATTACTTTAGAGTGAATATGCCTTTAGTACCTAAATTGAATGGTTTACCCAAGTTACATAAAGACATGAGTAGACCCCCTATGAAACCTATTGTCTCGGGTAGGGGTGGGTGACCAAGTTGCTTTTTATTTATGTTGAGAAAGAATTACGGGTTTGGTGGATTCTTCCACAACCACTCTTAGGGATACCAAACAATTTTTAAGGGAGCTATTTCTGTGTGTAGATGGAGAAAAAGAAGTTGTGTACTTATAACGTTCCATGTTTGTAGTCAATCTTGTCTACATTCTTGCTGGATGGGTTTGGAGCCAATTCTCTGCTCCAACTCAGCCGATACTAAAGCTCGAGAGCTTTCACTGGCTCGAGGCTAACCCCTATGCCATGGTGCATCACAGCAATTCCCAGATCTTGTTTGCAAGAAAGTAACTACATACATAATAGTAACAAACTATCAATAACTATGCACATACAAACAGAATACTTTGTATTACTATCCATGCCATGTGGACGGACAATTACAAGGTCAGACAGCATAATGGAAAGTCCACCAGTTCCTCCAGGATACAGGAAGGGGGAAGTAGGGTGGGATGCAAGAATGTAGGCGAGATGGACTACAAACATGGAATGTTATGGTTAAGTACATAACTTCTTTATGTTATGTAGTCCTATCTCACCATAATGGATGGGACAGAATCCCTAGCACCTTTATCCCTGGTGGCTCAGGCAAAGAGACTCTTCAGCACAGTGAACCCAAAGGATGACCTGTCCCGGGAGGCCAAATCCAATTTGTAATGAGTGATAAAGGTATGAGGTCTTGCCCAAGTAGCTGCTGCACAAATGGTATCAATTGGGAGTTTTGATCTAAAGGCATATGAAGTTGATACTGCCCTGGTTGAATGGCCTTTTACTTTAGCAGGTAGTTTTTTTCCAGCAGTTTTGTAAGCAAATGAGATGCAGTCTGAAAGCTATTTAGACAAAGTGACCTTAGAGAGACAGGCAAGACTGTTTGTCGGAGAAGGAAAAAACAATTGGTCAGATTTTCGAAAATCTTTAGTCCTGTGCAGGTAAAAATCGGAAAATTCTGTGGACATCCAAGTGGTGTAGTCTGTATTCTGATTTGTTACTGTAATTTGGGAAGAATACAGGTAATTCGATAGTTGTGTTTAGATTATGTTCTGAACATACCTTAGGGAGAAAGGAAGGATTAGTTCTGAGGAAGACTCTATCCTTGTGGAAAATATAAGGAGGTTGAATGGTGACAGCTTGCAATTCTGAAACTCTCCTATCAGATGTTATAGCAACTAAGAACAATGCCTTCCAAGACAACAATTTCAAGTCGGATGAAGAAGACGGTTCAAAGGGTGGAAAAATCGAAGAGGTGAGAACTAAGTTCAAGTCCCAGGGCTCTGGTGGTTGCCTGATTGGAGGTCTGAGGAGGACTCCTCCTTTCAAAAAGGTTTTGCTCAAAGAGTGGGACATAACTGGATTTCCCATGTAGCCAAAATGATAATTAGAGATGGCAGCTAAATGAACTCTAATGGTAGCAGTTGCAGTTCCTTCTTGAAAAATAGATGCAAGAAGGACAAGATAGACTCTATGGGAGCCATGTAGGGATCTATGCCTTGGTTAGCTGCCCAAATGGAGAACCTTTTCAATTTACTGGAATATAATTTCCTGGTGGAAGGTTTGTGTGAAGAAATCAGGATGTGTTTAACTGTAGGAGAAGGAGAAATACACCTGGCTATTCTTGGAACTGGAGCAGCCATGCTGTCAATTTCAGGGTTTGGATGGTAGGATGGCACTGTCCTGATTGATGAATCAGGTCTGGAGATGGTTCCAGAATCCATGGTTCCTCCAAGAGATAGGGCCACAGGAAGGAGAACCAGACTTGGCGAGGCCAGTAAGGAGCAATGAGGATAAGGGTACTCCAACAATTTTGCTTTCTGAATCACTTTTGGTATGAGAGGAAAGGGTGGAAAATCATAAAGGAGCCCCGGAGGCCAATTGTGGACCTGAGCATCCCTGGGTGACATCCTCGGATGGGGAATGAGGGCAAAGTAGTCACTGCATTTGATGTTCATGTACGTGGCGAATAGGTCGCAGCAAATTGGCCCCATTTTTGGAAAATCTCTAATGCAAATTCTGTATTCAGGGACCACTCGTGAGGCATCATAATTGCTCAACACAGTTTGTGTATCACATTGGACTTCCCCGGAATGTGCATTGCTACCAGAAAGCGTTGAGTGTCCATCGCCCATTTCCATACTCTTAGTGCCTCTCGACAAAGTGGGTAAGATTTGGTTCCCCCTTGCTTGTTTATGTACCACACTACAGACATGTTGTCTGATTGAATAGCAATTGTCCCGGTGGGAAGAGAAAGTACAGTTTTGTACCTACCATAAAATGTAGACGTTCCGAGTGTTCACATTGCTGCAGTCATCACACTTGGGTTATCCTGCCGTCAGGCGGTCCCGCAGTTGGCCAGAGTTCCAAAGTCTTGGTCCAGCGTCGGTTGCTGTCGCTTCTTCCCTGACGTCAGTGAGCCAGGGGTATACAAGAGGCATCCAACGCCATTTTCTTCAGTTTTTCTTGCCCCAGATGTCAGGTGCCCCCAAGCAGGTAGGCAATACATATTGCCAATAAAACATGTAAAGGAAATACAAGAAATACCTTCAGTTACAAGCAAATGCATCACAAAGGTTGTACCAGATAGAAAGGTACAGACAAGTTCAGCTAGGTCAGAGGGGATGGAGGGAGGGTAACCTGGACTGCAGCAGTGTGAACACTCGAACATCTACATTTATGGTAGGTACAAAACTGTACTATGTTCATCGTGTTACAGTGCTGCAATCATCACACTTGGGTTGAATCCCAAAGCTAAGGATGGGCGGTGGAGTTGAACAGGATTTGGAGAGGCTAGTAGGCTCTGCAGAACTGCAGTGGCAAAGCCAGCTCTGGTTTTAGAGTATAGAGGTAAGTGGTAGTGCTTGGTGAAGGTGTGCACTGAAAATGTTGCAGCCTCCAAAATATCCTTGGTTGGTACCCCCCTGAGAAAGGCTGTTGATATAGCTGTAGCCCTGGTGGAATGGGACCTAATGGTAGCAGGTACCAGTTTCCCATGATGTGTGTAGCAGAAACTAATACAATGTCCTATCCATTTTGAAATGGTCTGTTTTGAGATAGCTTTTCCTTGTGATTCTGTAGCATAAGATACAAAGAGCTGGTCAGATTTTCTGAAAGCCTTAGTTTTATCCAAATAGTAACGCAATTGCCTGTGAATGTCCAAAGAGTGCAGGAGCCTTTCTCCTTTGTTCTGGGGGTTTGGGAAAAAGGTGGGCAAATGAATGGTTTGGTTTAGGGCCACACTGGATACCACCTTTGGCATAAAGGAGGGGTTGGTTTGTAGAGCTACTCCGTCTTGATGAAAAATGAGGAAAGGTTCCACTGCCATTAGGGTCTGTAGCTCTGAGACTCTTCGAGCTGAAGTTATTGCTAGCAGCAGGGCAGTTTTCCATGATAGAAACTGTAAATCAGCTGTAAAAGCTGGTTCAAATGGCAGCAGTGTAAGCTTTTCCAGAACAAAGTTGAGATTCCAAGTTGGTGCTCTCCTGGGCGGTCTTATGTTCTTGGCCCCTCTGAGGTACTGTCTTAGCAGTGGATGAGAAAATAAAGGAGGATCCGTGTTGTAGTGAGCTAAAATCGCTGAGGTGTGGATCTTAATAGATGAAAATGAAAGTCCTTTGTGCAACATCTCAGTTAAATATTGTAGAATCTGGGGAATGTTTGGAACAGGGGGATTTTGGCCTTTGGCCTGGTTCCAGGTGCAAAATCTTTTCCATTTGTCTGAACAGGCTTTCCTGGTGCTGGGCCCTCCTGGCCTCCAGAATGACATCCATAACAGCTTTAGAGAGAAATGTTGGCTGGTTGTTTAGGTTATTTGCCATGCAGCCAGATTTAACGTCTTGAGCTGGCTGTGTAGAATCTGATCGTTTTGCTGAGTGAGCAGGTGAAGAATTTGAGGCAAAATCCATGGTGGTCTGTGGGCCATGTTCCTTAGTACTGGATACCAGTGCTGGCGTGGCCAGTCTGGAGCAATGAGAATCATTTGTGGCCTCTCTAATCTGATTTTCAGCAGCACCTTTGCTAGAAGAGGCAGTGGAGGAAAGGCATACACTGTCAATGTTTTCCAACTGAATGAGAGGGCGTCCACTTTCCAGGCTAGTGGGTGGAATGTCCTTGTGCAAAATTTTTGGAAGTTGGTAGTTTTGGGGGTTGGCGAACAAATCTATGTCTGGGCGTCCCCATTTGTGAGTTATTGCAAATACTTGTGGATCTAGTTTCCACTTGTGCGGATCCATGATGTTTCTGCTTAGGTCGTCTGCCAATGTGTTTTTCTTTCCTGGCAGGAATTGTGCTTGTAGGTGAACTTGGTAGGTCAGTGCTGTGTTCCACAAGGTCACTGCTCGTCGGCATAGGGAGTAGGAGCGAGTGCCCCCTTGCTTGTTTATGTACCACATTACTGTGGTGTTGTCTGTCTTTATTAGGAGTTGTCCTGGATGTAGGAGGTCCTTGAAAGCTGTTAGGGCATTCTGTACATCTAGCATTTCTTTTTGATTGATATGCAGATGCCTTTGATCTGTAGACCATTTGCCCTGAATGCACTGTCCTGCCATGTGTGCTCCCCAGGCATAGTCCGATGCATCTGTTGTTATAGTGTGCCTGGCTGTGGGTAAGGTAAAAGGCCGACCCTTGTTGAGGTGACATGCCTAAGCACACCATAGATACTCCTGTTGAAGGCAAGGAATGAGTGGTATTATTGTTTCCAAGCTGTGGCTGTGCTGAGTCCATACACTTTTCAGGTACCACTGTAATTTCCTCATATGCAATTTTGCAAATGGTATTAGTAGTATGCAAGATGCCATGAATCCCAAGGCCTGCAGAATTTTTCTTGCAGGGAGTTGGGTCTTTGTTGCCATCATTTTGAAGTATTGAGTCAGCTGTTCTTGCTTGTCTGGCGTGAGATAAGCCATCTGGGCCGTTGTATTTAAGCTGGCACCCAGGACTATTATGTTTTGTAAGGGCACTAGTTTTGATTTCTTTTCATTTACTGTGTACCCTAGGCAACTTAATAGATGTTTGACAAACGCCAGATGCTTTAAAAGAATGTCCTTGCTTTCTGCTTGAATAAGGCAGTCGTCCAGGTATGGATATATTTGAATTCCTTTTTGTCTGCTGTATGCAATTACTGGTGCCAGGCATTTTATGAAGACCCTGGGCGCAGTAGATTAGCCAAAGGGCAGTGCAGAGAATTGATAAGGAGTTGAACGTGCAATAAATCGGAGGTATCTTCTGCAATTTTGTCTGATAGGGATGTATAGGTATGCCTCCTTGAGGTCCAACGTTACTAGCCAAGCCTTCTTGCCCAGCATGGGAAGAAGGTGCTGTAGTGTTAGCATCCTGAATTTGGGTACTTGCAGATAAGCGTTTAGAATTGAAAGGTCCAGAATGGGTCTCCAGGCTTTGTCCTTTCTGAGGACTAGAAAGAGTCTTGAGTAAAATCCTTGTCCTTGCTCTTGTGTAGGTACCTGTTGAATGGCTCTCATGTCCATGAGAACTGTAATTTGTTTTTGAGCCTCTGCCCATTGATTTGGTGGCAGGTTTGGCATTCCTTTTATCCTTGGCAAAGTGTGAAAGTGGAATCTGTATCCTTGTGAGACAATATTTAGGACCCATTTGTCTTTTGTGATAATGTGCCAGTTGTCTGCAAAAAGTGCTAATTTTCCTCCCAAGGGAGCTGCCAAGAGAGATTTGCTTGGCAGTCTGAGGGTTAAGTCATTGTGTCTGTCTTCTGATAGCTTGGGTCCTGTCTTCTCCTCCTTTCTAGGTTGTGGTACCCCATTGGCGAGGCTTGTAAGGGCCTTGTGACTGACCTCTGCCCCTTGGGCATCTGTATCTGCCCCTCTGTGGTTTGTCAAAAGCTGGAAAGGACCAGTTTTTTGTTTGCCAGTTTCTGCTGAAACGAGGGGGTTGAACCTGTAAAAAAATCCTTGACCGTCTGCATAGATTTTGCCTTATCCTCCATTTTCTTTAAGACCTCTTCTGCTTTTACACCAAATAAAACATCCTGCTGTAAAGGTGCATCCAATAACTTTGCTTTAACATGATCAGGTAGAGTTTGTTCTTTTAACCAAGCATGTCTATGTACGACAGACCCAGTCACTGCTGCTCTACAGGCAGCCTCCAATGAATCAAATCCACATTGCAAAGTATGTTTTCCCACTTGTTCAGCTGCATGCAACAAATCTTCAGGCTGCTCTGAATGTGTGATCATTTTTTGTTTTAACTGAGACATCAGGTATTGCTGATATTTCAGCATGTGAAACTGGCAATTTAAGGCCGTCATAGCTAGAGTAGCTGAGGTATATACTTTCTTTCCCCATCTGTCTAGTGCTCTGGAATCCCTTTCAGAGGGTACAGGATTTTTAGCAATAGAGGCCTTAACCCCTCTGGGACCCTGGGAAATGGTTTCTGGATCAGCAACAGGGCTTTTATATAGGAATTTGTGAGAGTCAGGGACTCTGTAGTATCTGTCTGGTTTGGCTGGTGCAGGGGGCAGAGAGTCTGGGTTAAGGCTAGATTCTAAATAAACATCATCCACAATGTCTAACACAGGAGGGATAGCAAGTGGTCTGTGCTGGGGTAGTAAAAGGAACTCTCGGAGCCTTTTCTTAGAATCAGAGTAATCCTGGCCTTCCCAGTGCAAATGTTCCCTCATGGTATGTAAAGTTTCCCCAAAGGAGTAGTCTTCTGGGGGAGAAGCTGAGGGAATAGACTCTTCAACATCAGAATCTTCATAAGGGGGAAAAGAGTATTCCTGTTCCTCAGAAGAATCTGAGGAAATTGAGACCTGGTCAGAGGAAGCATAATCCTCCTCTTGTCTTGGCCTTTTATCAGGAGGGGGATGGGAACCCCTGATTAGGGTAATTAAATCTTCAGCCATCTTAAGCATCTGTTTCTTAGGCATGGGGCCTTGCACTGGAGACTGCTCACTGCTGTACAGTCTTTTTTGTTTTTAAAGGAGATTTCAGCTTAGCATAAGATTTGATGGTGAGCGTAGTCGGTCTGAAGACACCTTCAGCAACTGAAGGCATTTCAGCTGCACCGGAATCTCCTTCTGTTCTGGAGTCGGAAAGGGCTAAGGATGAAGGCTGCGGCAGCCTAGTAATCTCAGCTTGGGAATCGGAGGCCGTCGGAGGTTCTAAATCAGCGGTCGTCAGGGGCTGCGTAGGCACCTCACTGAAAACCGGAGAACCGGCGACTGGGCCCGCAGAGGCCTCAGAGTCTGGTTTGGGTCTCGGCTGCCTGCCCTTATCCTTGCGTTTTTTATGCATGCCGGTCGTTGGTTGCTCCGACGGCATGGTATAATTAAATGTCCTACCAAAGTAATGTCGGGTGAAATCAAACCGACGTTTAATAGTATATTTATTAAACCTAGCACAAAATCGACAACCTGTGACATCGTGGTCTGAGCCTAGGCAAGGAATACAATAAGAATGAAAGTCCTTATGAGGTATTTGCTTCCCACAAGAAATACAATTGTTAACTTTTTCTGACATCGGGCTGAGGCAAGAAAAGGTGAAATTCGAATTGAAAATCTCAGGAGTCGGCCGATCGGCACTTGCGAACTGCTTCTGCTTCGGGCACCACGCGGCAAGAAAAACTGAAGAAAATGGCGTTGGGTGCCTCTTATATACCCCCTGGCGCACTGACGTCAGGGAAGAAGCGACAGCAACCGACGCCTGACCAAAACTTTGGAACTCTGGCCGACTGCGGGACCGCCTGATGGCAGGATAACCCAAGTGTGATGACTGCAGCATTGTAACGCAATGAACATCTGTGAAGTGCTTGCAATGTGTATAGCACCGCTCTCATCTCCAGAAGATTTATGTGGAAGTGTTTTTTGTGATCCTGCCAGATACCTTGGACCGTCATTCCCAGATAATGACCCCCCCCACACCCCATCTGGGAAACGTCCGTGGTCAAGACTGCATTTTGTTGAGGGGGATCACATGGATGATCTAGATGAAGCTGATCCGTATGTAACCACATCAGATACTTCTTGCAGGACTTTGTGATGAGTATTTGGTGAGACAAGGGGAGATCCTGCATTGACCAATGGGAAAATAGTAGCCACTGAAGTACTCATGTGTAGACGGGCTAAGGGAACCAAGAGATTGGTGGAAGCCATAGTCCCTAGAACCTGAAGGACAATCCTGGCCTGTACTTTTGTCTTTTTTCAGCAAGAATCTGACTTAGTTGTGCAATGATCCTATCCTTCCTGGTGTCAGTTTTGCTGTCATGGTGGTTGAGTCTATGTCTAAGACTAAGAAGACAATGTGCTGTGATGGAGATAAGGCTGATATTTGTTAGATTTACTGTAATCCCTAATCTGGCGCACAAGGATAGAGTCTCGTCCCTGGCTCGGATTAGTGGTGCTTGGTGGCAGTAGTGAGGAGACAGTTGTCTAGGTACTGAAACACCTGGAATCCTTGACATCTCGGGTGAGCCATTACCACTGCCATGCATTTGGTGAACACTCTGGGGGCTGTAGTGAAGCCAAAAAACACTGTTCGAAATTGAAAATGGCTGGCTCCCAGCCGAAAGCTTAGATGTCTTCTGGAGTGCCTGTCCATTTTGATATGGTAGTACGCGTCCTGAAGATCTATGGAGCACATCCACTTGTTTTTCCCGATAAAGGGAAAAATTGACTGCAGAGTGATCATACGAAACTTGGATTTCTTTACAGACTTGTCGAGTTTCCTGAGATATAGGATTGATCTCCGTCCTCGGTCTTTTTTGGAACTAAAAAGAATCTGAGTAAGTTCTGGATCCTACTTGCTCTGTGGGGACTTCTTGGATGACTTTTTTGAAGCAACGAGATTACCTCTGATGTTGCATGGTTTAACTGAATGGGTGTGACATCTGGTAAAGAGCGATTTACTGGGGAAATCGTAAACAAAGGGAATGAGGTAATCTCTGGAAATTATATTTTGTACCCAACGATCTTGGGAAATTTGTAGCCAGGCACTTGGGTACAGTGAGAGATGACCCCCCCCCGACTGCCTCCAGAGATGGACAGTCAGGCAACCCCCTCAGGGGCAATAGAAGGGACGATCAGAGAAAGCATCTCTCCCTGATGTTGTGGACCCCCTCTGCCACGAGCACAGCATCTTCCATTATATCCTCCTCCTTTGCGTCTAGGGGAGGGCTGACGTTGAGATCCAAAAAAGAGTTGAACCATCAAAGAGGATGTTGGTAAAGGAAGACAAAACATTCCATAAAGTTGCATAGATGCATCCAGAAATGTCTCCTAAGAGAGATTCCTGCTGCGGCTGCCTTGCTAGCTCAGTTAGCTGCATAGGAAATCAGCCTCATGGAGGAGTTAGCGATAGATGTAAGGGTGGAGAGCTGCTCAGATACCTTGTCCATGGATTCCGAAGCTACTGAATCCTGAAGGGTATCTCCCAACTCTTTCAGGAGATCCCTTTAAAGTCCAGTAAAATGGGACAGGTAATTCAGCGATTGTAAGGTAAATGCCGCTGAAGAGAAGGTATGCTTTCCATACCTATCCATTGTCCTAGACTCTTTATTAGGAGGACGGATATTTGAAGATGTCTCCAACAACTCCTTTTTTGTGGCCGCTGCTACCACCATAGCATCCACAGGAACTCCCTTAGAAAGAAAAGATTTGTCTTCCGGAGCGGTCATAAATTTGTTTGGCCTCCTCGGGACAGGCTCCACTGTGTCCGAGGAGGTCCAAGCTTTCCGGGATATGACCCCCAAAAGTTGGTCATACGGCAGTGTCACCCAGGAGGTGGAAGGTCGGGAACCAAAGGCCTCAAGGTACACAGATTCATCCAAAGTAGGGTTACAGGTCTTCCAATCACCCCTCTGTCTAAAGATTTCAAGGATGTCTGCAAAGAGACATCCTCAGAAGAGGATCTTGGGGATCCTTCTGACTCATCCAAATCAGTGTCTGATGTGACAGACTCAGGTGAGTCGATGTGCTTCCTCTTATAAAGTCTCTTCCGAGGGACCTCTCCAGTGGGATAATCTGGGGAGGTCTTAGAAGAGGGGACACCTCCAATTGGGGTTCCTTGAGTCTCTGGTTCCCTATGCTGAGGGGCGGGCTGGGGAGAAGAGGTTGCTACCGGCTGCTGGAGGGTCACTGGGTCCAAAGGCAGGGCTATGGCACTGGACAAAGCTTTCTCTATTGCTTCGAAGGCCTTACCGCTCCGAGGAAATGGAAGGTCGGCTCAGAGCAGGAGGGACAGGTTCCGAAGCAGATGTGGGAACAGAGCTCAGTTGAGCCGAAGCACCGATAGGGAGAGTCGGTTCCGAAGAAAAACCGGGGTGACTATCCTTCTCAGAGTCGACCCAACAGCGTCGGCTCCCAGACCCCTCGGCTCCAGACTAAGCCGATAAGGATTGAGTTATTGGTTCCGAGGAAGCAGGAAGAATTCTTGGAACCGTAGGATCCAGCACAGAAGGACTCGAAGTGTTCGACTCGGAGAGTGAAGCAGTCGGAGGAGAAGCAGTAGTGTGAAGATGGGACGGTTCCAAAGCCTTTGGGTCTGGAAGAGCTAACTTTTTAGCTAGCGCCGGGTCACAGAGTAGCCTCTTCTCCACCCACTCAATATCCCCATCAGAAAGTGTCCTGGAGGAACGGGTGGGGATAGAAGGAGATCTCCTCCTTTCCAAAACAGGAGATCTCAAGGTTTGTGAGATGGGATCCAAAACAGGTTAGTGTCTCGATATAGAAGGTTGTCTCGGCACCAAAGAAACAGACAGCACCAAGACAGAAGAACCGGAATCTGAGCCAGAACTCCTCGGCTCCGTTGCTTTAGACTTCTTTGATGGTTCTGAAGCTGGAACTGATGGGAGATTTTCTTTTCAGAGTTCTGGGAACTGTCTGACCAAGTTCCAGCTGTTCCTGGAAGGAACTAGTCATAAGACCCCTGTCTATCAGTTTTGTTTTTCTTTCATTAAGAATCCCTAGTACTAAACGCATGACAGAAAGTACAGGGTTCTTGTAAATGAGCCTCTTCAAGACAGTACACACAGCTGGTGTGACTGTCAGTTAAAGACATTTTTTGAGAACACTTGTCACATTTTTTAAACCCAGAAGGGCGGTTTTCTTTATGATCTCTGTCTTTATCTTTGAACATTTTCCTGGTAATAAAAATAACAATATAATCCAATAACAACAAGGCAAAGTACCACTAACAAAAAAAAAAATAATTATATATATATTTTTTTTATATAGGAAAGAAGGACTCACACTCCGAGAGGAAGGGCCTCTAATTTAAATGGGCAACTACGGCCCTCTAACTAAAACGGGCTGTACAATCCTCAAGAAAATGGGACAGGGGAGCAAACTCTCTCAACAATCACACAGGTAATGGGTAAAACTCCTAATATAGAATAATAGTATATTTTTTCAATAATACTTGATTTTTTGTCTAATTTCCTTCTACTTGGCCAACGAGCCACTAAGGAGACAACCTCAAAGCTTTTGCGGCAAACGAGATCTGGGGAATTGCCATGATGCACCA
This sequence comes from Protopterus annectens, assembly GCF_019279795.1. Lineage (NCBI taxonomy): Eukaryota > Metazoa > Chordata > Ceratodontiformes > Protopteridae > Protopterus > Protopterus annectens. Next base: position 1,704,343,422 of record NC_056728.1, on the reverse strand, counting down.
TGGGATAGGGGTTAGCCTAGAGCCAGTAAAAGCTCTCAAGCTTTAGTATCAGCCGGGTCGCAGCAGAGAATCGGCTCCAAATCCATCCAGCAAGAATTTGGTGAGATAGGACTACATAACATTGTATATTTTTTGAATCAGGATGCAGAGTCTTTTTTCACATCCATACCCAATGATGAAGGTCTTAGGTTTCTACATAGTTACTTGATGGAGCACAGTAATTTTAGTGATGATTGTTCTGATATCTTCCCTTGTAAACTTGATTTTAGGACATAATGTGTTCTTATTCAATGGAGTTTATTATTGGCAGAAACAGGCTGTTGCCATGGGCACACCCTGTGCTAATAGTTATGCAAACTTAATTATGTTGCATTGGGAAGAGACATATGTCCTAAAAGGCAACAGATTTTCTGAACACATATTTAAGAGATTAGTGGATGACTTTTTTCTGTTATGGACGGACATGAAGAGGCTATTACAGCATTTATCGAGTATTTACATAGTACAACTTATTTCTTAAAATTTACCTTTAAATGCCCCAAGCTGGTCATGGATTTTTTAAATGTAGAAGTCTTTAAGATGGAAGATAATAAGATAGCTACCAGACTTTACAGGAAACCCTGTCGTACAAATACAATGTTGAGAAGAGACAGCATGCACCCATGTAGGGTGTTTAGGAATGTACTGAAAGGCCAGGGTATGAGAATGTCGAGGTTAAACAGTAAGGAAAGCACTTTTGATTCTAACCTAACTACCCTCGCACAAAAGACAGGGGTTACGGGACTAAAGAAGTGGAAGGCATGGTCAGAGAAGTGAGAGTTCTGAGGAAAAGTTCAGCTCGACCTTATTGTTCAGGTAATGTCACTGGTAACTATGAGTGGACCATCAATGATAATATTGAGAGAGAGTCAACTTTTTGATGCATTATACATTATGCAAAATAATTAAAAAGAATTGGCCAGTCCTATTACCAGATACGAAGATCAGTAAGATTGTAAGACAGCATCCACATTTTATCTTTAAGAACAAATAATCTCTAAAGAGATTGTTATGTTAGAAAACGGGGTGTGAGAAGACAGACATGGGGAGGAACAATACCTTGTCGTGAATGTAATTTTTGTCAGCATATAGACAGCAATAGGAGGTTTGTACATCCCACCAGCAAATAAGTGTTTGAGTTTAAGGTTAATGCTGATTGTTCCACTGTAAATGTGGTTTATATATAGCTTGCTGTTCAGCGTGTAAATGTTTTTACATAGGCAAAACCAACAAGATGCTAAAGGACAGAGTCGGAGAACATCTATTGGCTATAAGAAATTCAGATACTAGGAATGCCCTAGCGAAACATGTATATGAGAAGGGGATCTACATCAGTTTAAGTTTTGGGGAACATTTAGGAGACATTAAGGACATTACAAAGCAGCATGAGACTGGATGGATTGTTAGATTTCAAGCAGATGTACATCAAGGTTAAATGGTTATGTACCTTTAAAACCAATTCTTAAAGCTAGTTATTTAAATACCATATTTCTTCGTAAGACCTAACCAGAGCATAAGGTCTAGCATGGTTTTCCAGGGTGGTCATGATACAAGCCCTACCCCAAAAATAAGCTCCAGTTAAGATTGTCAACAGCACACGACGGGCGTGTTGAATTATAAAATAATATTACTGACACCCATTGACTGAGGTTATCATACTCTGCTCGCCATTTTCGGACCATATGGACACCCAACTTCTTCCCTTTGCAGAAAGTCATAAGATTCTTTCCCTTGGAGTCCTCCACGATTCTTACTGTAACCCTAATCATCACTCACACTTGACGGTTGAGATCCTTGGCCCACTGGCCCATAAACACTGGCAGGTGTACTTCAACTGGTCAAAGTACAGACAACGTGCGTAAAGCATGCTCACACTTGATAATGAACGTCTGTGTTTGTGTCTTCTTAACTGTCGCCATTTTGTGTTGCCACTCCAATCTCGTAAGTCTTCAATTAACACCCCCCCCCCCAGACAAGATGAGTGCAAAAAAGAAAAAGCTATTCTGTCGAGTACAAGAAAGGAATCATGGAGGACTCCCAGGGAAAGAATCTGACGGCTTTCTGCAAAAAGAAGTTAGATCTCCGAATGGTCCGAAAATGACATGCAGTGTACGATTACCAAAGTCAACAGGCCAACAAGGGAAATGCTAAGAAGTGCAAGTGTGGATCAGGTCAGCAACCATTATTTCCTGAGCTGGAAGACCTCATCTGTGAATGGATTGCTAACAGGAGAGCAAAGGCTTTGGTTGTGCGCAGGGCTGATATTCAAGCATTTGCCCTTGCAATGGCACCACAGTTAGAAATATCCCCAGAAGAATTCAAAGCAACACAACATTGGCTAGATGGTTTCCTTCAGCGATATGAACAGTCTTTAAGAAGATCAACAACACTGTTCAAGTTGGAAGATACTGAAGTTATTAAACATGCACTTGCGTTCAAGTCCTTTGTTGATGGCATCGACTTTTCTAAATACCAACTCTCCAACATGATTGCTATGGATGAAACTGCAGTATTTATGGGCCATGGATCTCAAACAACAATTGATCAGAGGAGGGTCTCGTCAATCTACATTCCTTCCACTGGTTACGAGAGTGCACGTGTTACCTGTATTTTGGCAATTCGTCTAGATGTAAAGAAAACCCCACCTCTAATCATTAGTAAGGGCAAGAAAGATAAGACTGAACGTGTTTCAGGCATTTACATTTTTGAAACCAAAAAAGCCTGGTTCACGTAAGCAGTTATAAGGAAGTGGGACAATGTAATGCTGCCACTTGTTTTGCGAGGTGGCAAAATAGGTCTGCTAGTCTGGGATTCAGCCAGCACTCGCCGCGCTAAAGACATGAAGAAATTCCTTGTACGGAAAAGAATAGATCAAATAATGATTCCCACAGAAATGACTGCCTATCTCCAGACTCTTGATATTGCAATAAACAAGCCATTCAAGGATCATTTGCGCATGGAACTCAATGACTATATTGAAAATAGAATGGAGAGAAATCAGCATGGAAACTTTGTGAAGCCTAGCCTGCAAGAGGTCGTGACTTGGGTTAAAATTTCATGGGATAAAATCACTGACAGCTGTGTTGCCAATGCACTACGAGCAGGCTACTTGGACAAGCAGTGCTCATTTAAGGAGAGCTCTATTGTTAGGCATGACAGATCGGGGCCAATAGTTCTACAGAAAATGGAGTTGCAAGAAATTCAGGGGTTGGAGACTTATGACAATGTTCCAGAAGATGACACGACTGTATCTGAATAACTTTTCCATTATCGGGGCAACAGAATAGATTGCTTCTGCTTTTAGTTTTCTTCCCCTCCTCCAATAAACATGTACTGAGATTTTTCTGCACTTTCTGTTAAGCATGAAGTATTGCACTGTGAAAGCCAAGGTGTAGATATTCTGAAGTTGAAATGTTTGTTGCACTGTTTATGAAGAATTCTCACACAGCTGTTAACACGTTACTTAGAACTGCTGTCCAATAACAGAAAAGTACCAAATAAATGTCAATTTATGTACATGAATGAATGTCAATTGTTGTACAGGGAGTTAAATAAGGTATCTCCTGATAATAAGCCCTAATGCGTATTTCAGCGGGGGAAAGAGTATAAGACCCGGTCTTATTTTCGGGGAAATACTCTAGCTTAGTAATTAAACATGTGACTGATTTTATTTGATGTATTGACTACATAAGAGCTGTTGGTTTTTAATCACTTTATATTGGTCTGAAGAGCTCAGTTGGGCATGAAAGCACTTACCTTTTAAATAAAACTTTTTTTTTTTTTTTTTTTTTTACACTTCTGTTTGCTGTCATGGTTGGTCTTGAGAAGTATTTTTGGATTTCTGGTTTTAATATTCTACAGACTTATCTTTTTGCTGTTCTTGGACCTTTTCTAGACAGACGCTTTAGAAGAATCCCACAAACTATTCCATCATTCTAGCTAGAGTGTTTCCAAAACAGAATTCCTCAAAAGGAGACTCAGGACTAATAGAATCATCTTCATCAGAATCACAAGCCAAAGGTGAAGGCATCAGGGAAGAGTAAGACAAGGACCCTTTATCGGACTCTCAATCCTCATCTGAGAAATCTGGTTCCCTAGTCCGTTCGGAAGGAGTTGAAGTCTAAGAGGGAATAGGCACAGAAACCCCTTGGGGAAGCTACATGGTCATTAAGGCATCAAACAGGCCTTGAGTAAACTTCTGCCATTCCCTTTGAGGATCCTTAGGGCATACAAAAGTATGCTCAAGTCTTCTGCTTTTTCTTGGTAGCGACATCAGCCCTAATAAAACACTGGAGGTTCTGACCCATGATAAGACTCAATAAGAGAACCAAGAACCTCTTCCCCATCCAAAATCTGCCGAATACCTCTATAGCAATCCAAGATAATTAACAATGGTTCACCCCCGACGTCCGGAGCAGATGCCTGTCAAATCTCAGATGATGTGCAAAAGGAAGGATCCATGCCAGCCTCAGACTGAGTCACAACAGAGGAATCGGACCTAGACATCGGGATGGGCTACAGAGCTGTCGCCCACTTTTAGAGAAACATTTGGTAGAGAATGGACAGCCAAAGAATCTGGCCACGATTTCTTGGCCTTCTTACTCAATGCTACTTCAGGGTTCGAAGATTCCACCATGCTACCCTGGGCTAACAGTTTAAACCTCTGGTTCTCAAGATAGATGACCAGGGAAGACAAACGGCTTCTAGGAGTCTTAGGCAAAAACATTTTACAAATGCTACAGGATGTACGATCAGGGGAAGCACCCAGACAAAAAAAAAAGACACTGTTTGTGACGAACTTTATGGGAAATCTGCTTCCCACACTAACATTTTCCCCTCCTGGATGACAAACTCCAGGCAACCAAAAGAGAACAAGACAAAAAGAAAAAAAGACAAACAGGGCATTTATCTGATGGTTAGGTATTCAGCACAGTAAAAGTGCATTCAGACTGATGAGCATGATGGCATTCGGACTGGTGGCAAATAACTTCTGGTTAACTGCGTTCGCACATCACCTTCATGCCCTACATCCTGAAAGGGGAGCATAAGCGTGACATACAGCGCATACAAGATCTAAAGGCTTTGGTACACTGGCCAAACATTTGGCTATCCCTGGCAGGAGATCCCCAAGGTAAAGAATACAGCAACAGTGACATAGGACATCAATAGCTTCTTGACATGACTTCTCAAACTCTCATGGACTGCTATGTAAGTTCACCACTATTTTCAATACATTTCGCAAACATTAAATAGTCAAAAATAAGGAATGTGACAATGAGGGCATCACTGCTTCAACACTCTCCTAACGAAAATATCCATGCAATCTCTACAGCTCTCACATATAAACAATTTCACTATAATCACATAAACAGGGCATTTTTATCATTAACATTATAAAAAAGTTGTATATGCCTACATCCATGAACAGCAACAATAACACGGATAAAGCTCAATGAAACAGCATTTTAACAGTACCACTCCGGTGTTGTAGCACCAATTGGGTTAGTGGTGAAATGGTTAAGTTGAAGGATATGAAACTGTTTTTAGTTAATTTTCTGTGTATGCACTCTCAAGCTAGGGTACATTTTTAACTCCACACTTACCCTTCAACCTTTATTTAATGTCACTTTCTTATTCAGCTTTTACAGTGCTATACCCTTTAGTATGGAAGTGTACGATGATTGCAGACTTCAACAGAGTGAGAAGCTACACCCTCTGCTAGGCATAGCCCCTCTCCCTGAGGTGCATACATTTTCACAGGTTCAAAAGCTCATAGGTGTATACTAGACTAACAACTACTGGGGCCTTTATAAGTCCAGACATACAACCCAAATGCATACCACAAGTTATTCTGCCTTAAAGGTTATTTTAAGGAGTGCATGTTAGTGCAAGATTTAATGGCTGCCTCTGTCCATCACCAACATAGGTGTCAGACCAGCAGTGAATGTCCAATTTCCTATCCACCTTAGAGATAGCTGTACTAATGGAAGTAGTAAAGGCAACAAAACCCTCTACATAGAAGGGTCAGAGAGCTTCACCATGTTAAAAATTACTGTTGCAATTCTATTCTAATTTTGTTTTCTCATCTTAAATGGAAGTCACAATCACACACACCCTTATTATAGAACCCTAGCTACTGTAAATCTTGGGAGGTATCATGGAAAGATATTCCGGAGGGCAGCCAAACCAAGGGAAGCTCTAGACCTGGACTGTAAATCCAGCTTAGTGAGATATGAAGGTACAGACTTTTAACCAAGTGGTTGCAGCACAAATGCCATCAACTAGGACTTTAGAGAAAAGGGCAGGGGAATTTGCAATTGATCTAATAGATGAGCCTTGGGAGATCCAGTTGAGGACAATCCCCTCTCTTTGTAGACATGGGAAATACACTCAGATAGCTGCAAGAAAGTATTCCCTTAGACACTCTTTTACCAAATTTTGCTGAGGAAAAGGAAGCCAACAACTGGTTGGTCTTTCTGACGTTTAGTATACTGTAAGTAAATCATAAGCTAACAATGCACATCCAGAAGATGCATGTACTTTCCTTTATTGGTAAAACATGGGAAGAAAACAAGGAGGTTGGCAGAGTAGTAGAGTGATGATTCAGAAGCCACCTTAGGAATAAAGGCTAAGTTTGTTCTCAAAGTGATTCTATTCTTGTGGAAAACTTAGTAAGGAATTTTACAAGAAAGAGTGTGGATCTCTGATACTCTATGTGTTGAAATAACTGCTACCAAAAACAAAGTTTCCCAGGAAAGTTATTTCAAATCAGCTGTAGGTACAGGCTCAAAAGGAAACCTCATAAAAGCCTGCAAGAGAATGGTAATATCCCAAAGGGAGGGAATAGGGTCTTCTAAGGGGGGCCCTCAGTAGAAAGGTGACCTTAGGAAGGCCATAAACAATTTTAGTCAAGCAATGGGGACTGATTTTCTCCAACGTGAAAACTGGAAGTAGCAGACAAATGAACTTTAATAGTAGAGTAACTAGAACCACTGTGAAAAAGAGAAGCCAAAAATTCTATGACAACCAGGAGAGGAGCTGAAAAGGGATCCAAATTCCTACTAGAAGCCCAGACCTTTCCATTTACTTTCGTCAATCTTCCTGGTTGAAGGTTTCTGTAAGTCAGAATATGAAGAACTTGGGAAGACAGTCTGGACTGCCTAACCATCCCCTGAACTAGAGAACCCATGCAGTCAACGCCTAGGCTGCTATGTTTGGGTGACGCATTCCAGTTAGGTGAAAGAGAAGATCTGGAGCAGGGTCCAGCACCCAACACAGGTTGAATCAAATGAGACCAGGGGAAAGGAAACCATACCTGTTCAGGTCAGAAGGGCACAATGAGGATCACTGTACCTTGCTCCATGTTGCTTTCTGCCAAAACTTTGGAATGAGAAGTGTGGATGAGTAGGCATAAAGGAGACCTGGGGGGGGGTCAAGTGTGGGTTAGATCATCCCTTGGTGATTCCCCTGTTGGGGAATTAGGGTAAAGTAACTGTTGCATTTGGTGTTGGCAGGGTAAGCAAAGAAGTCATAGCAAAGTCAGACTCTATGGCTGAACATCTGATCCTCCATTGCCAGGTTGAAGGACCACTCGTGTGGGAGGATATACTTCCTCAACCTACCCGGTAATATATACTGGATTTCCCCAGTATGTGCATTGCCATCAGAAAGCACTGAGAAGACATTGCTCACTGCCAAGACCTCATGGCCTCTTGCCATAATGGGTAAGAATGTGTTCCTCTCCAAATGGTGATGTATAAGACTACTGACATCAGTCTGGATAGAGATCACACCCTTGGGGAAGGAGTGCTGGAAGGCTGGTGATGCTAAGAAGACTGCCCTCATCTCCAGGATATTGATATAAAGGCTAGCCTCTGAAGGCGACCATATGCCTTGGATAGTCATTCTAGAAAATGCATCCCCAACACAGCTGAAAAGCATCCATGGTCACAGTGACCTGGAGAGAAAGAAGAACAAAGGGTCTACCTAAAGACAGAATTAGAGATTTTATCCTCCACTGAATATGAGTTTTACAATTTCTGGCAAATGACACTGGAAAACTCATGAGTTTGCATCTAACTGACAACAGAATGGTGAGGGTCCACTGGAACACCCTCATATGTAATCTGGCTAGAGGAACTAGGGTAATGATGGCTGCCATCGAGCCAAGAAGCAGCAAAATCACTTTAATGGATGCTTGTAATGGGAGAGTACAGACAACGCCTGTTGCTGAAGCGTGAGAATATTGGACTCCAGCAGTTTGGCCATCTGTAAACTACAGTTGTATAAAATCTTACCACAACAGCAGATGTCCTTCTCTTCACTGTTGCAGTATTCCTAACACTAGGGATCCCTTGCCAAGGGTAGCCAGATCTCCGGCCATTATACCAAAGCCTTACAATTACTAGTAGGTCATATGTCAAATGTATGCCCTCCACCTGCTCACTGTATCAGGCATAAAGGTGACGTACAGATTTACCTACCTCAAAACTGACAAGCCCCAGGAGGAATAACAGTCCACAGGAGTAAAGGAGAAACATGTGCTTCCAGAAGGAGAAAAAGAAATAAGACGTAAAGAAAAAAGGGGGAGGAAGAGGGAGCAAATACTGCAACAGTGAACAGATGGACATTGAGTGTTATGGATGACTTTATACAACTGTACTATATCCTTCCATATCACTGTTGTAGTATCCTTTACTCTAGGGATAGTACAAAAGCTCAAGAGGAAAATTAGGAGGAGGAAGGTCCAGCAGAGCCCTCAAGAAAGCCGTACAGGACAGCCTTAGCAAATCCAGCTCTAGAAACTACATCCAGCTTATAATGTTTAGTAAAAGTATGTACAGAAGTCATAGTCGCTGCCTCAAGGATGGAGCTGGTATCCAATCCTTTGAAAAAAGCACCAGAAGAAGCCACAACCCTGGCAGAAAAAACCTTAAAAGTAAAAATGCTTTTCCCATGAAAAGGCTAATGGAAATAAATGGCCTTAGAGATCCAAGAAGAAAATGTTTGCTTACAAACAGCCAAACCTAGAGTCCTAGGATGAAAAGAAACAAAGTTGTTCAGATTTACGAATGGCTTTTGCTTTGCCTAAATAATATCAAGAGTTGTTCATGCAAATGTTTGATACTGGTGTGAAGAACCTTCTCATTAGCAGACTGTGGGAAAGGGAAAAAAGCGGGCAAATGATCTGACTAAGAGACAATTCATTAAAGGAGAACCGCACCCAAACTGAAAAAACAATGTTTTTCAGGAAATCTTGAACTTTTCTGCATTGCTATTGCCTCCATATCAAAGTAAATGGTTACTGTTATTTTCTAATTTGTTATACCCCACAATGATCTGAAGGAGGCTGCCATGGCTAGCATTAATTTGTTTTATAGTCAATGCCTTCACCTTCCTGATGTTATGTTGGCGGGACAGAAAGCAATCCTTATGAGGAGGGGATTGTTCACTGTAGTTTTCCCTCTCATCATTTGACAACATTGCTGTGACTGCTTACCTTTCACTGTCAGCATCAATCTGGACTTTTAATTACTTTGCTTCTTTTCATTTTCATTAATGGCCATCTCTGTTGCAGCATTTTAAGGAATGTTTGAATGACATGCTTGAAAAAGTAGCTGAGTTAATTGTTCTTTTCAAAGTAACAACTGAAATTCAGTGTTCAAGTGTGAGAAATCTGACCCCTGTGGTTAATAGGTGCTACTTGGGCCAAGAGCTTGTGTTGCATTCACAGTTTAAATACTGTAGCTAGAATTAAAGTCTTTAATGTTAAAACTCCAGATGAAATGTGCACTTTTGCAAAATTAATTAGTGTAAAAAAAATGCAAAATCATATACTGACAGAAAGTAAGAAGAGTTAGATTAACATATTTGCTTTCTTTCTTTGTGGCACTGGGTTTTATTAAAGGGAAAGGCATTTGCATCTGAAAACTAAGTTTGAAAGCCCTTCCTTTGTTCAGACTCCAGGCTACACTGTTTATCTGAGGTGTGATGCTGGCAATCTGCAACTGATAAGGCACATTTAAAATGACATTGTTTAAGAGACATTATTAATGACTTTGTAGTTGGGGTGATTGATCCAACTTAATTACTCTGCCACTATTAGAAATTGTTGTGGTATAACACACGAGCCAAATGTAGTAAATTATGTTTTTCCTTTCTGTATGTGAAGTGTTTAGTCTTGTATTATACGGAAGGAAAACATTTTTTGGAAAGAAAAAAAAATGGACTTTTGGGTGGAGTTCTCCCTTACACATCCTGGGCATAAAAGAAAGATTAGTATAAAGAGACACCCTGTCCCCATGAAAAACTAGATAAGGAGAGACAGCCATAAGAGCCTGAAGCTCAGACACCCTTACAGCTGAAGTAAGGGCCAAAAGAACAGTCTTCCAAGTACAGTGTTGTAAGGAAGCTGAAGCTGCAGGCTCAAAAGGAGCCAAAGTCAATTTTTCAAGAACAAAATTAAAGGTCTCAGGAAGGAGGAATAGGCTTCATGGGAGGCCTAATATGAAGGACACTTTTAAGGAATTGTGTGACCTCAAATCTGAAAGCCAAAGGAGGAGACAAAGACAGACAAGCAGAAATAGCTGAATAATGGGCTTTAACTGAAGAATATGCCAACCCGGCATGGAGCAATTCACACATATGAGAGAGAACCAAAAGAACTTCTACAGAGTGGATCAGGTTATGAGCAAGCCACCAAACAGAAAATATCTTCCCAGATTTCCTGGCCTGCTCCAGAACCCGAAACATGTCCTCAGAAAAAAGGTTCCTGAAAAGGATCAGAACCCTATCACCCATAGTATCAGTTGAAGAGTAGACAAGTGAGTATGGATGAGAAACCCCTTGTCTTGTGTGAGTAGGTCCACCCTGTGAGGTAACTTGTAGTGATTGCCCTTGGCTAACTGCAAAAGAAGAAGAAGAAGGAACCAATGCTGTTTAGACCAAAAGGGAGTCACAAAAGATTTTGGGAGAGTCTTGTTCTATACTGAACAGGACCCTTGAAGGCATAAAGAAACATCCCCTTCCAAGAAAAATCCCAGAGGGCATGGAACTCTGTTGCAAGAAATGAAGTTGACTGTTCAAAGGGGAGACAAAGATCTACCTGAGGAGTACACCACTGGTGGACAATGTCCAGAAACACATCTCTGTGAAGCACCCATTCATGAGTCTGTGTAATGGACCTGCTCAGACAGTATGCCACAATGGTCTGTTCTGCATGAATATAAGCAGCCTGAAGAGTCACCTGATGCTGGATACCCAGATCCCAAACCTGAAGAGCTAATCTGCACAAGAGGTAAGATTATGTCCTCTTTGTTTATGTACCACATTAGTATGGTACTGTCTGTAAAGACTTTGAGAGGCCCTAGAATGAATAGAGTATGGAAAGCATGAAGAGCCAGAAGTAGAGCTCTCATCTCTTTGATGTTGTAATGGTCCTTCCTCTGACGAAGGGAACAAAGGCCCTGAACCTTTAGAAGGCCGAAAGAACCTCCCCACTCCATGTCTGAGGCAGCAGGATCCAATGCCTGTCAGCCTGGGATGACATGCACAACAAGCCACGATGCTTCGCTAGGGACGGCTTGCACCTGTCACCCCTGGGCTTTCGGATATTGGCAAAGGCTCTTGCTACCCCCATAGTGCCTTTTTTAGGCAAGGCTCAAAAGACAAACCCACCTCCATAGGTATCACAAGGGATAAGAAACTAAGAGTAATGCTACTCAACGCCAGAAGTCTAAACCTCAAGATGCACGCGCTCGAAACTCTCCTTAGCATGGAGAACATCGATATCTGTGCAGTAACAGAAACCTGGTTCAAGGCTCCCGAGAGCACCCCAGCACTACCAGGTTATACCTCATACCATACTTTTTGGCCCCAAAACTTGGACCGAACCACAAAAGGAGGGGGAGTATCAATATTCGTCAAAGATACCCACACCTCCAGGTTGGTGGCACAGCACGAAGCATCAGAGACTATCCATGTGCAACTAACTGTGGGTAAAACTGCCTTCCAGTTTATAGCCTGCTACAGACCACCCTCCCAAACACAGGAACCCCACCAGGCCTTCCTGAGAATACTGGAAAATATGAAGGCCTCTCCAAACACCATTATATTGGGCGACTTCAACTACCCAAACATAGACTGGGAGCATTACTCTAGCTCCAACACCCTAGCCCAAAGGTTCCTAGAATTTATAAACTCAAATGCTATGGAACAACTTGTTACCACTCCCACAAGAGGGGAAAACATACTGGACCTGATCATCACCAACATGGGGACACTATGCTCCAAACCAGAAGTGTATCCCTCACTGGTAAGATCAGACCATAAACTAATCTCACTGGATATTCACATCCCGACCCCACCCCCTGCCCAGAAAACCACAGTGAAAAACTTCTCTAAAGCAAATTTCACACGCCTCAAAACCGAGGCGAAATCCTTCAAAGCCCCTGGGCCTGTGGAAAATACGGCCCAGACCGCAGAATCTTTTATAAACGCATTCTATGAACACCTTCAGGAATGCATGGATCATGCAATCCCAAATAAAACCAAGACCCAATCCTCCAAAGGCAGACGTCCTGTCTGGTGGACCCCAGCCATAAACAAACTATACAATAGAAGGAGGAAGCTACTACATGATAGAGCAAAATCCCAAAAAGGGAAGGCATCTCTGATCAGTATTAGCAAAAAACTACGGGCACTCATAAAATCGTATGAGGCCAGCTTCGAGAGAAAAATTGCACAGGACACTAAGGATAATCACAAGGCTTTCTTTAGTTATGTTAGGAACCTGGGTGGGAATTCCCAGATATGCTCAGAATTAGTCCAAAATGACAAAAAATACACCGAGCCCACAGACATTGCCAACATCCTAGCTGACAGGTTCAGTGCAAACTTCTCCCCCCTCTCCCCACCAAAAGGGCAAATATCTATCCCAACAGAGTGCTGCCCCCCTGACATCTCAGAAGCTCAGGTAAGAGCCGCCCTCTCCAAAGCAAAAACACAGCATCAATGGGACCAGATGGTGTCCCGGTCTGCGTCCTACATGAACTCCAAGAAGAGCTAAACCCAAACATAAAACTACTGTTCAATCTTAGCCTTACTACAGGATATGTACCCAAAGAGTGGCGGACAGCAACAGTGGTCCCTCTCCACAAAGGTGGTGCCTCAACGGATCCTGGAAACTATCGCCCCATAAGCCTGACTAGCTTGGTCTGCAAAGCTATGGAAAGGATCATCATGGACCTCATAAATAAAGATATTGGGGACCTACAGACACTGGATCCTACCCAGTTTGGCTTTGTTAAGGGCAGATCCTGCCTCTTAAACCTGGTTGATTTCTTTGAAACAGTCACCAAGGCCATTGACGAGGGAAGGTGGTCCACACAGCCTACCTGGACCTCGCAAAAGCCTTCGATACAATACCCCACTCGGGCATTATAGATAAGCTCACCAGCTTAAATATAAACCCCTATGTCACTAGATGGGTTGCAAACTGGCTCAAGGACAGAACCCACATGGTTAGAATTGCTGGAGCCATGTCAGACTCCAAACCAGTTACAAGTGGCGTCCCACAAGGCTCAGTCCTGGGACCTCTCTTGTTTGGTATATATTTCTCGGTACAGGCCAACACAGAAGGACTGTGGCTGACCAAGTTCGCAGATGACTGCAAACTGGGTGCCATAATCAACTCTCCAGCCGACACAAGCATCCTCCAAAAGGGCCTCATAGAAACAGACAACTGGTGCCAGAGCCATGGCCTCAAGCTAAACGCCAAAAAGTGTATAGTCATCCCCTTTGGCAAAACAAAGTGCCCACAAATTACCACATAGGTGGTAATCCATTAAGTACAGAAGAAGTCATTAGGGACCTGGGGACCCAAGTTGATAGCAATCTCTCATTTGACAACCACGTGGCCAAAGTGGTTAGAAAAACATTTTATATAGCCCACCTAATCATGAAGGGATTCACATCTAGATCAGGGAGGTCATCGCCTCTTTACTCATCCCTCATCAGGCCCATAATTGAGTACAATGCCCCTTTTGGGATGTACCTTACCAGACACCTGCAGCAACTGGAAAGACCCCAAAAGTACCTCACCAAGAGGATCAAAGGGCTCAAACAGATGCCATATGCTGCCCGGTTAAAGAAACTCCAGCTCTACTCAGTGGCATACCGCCTGCTCAGAGGCGATCTGTGCCTGACGTATAAAGCCATGTCCAACCCAGAATTAATGGACATGCTGCACCTCAGAAAATCCAAATCCCATCGAGCCACGCTACGAGAGACTTGAACCTCAGCACTGAAATAAATAGGACATGCTGGAGGGACAGATTCATAACCCAGAGGCTCCCTTCACTCTGGAATAAAATCCCAGTCCAGGTTAGGCAGAGTCCCACATTAACTCTCTTCAAGAGGAATCTTGATGAGTGGATGGGAGATTGTAGGTTTACCCCGGCTATCACTTCTGTGTCACTGTTAGACAGAGGCACAGTATACTAACCTCAAAAAACGCATAGCAAAATTAATTTAAAATGGGTGGCGAAAGCCAAACACACTCTGGCTAGGCTTATAAATGCCCTAGGGCAGATAGCCTAGTATAAACCTATGAACCTATGAAAAGAGCGCCTGAGAGAGGATCTGGGGCTGAAAAGGAAGCCCTGGGTTGAGAGACAGTTGATGAACCCACCACTGAAGCTCTAGCTTAAGGCATGGAAGAAGAGGAATTAGAAAGTCCAAAGGATGAGAATGCTGAAGCCAGACTGACTTTAAGAAAGTACAGTTGTATAAAATCTTACTGTAACAGTAGATGTCCTTCTCCTCACTGTTACAGTATTCATAACATTAGGGATCCCCCTGCCAAGAGTGGCTTGATGTCTAGTCAGTATACCAAAGCCTTAGGTTGCTTTAAGGTGCGCCATACGTCACACACACGCTCCTCACGTAACATAGGGCATAACGGTGACATTTGGACATATCATCCTCAGAACTGACAGCCCCGGTAGGAACACCAGTCCAAGGAAAAAGAGGGATTGCCAGTACATTCAGAAGACCAAAGGACCAGGGGGAGGAGGGAGGGAGTAAATACTGCAACAATGAAGAGGAGGACATCTAAAGTTATGGTAAAATTTTACACAACTGTAATATGTCCTTTCATTTCACTGTTGAAGTATTCATTAAAATAGGGAGAGTGCCAAAGCTCAGGAAGAAATTTGGGAGGAGGAAGGACCAGCAGAGCCCTCTAGGAAGCCATGAAGGATGGCCCTAGAGACTCTATCCAACTTGTAGTGCTTGGTAAATATATGCATAGAAGTCCAGGTAGCTGCCTCGAGAACAGAGCTAGTATCCAAACTCTTGAAAAAAGCACCAGAAGATGCCACAGCTTTACCAGAATAAGCCTCAACAGAATAAGGAAGGCACTTACCATGAAAAGAATAACAAAAAGAAACAGTTTTTGAGATCCAAGAAATAGAAGTTATGTTCTTACCATAACGTTCCATGTTAGTTGTCTTCTTCTCGCCTTCTTCTTGCTGGATGGGTTCGGAGCCGACCTCGGCTCCGACTCGGCCACTCTAAAGCTCGAGAGTTGGTTCCACCGGCTCGAGGCTCCCCTTATATCCCACAATGCTAGGCGAGAGTTACCTCAGATCTCGTTTGTAAGCTAACCCCAGCTTATAATAGTAACAGTATAACTGTAAAACAGAGTCCACCTCTAACAACAGGAAGAAAGAAGGGTGACCTACATCCTGAACCAGGAAATATGCATAATAGCATATGTCAAAGAAAGAGGTGGTAGAGAGAGAGGTCACAATCACAACTCCTCTAGGTCTGTCCAGGCCAGGGGGAAGGAGGGTGGGACGCAAGAAGAAGGCGAGAAGAAGACAACTAACATGGAACGTTATGGTAAGAACATAACTTCTATATGTTAAGTTGTCTATCTCGCCTTCATTCTTGCTGGATGGGACCGCGTCCCTAGCACCTTGTCCCGGGTGGCCTAACGGAACAGACTCCTGAGAACAGTGGAACCAAAGTTAGCTCTATGCCTAGAAGCTAAATCCAACTTATAATGAGAAATGAAAGTGTGAGGAGTAGCCCAAGTAGCCGCTGCACAAATGGTGTCAATAGGCAGCCTGTCTTGGAAGGCTAAAGAAGTAGCCAAAGCTCTGGTGGAATGGGCCTTAGGTTTATCAGGCAGCTTTTGATGTCTAATTTCATATACAAGGGAAATCAAAGATGTTAGCCATCTGGATAATGATACCTTTGAAACTGAAAGTCCCTTTCTGCTTTCCGCATAGGAGACAAACAGCTGATCAGATTTTCTGAACTGTTTTGTTCTATCCAAGTAGTACCTCAATTGACGGTGAACATCCAGGCAGTGTAATTTTTGTTCAGACCTATTGGAGTATTCTGGAAAAAGACAGGTAGATCAATGCTTTGATTTAGATTTGACGTCGAGACCACCTTAGGCAAAAAGGACGGGTTAGTTCGTAAAGATACTCTGTCCTTATGAAACAAAAGATAAGGAGGACGACAGCTGAGTGCTTGAAGCTCTGAAACTCTTCTAGCTGATGTAATAGCTACCAGAAAAAGAGTCTTCCATGATAATAATTTTAAAGAACAGGAGACTGCAGGTTCGAAAGGGGAGAATCAAAGAAGCAAGAACTAAATTTAGGTCCCAAGGAGAAGGAGGATTTCTTATAGGAGGTCTGAGAAGAAAAACTCCTTTCAAAAAGGCTTTGCAAAGCTTGTGGGACATTAAGGCAGATTCAGAAATACCCACATGAAAGTTAGAAATAGCTGCCAATTGAACTTTAAGTGTAGAGGGAGATGAACCTGCATGGAAGAGTTCAGCTAGAAAATCAAGGACTAATTGGATGGAAGCAGTGAAAGGATCTATGTCCTTTCCTTGAGCCCAATATGTGAAGTGTTTCCACTTACTCAAATAAATCTTCCGAGTGGAAGATTTATGGGAAGCTATCAAAATATCTCTAACAGAGTGAGATAATTGAGGAAGCCTGGCTAATGTTGGAACTGGAGGAACCAAGCAGTGAGGTTCAGAGAGGGGAGGGAGCGATGAAACTGACCCGACTGATGGATCAAAAGATCTGGAACTAGGTCCAGATTCCACGGTCGCTCCAAAAGAAAACGATGTAGAAAGGGGAACCACACTTGTCGAGGCCAGTAAGGAGCAATGAGGATCAATGAGGCCTTCTGAGCGATAGCTTTCTGTATCACTTGAGAGATTAGTGGGAAGGGAGGAAAGTCCCCGGGGCCAAACTTGGACTACAGCGTCTCTGCTGGGTTGGCCTGGTAAAGGGAATAGAGTGAAATATTCTCTGCACTTGCTGTTTTGGGGAGTAGCAAAAAGATCGCAGCAAGGCTGACCCCACTTGAGAAAAATTTCTCACTACAGAGTCTTTCAGAGACCACTCGTGAGGCATGAGTATAGCTCTGCTCAACTTGTCCGCAATTTGATTGGACTTCCCGGGGATGTGCGTTGCTATCAGAAACCGCTGAGAAGAAATCGCCCATTGCCACAGTCTGAGTGCTTCTCGACACAGGGGGTATGACCTGGTTCCGCCTTGTTTGTTGATGTACCACACTACAGACATATTGTCTGTTTGGATTGCAATCGTTCCCAAGGGAAGAGAGTCTTGAAGGGCTTGCAACGCTAAAAGCACTGCTCTCATCTCCAGAACATTTATGTGCAAGTGGCATTCGTTTGGTTGCCATGTGCCCTGGACCGTCCTGCCCTGATAATGCCCCCCCCCCCCACCCGATCAGGGAGGCATCCGTTGTCAGAGTAGCAACCGGAGGAGGTGGAACAAAGGGTCTTCCCAACAAGAGCTGAGGGGAAGACATCCACCACATGAGATGATTTTTGCACGCTTGCGTGATCATAATGGTGTGAGACATTGGAAGTTGCTGGTATGACCATTGAGTAAAGAGCATCCATTGAAGGATCCGCATGTGGAATCTGGCTAATGGAAGCAGAGGTATGGCCGCTGCCATAATTCCCAACACTTTCAGAACTAACCTGGCTTTGATTCTGTTGTTGTTGAAAAGGAGTGATACCAGTTTGTGAATGTCTGTTATTCTCTGATGTGTTAGTCTCGCAGACATGTTTACTGTATCTAGATTTGCGCCTATGTAGGTAATAGTACGACAAGGCGACAAAACAGACTTTTCGCAATTTATTGAAATACCCAGCTTTTGACAAACGCGAAAAGTGTAATCCCTGGCCATCAGAAGGAGATGCTTGGTGGGAGCTGTGAGGAGCCAGTCGTCCAAATATGGAAACACCTGGAATCCTTGTCGTCTCAGGTGAGAAGCTATCACTGCCATGCATTTGGTAAACACCGGGGCAGTGGTGAGACCAAAGGGCAGGGCCCTGAACTGAAAATGACTGGTTCCCAGCCTGAAGCGGAGGAATCTTCTGGAGCGTCTGTTCATTTTATGTGATAGTACGCATCCTGAAGGTCTATAGAGCACATCCAGTTTCCTTTGCCCAAAAGGGGAAGGATGGATTGCAGCGTGACCATCCGAAATCTTGTTTTCTTGACTGATCTGTTCAAGACACTGAGATCCAAAATTGGTCTCCAGTCCCCTGTTTTCTTTGGAACTAAAAAGAACCTTGAGTAGATTCCGGATCCTTGCTGGTCTGCTGGAACTGGCTGAATTGCTCATTTTGCAAGCAGTTTTGAAATCTCCAAAACCGCTAGATCCCTTTGAGCGGGTGGAACATCTGGAAGGGATTTTTTTGACTGATTTGGAATGCGAAGAAAGGGGATAGAATAGCCTTCAGAAATGATGGACTGTACCCATCTGTCTTGAGTCAGGGATAGCCAGGCTTCTGGGTACAGTGACAATCTTCCCCCGACTGCCTCCGAAGATGGGCAGTCGGGCAACACCTCAGGGATGCTGAAAGGGCTTGTCAGGGAAGGCTTCCCGATTGCCCTGGTTCTGCGGACCCCCCCTGCCCCTAGGGCGACGTCTACCATTGTTATTCCCGCCTCTGCCTCTGGCAGGGAAACGACTCTGTGCGTCAGGCGAAGTCCCTTGAGATTGTTTACGGAACCACATCTTTCCACCTTTCTGGCCTTTGGGGTAAGGCCTAGAAGGAGTAGAAAAACGGACTCCGACGGCAGAAAGGGTCTTGCCATCAGTTTCGCACCTAGTCAAGGTTTCTTTCACTTGAGGACCAAAGAGGGATGATCCATCAAACGGGGAGTTAGTGAAAGACGTCTTGAAGGGGTCCACAAAATTGCATAGCCGCATCCAGGCATGCCTACGTAAGGCCACACCTGTCCCTGCGGCTCTGCTCGCTCCATCAGCCGCGTAAGAAAGAAGGCGCATGGAGGAGTTGGTTATGGAGTTAAGGGTAGCCAGCTGCGTGTTCATCTTATCTTGGAAACCCGCAGCTGTAGGGTCCTTTAACATTTCACTCGCTTCCTTGATCAAGTCCCTTTGAAGACGAGTAAAATGGCACAGGTAGTTCAGCGAACGCATAGTAAATGTCGCTGACGAGAACATCCGCTTCCCGTACCTGCCCATGGACCTAGATTCCTTGTTAGGTGGATGGACAGGTACTGAAGGATCAGCTAGCTCCTTCTTAGTGGCAGCAGCTACCACCATAGCATCCACAGAAACTCCTTTTGTTAAGAACTGTTTGTCTGCTGGAGCCGTTATGAACTTGGAGGGTCTCCTGGGAGTGGGGTCCACTGAATCAGGAGCCGTCCATGCCTTCTTAGCAACCACCTGCATGAGGGGGTCAAAGGGGGACACCCAGGAGGTGGAAGGACGAGAGCCAAACGCCTCAAGATACACAGATTCGTCCTCCGAAGGGTTGAGGGCTGGCCAATTTCCCCTCTGTTTCAGGATCTCCAGAATGTCTGCAAATGAGACATCTTCAGAAGGGGAACGGGGAACCCTCAGAATCATCCAAATCTGTGTCTGGCGTGATGGACTCAGGTGAGTCAATGTGTTTCCTCTTACACTTCCTCTTCCGAGGGGCTCTTCTGCCAAATCAGGAGAGGCCTCGAAGAGGATGAAATCCCACAGGGGTTCCTGAGGAGCTGGCTCTCTGCGGTCCGGGATGAGGGAGTGAGTCGACTTAACCTGAGGCACTGTAGAGGGAGGGGCGGACGGAGCCGACTGTGGAGTAGAGCCAGGCTCTAACACACTCCGCATGACCTCGAATGCACCCCTGTCAGGCAGAGCCAGAGGTCCCCGCCCGAGAAGCTAAGAACCCCTCGGCAGCGACAGTGATGGCTCCGAGGCCGATGTCGGAGCGGAACTCACCAGCGCCCGAAGCACCGAGAGGGAGAGGGGGTCGGACAAGGGTCCGATGCCACTCACCCCTCGGAGCCGACGAGGAAGTCCGGCCCCGAGATTTTTCCCAGGAAGAAAACGGAGCCGACGGAGCCGAAGACAATTGTATCGGCTCCGACGCTATCACAGTCTCGGTTCCGACGACCCGGCCCGAGCTCAAGAGAGTTGAAGGAGGAATATGTTGATGGACCGGGGCAGGCATCGACTGATGAGTCGGGCTCTGAAGCATCTGGGCCAGTGCCTCGGACTTAAGAAGTCGACTCACTACCCTCTGAAGGTCATGATCCGACAGCCTCGATGACCTAGAGGAGTGAGATCTTTGGCTCCGTTCAGACAGCAGGGGAGATCCTGGAGCCGAATGAACGGAGCCAAGAGATGGTGACCTGGACCTCTTCCTAGTTGTCGGCTCCGAAGGTCTGGTCGGAGCCGACACGGAACTTACTACCTCGGCTCCAGCCGGAGCAGGGAGCCACAGAAACTGTGGACTGAGACTTATCGGCTCCAGCCGGAGCCGATGAAGGCAGAGGTTGAGAAACCTTAGGTCTCGGCTCAGTTGTCGGAGCCGAAGACCTAGATGCCTTAGAGGGCTTCCCTGTTGAAACAGATAGGGAATCCTCTGGCTTGAGTAAGCCTCTTAATATCAATTTATTTTTTCTTTCCTGCAGGACCCTGGGGCTGAAGCCATGGCACACAGCACAGGAGTCCTGCAGGTGCAAAGGCCCCAGACAGTAGACACAAGAAGTGTGAGCGTCTGTCAGAGACATTTTCTGACAGCACGCATCACACTTCTTGAATCCGAGACCTTTGCTTCCTTAGACATTTTTAACAGGTGTAAACAAACACACACACAGACCCACTAAGTACAGCCTGTCAAGTTTAACTTATAATAGAGGCCACTAACTAGGATTTTAAAATAATACACACACTCCACTAGGGAAGAGAAAAGGCCTGTAGGCCCAAGGGAAGAACCTAAAGTTCTTGAGGGAAAAAAACGGGAATTTTTAGAAGGGATAAAAATTTCTCTAAACTAAGGGAAATAAGTAAAAAATATTAAAATTAAAGGGGTTTTGATAGACTAAATTACACAAGAAAAAGTAACTTACCAAGAACCGGTAGAAAACCAACCTCGATAGCTTAGCGGCAAACGAGATCTGAGGTAACTCTCGCCTAGCATTGTGGGATATAAGGGGAGCCTCGAGCCGGTGGAACCAACTCTCGAGCTTTAGAGTGGCCGAGTCGGAGCCGAGGTCGGCTCCGAACCCATCCAGCAAGAATGAAGGCGAGATAGACAACTTAACATGAAATAGTTTGCTTGGATAGAGCTAAACCTAAGGACCTAGGATGAAAAACAAAGAGCTGATCAGATTTCCTAACAGTCTTAGTCTTATAAAAAAAAAATCTGAGCTGTTTATACATATCCAACTTGTGCAGCACCTTCTCAATGGCAGATTGCAGAGAAGGCAAAAAGTGGGAAAATGAATTAGACTGGTTAAAGGACAACTCATTCACCACCTCGGGCATAAAAGGACTAGTATGCAAGGACACCTTGTCCTTATGAAACACCACAAAAGGAGAACAAGCCATAAGGGCTGGAAGCTCACACACCAGTCTGGCAGAATAAGGGCCGACAAAAGTACAGTCTTCCAACAGCAATGCTGCAAGAAAACTGAAGTTGCAGGCTCAAAAGGAGCCTGCATTATTTTTTTTCCAAAACAAAATTAAGATCCCAGGGAGGAGGAACAGGCTTCCTGGGAGGCCTAATATGAAAGATGATTTTTAGGAACTGTTTAGCCTCAAACCTAGAAGCTAAAGGAGGAGGGGATAAAGACAGACAAGCAGAAATAGCTGATAAACAGAGGAATAAGCCAACCCAGCATTGAGAAATTCACACACATAAGCGAGAACCAAAGGAATATCCACAGAATGTAGATCCAGGTTATGGGAAAGACACCAAACAGAAAACCTCTTCCATTTGGATAAGTAAGATTTCCTAGTATTGGGTTTCCTGGCTTCCTGCAGGACCCTAAGCACATCCTCGGGAAAAAAGGTGTCTATGTGGAATCAAAATCCTATTACCCACAGTGTCAGTTGAAGAGTGGACAGGCACGGATGAATGAGATATCCTTTGTCTTGTGTGAATAAGTCCACACTGTGAGGTAACTTGAGACGACTGCCCTTGGATAAATGTAGAAGAACAGAAAAGCAATGCTGTCTTGGCCAAAAGAAAGTCTCCAACAAAATTTTGGAAGCATCCTGTTGAATTTTGAACAGGACTTCTGGAATGAGGGGAAGGAAGAGGAGGGGAAAGCATAAAGAAACATCTCTTTCCAAAATAAAGATACGGCGTCTACCTTCCAAACCAGAACACCTCAGACTTTGGCACAAAACAGAGAAAGTTGCCTATTCAGAAGGAAGGCAAATAGATCAATTTGAGGAGTACCCCCACTGGTGGAAAATGTCCAGAAACACATCCATGTGAAGCATCCATTTGTGGGATAGCATTACGGACCTGCTTAGAGTGTTTGCCACAATGTTTTGACCAGAGGGAATGTAAACTGCCTGAAGAGTCACTTGATATCGGACAGCAAGACCTCATACCAGGACTGCCAACCAGCAAAGAAGGTAAGATCTTGTTCCCCCCTGTCTGCAGACAATACCACAGTGATGTGGTATACAAACAAATATCTTGAGAAGTCCTGGGGAGAAAAAAGATGAAAAGCCTGAAGCACCAACAGAAGAGCTCTCCTCTCTGACATCGATGTGCTCTTTCTGTTGAAGAAGCAACCACACCCCTGCACCTTCAGGTAGCCAAAAGCTGCTCCCTCATCCCATGTTTGAAGTGTCTGAACAGCTCCAGACAGGGAAGAGAGGGATGAAAAGGGATCCTTGGATTTAGAGAAAATTGCTGGATCCACCAGTGAAGTTCCTTCTTGAGACGAGGCAAAAGAGGAGCTTAAGTCTAGGGAATGCACTTTTGTGAAAGAATTGTGCTGCTTAGCATGTTAAGGGGAGGTCCCTGTCTGCTAAAGGGAGGCCAGTCTAGGGCGTGGTATAAGCATCATCACTGGTCATTTTGAATCTTTTTAAAGTTTTTAGCTTCTGTTATTTAGGCCCTGAGTTTGAGCAGGTTTCTGCTTGTTTACGTGTTGCCCAGTTTATTTCAACAAATTTTCCCTAAACCCCAGGCAGAAATATCCATCCACTGAGCTCCTTCATGATAGATTCTGAAGAGCCACCCCTAGTAACAATCTTCAACCTAGCATTATGGACAATTGGACTGCCCTTATTTCTCTTGCCACCCTTGCTGACTTGGGTCTTTTAAGGCAGTATATAGCAATTGCCTCATGTACACAGACAACCCTCTACTAATAACACACACTAATGCAGAATGAGAGAGATTTACACCAAGAATCTAGAATCCATGCACTCTCTCACTCAAAACAGTACAACAGAGAAGGATGTCAACTCACCCACCACCACATATGCTCATATTACCACTACTCGTACACATAGCATACATCAAACACACAAATCCACATATGTGGAGGTTCTCTTGAAAAATTTACCCAAACACCAGAGACCTCCAAAACGCAACACAGCCAGTAAGGCGCAACACACAAAAAAAAATGTTCTTGTCATTGGAGACTCAATAGTGAGACACATGGATGTCCCACTCACCAGGCTGGACAAGGAGAAAGTCAGTCAGCTGCCTGTCCAGTGCCAGGATTGGTCAGATCACATATGCACTCAGGTCTCTCAGCAATATGTACCATTATGACTGTCATAGTTCATGTTGGTGTGAATGACCAGACATGCACCTCACTGGACTATATGGGGAGAGACATGGTTCAGCTCCCCGAGCATGTGTCCCAGGCAGGAATGTCCCTAGCCTTGAGCAGCATACTACTCTCACCTACAATGGTGCCACAGTATAAACAAAAAATGATTGATTTCAATAATTGGCTCAGTTTTTAGTGTCATTCAAAGGGGATCCAGTTCCTGTCAGCCAGGGAAGCCATGGTCGACAAATCTCTCTGCTTTGCCACAGATGGTCTGCAACTGGCACCTACAGGCTTTTGGCTGCTGGCAAAGGCTCCTGCCTCCGCCATAGTGCCTTTTTTAGGCAAGGTCTCAAAAACATTACAGACATGAAATTAACCAATCAGAACAAAATAAGGGTCATGTTGCTAAATGCTAAAAGCATTAACCAAAAACTGCACTCTCTGGAAGCACTTCTATCACTAGAAGATGTAGATGTCTGTGCAGTCAAAGAAATATATTTCAAGCCCTCAGAGAGGACCCCGGCCTTGCAAGGCTACAATACCTTCCACACCTTTAGACCGCAAAATGAACATCTGAAAACAAAAGAAGGCTATGTTTCATTCTATGTTATTTCACCTCCAGTCTAGTTAGACTGGATAACTCCAAGGAGTTACTTCAGGTCCAGGTAAACGTGGGGAAGACCCCCATTCAAGTTATAGCCAGTTATACAGTAGATCCCCTCCATGGGTCATGATGCCCATGAAGCCTACTTGACCAGACTGGAGACTATCCAAATTTTAATGAACGCACTTGGTTATGGGGGATTTCAATTATCCCATCATCAACTGGGAAACCTATGCTAACCCTAACTCACTAGGGCAAAAGTTTCTTGACTTTGTTAATTCAAATGTCCTAGAACAAATTGTCCACACCTCAACAAGCAGAACAAACATTCTGAATCTGGTCCTGGGCCTCACCAACATTTCAAACAGATGCACTGCCGCAACTGTTGGACCTTCATTAGTTAAAACTGACCACAAATCAGTCACCTTTGAGCTGGCACCAACAAAAAAACTCACAAAGGGTAAAATCAAACTAAAAAAATTCACCAAGGCAAACTATACCCTTCTAGATGAAGGCATAAAATCCCAAGCCCCACCCCAAGCTGGAGTGATAACTATGCTGAAGCTTACATTAAAGCCCTGTACAAATCACTTGCATAAATGTATAAATTCAGCCGTACCAGAAAGAAAGAAACAAGCTGCCATGGTGAGATATCCAGCATCAAACTTTACAATAAATGCAAAAAGTTGCTATCCAAAAAAATAAAGGCATCCCCCAGCAATGGATAAGCACCCTCCTTAGCCTGAACAGGCAAATAAGACAACTTGTCAAATCCTCCAAGGGCTCCTTTGAGAGAAACTTAGCAAGTACAGACAAGGATAACCATAAAGTCTTTTATAGCTACAAATGTAACCTAAAGGGTAGGACCCAAACATGTGCAGAAGTAGTGATCAATGGTATCGCGCACACTGACCCTACAAAGATAGCAAACCTGCTAGCGGGCAGATATGGTGAAAATGTCACTCCCTTATCCCCTCTTAACTTACAGCTAACCTTCCCAAATCCCCACCCCACATATCTAAAGAGAAGGTCCTTAAAGCCTTGTCCAAGGCAAAAAAACACAGGCTCTATAGGACCAGACAACATCCCAGTCTGTCTTCTAAACAGGCTAAAACATGAACTAGCATCACCATTAAGTACCTTTTTCAATCATAGCCTAACCACAAGCTTTGTTCCTGCAGAATGGAGAAGAGCAACAGTTATTTCTCTCCACAAAGGTGACCAAGCAACAGACCTGGAGAATTACAGACCAATAAGCCTGATCAACCTCATCTGTAAGGACATGGAATGTATCATTATGGACCTCGTAAATAAAGAAATAGGTGACCTCCAAACCCTGGATCCTATCCAATTCGGCTTTGTGAAGGGCAGATGCTGCCTATTAATTCTGGTGGATTTCTTTGAAAATGTGACCAAGGTCACTGATGAGGGCAAATCTGTGCACACAGCATACCTTGACCTGGCACAGGCTTTCGACACAGTCACACATGCAGGCATTACAGATAAACTTAGCAAACTGAATGTAAACTCCTTTGTTGTAAGATGGGTTGCTAACTGGTCTCATACTGGATGCACAATACCAAAGTTAGTGACTCCACATTAACCAGCAGGTCCGTTACCAGTGGGGTGCCACAGGGGTCAGTACTGGGACTCTACTGTTTGGTATATACTTCTCAGAGGTTCAAGTCAAAACTAAGTGGTTCTGGCTGACCTAGTTTGCAGAAGACTGCAAACTAGGTGTAATCACTGAATCCTCAAATGATGTGAGTATACTCCAGAAGGGTCTCACGCAGACCAACGACTGGTGTATTAGCCACGGTCTCAAACTGAATGCAAAGAAATGAATCATTGTTCCCTTCAGCACAAACAATTCCCCCTCACACTATCAAATCAACATCAACAACAATACCCTAAGTATCCATGAAGTGGTAAGGGGCCTGGGATCACAAGTTGACTGTGACCTTAACTTTGACCACCATGTGTCTACTGTAGTAAAAAAAAGCTTTCTACATAGCATGCTTTATTAGCAACGGCATTGCCTCCAGAGCAAAAGAAGCTATAACCCTGCTATACTTGGCACTTACCTGGCCCATAATAGAGTACAACTCCCTGTTAGGCATGTACTGTACTAAGCACCTGTAGCAATTAGAAAGACCTCAAAAGTTTCTAACAAAGATCAAGGGGCTCCAGCACATGTCTTACACAGACAGACTAAAGTTCCTGTAACTATACTCCATAACGTATAGACTTCTTAGGGAAGACTTATGCCTGGCCTACAGAGTAATTCAAGACTCAAACCTAATGAACTTTCTGCATATCCATAAATCAAACAGGACTAGGGCTAGGGCTACCCATTCTAGGGTCCTAAATACAGCCTGCAACTTAAATAAGACATGCTGGAGGGACAGATTTATCTCCCAGTGATGGCCGCATCTTTGGAGCAGCCTACCAATTCATGTGAAATACAGCACCTCTATGACACTGTTCAAGAGGAACCTAAACAAGTGGGTGGGGCACAGTAAATTCTTACCGAGGATAGAGCCCACAACCCTCCTGGACATGGGCAGTCATCACTAAATGCAATTGTTGGTACTGACTAGCATTGCTACGGTATTGCAATAGGATAAGAGGGCTAGGCTTAAAATGACTTCTGGGTCGATAGCCTAGTAATGTCCTATGATCCTATGTTGAAGCCAAACTAACTTCAAAAACCGCTGAAACTTTCTCATGTGAAGTTTGGCCAGAGGGAGAAGGATGTTGGATGCCATGAATCCCAGAGCTCTCAGAAATTCCCTGGCTGGTATAAAGGCCAGAGGAAGAAGAGTATGAAAGAAGGAAATATGTGTTAAGGCCTTGGAAGGTGGCAGGGATGCCAGCATAGGCCCTGTCTGGATCATATACCTCAGAAAAAACATGATCTTGAGGAGTGGTCCAAACAGTCCTTTTGAAGTTTATTGTGAACACCAGGCTTTGCAAAAGGGAAATAGAAAATGAACTTTTTGCAAGTTTCTCTAGTCAAGATGCCCGAAACAGGAGGTCGTCCAAGTTAGGAAATAGTTGGATCTCCTGAATCTTGCAAAAAGCAATCGTAGGACTGAGGCATTTAGTGAATACCCTTGGGGCATTTGAAAGGCCAAAGGGCAAAGCAGAGAAAGTACAGTTGTGTACCTGCCATAAATGTAGATGTTAGAGTGTATTCACTGTTGCAGTCATTACAATTGGGTTATCCTGCTGGCAGGCTACCCGCAGTCTGCCTGAATTCCAAAGTCTAGGTCCGGCGTTGGTTGCTGTCGCCTCCTGCCTGACGTCAGTGTGCCAGGGGTATAAAAGATGCAGCCGACACCATTTTCTTCAGTTTTTCTTGCCCCAGATGTCAGGTGCCCCTAAAATGGTAGGCTAAATTATGCCAATAAGCATGCATGCACAAAAAACAACTTTTCTTTCATCTACAAGCAAATATACCACATAGGTTGTATAGAATAGAGAAGTACAAATAAGTCCTAGCAAAGGAAAAGGGGGATGGAGGGAGGGTAACCTGGACTGCAAAGTACAGTTGTGTACACCTACCATAAATGTAGATGTTCGAGTGTCTTCACTGTTGCAGTCATAACTGTAGGGTGCTCCTGCCGGCAGGCAGCCCGAGGTCGGCCAGAATCCCAAAGTCTGGGTCCGGCGTCGGCTGTATAAGCTAGTACCCTGACGTCAGTACGCTTTGGTACATAGCCCTCAGCCGACGCCATCTTCTCCAGCCTTTCTTGCCCTAGATGTCAGAAGTCCCCAACAAATCAAAAATGAATCCAACAAGGAAACACAAATACACCACAAAAAAGGAAAAGAGAGAAAACAGAGGGGATAGGAGGGAGGGAAACCCGACTGCAACAGTGAAGACACTCGAACATCTACATTTATGGTAGGTGTACACAACTGTACTATGTTCTTCGTGTTTCACTGTTGCAGTCATAACTGTAGGGTGGAATCCCAAAGCAGTGTAAAAGGGGGAGGAGGCTTTAGATAGAAGAAGGGGAGGCAAGAATACCATGCAAGACAGCAGAGGCAAAGCCTGCCCTGGACTTAGAAAACAAGGGGAGATTGTAGTGCTTGGAAAAAGTATGCACAGAACTCCAAGTGGCAGCTTCCAAGACATCCTTGGTAGGGACTCCTCTGAGGAAAGCTGTAGAAGTGGCAGCTGCTCTAGTAGAATGACTTCTAATGGTGCCTGGAAACCGTTTCCCATGATGAGTGTAACAAAATCTAATTCCATAAGCAATCCATTTGGAAATAGTTTGTTTAGAAATAGGTTTTCCAAGAGAACTGGAGGCAAAAGAAACAAACAATTGATTAGACTTTCTGAAATCTTTAGTCTTGTCCAGGTAAAATCTTAACTGTCTGTGCACATCTAATGAATGCAAAATCCTTTCCCCTTTATTTTGAGGATTTGGAAAGAAAGTAGGAAGGTAAATTGTCTGATTTAAAGCCACTTTTGAAATCACCTTAGGCATGAAAGTAGGATTGGTCCTCAAGGATACTCTGTCCTGATGGAAGATAAGGTATGGTTCCACAGCCATGAGAGCTTGCAACTCTGAGACCCTTCTGGCAGAGGTCAATGCTAACAAAAGAACAGTCTTCCAGGATAATGCAGCAGGCTCAAAAGGAGGCAAAGTAAGCTTTTCTAAAACATAATTAAGATCCCAGGCAGGGACAGGAGGGGTCCTTGGAGGCCGCAAATTTTTAGCCCCTCTCAAGAACTGCTTCACCAAAGGATGAGAAAAAACAGGAGGATCAGAACTGAAATGCGCAGAGATAGCAGAAGCATGAATCTTAATGGAAGAAAAGGAAAGGCCTTTAGATAAAAGTTCCGAAAGGTAAAGCAAAATAGAAGAGAGATCAGGAACCTGAGGATCCGAGCCTCGGTCCTGCATCCAAATACAAAACCTCTTCCATTTAGAGGCATAGGATTTCCTAGTGCTAGGCCGTCTAGCTTCCAAAAGAACATCCAAAACTTGTTTGGGAAGACTAGAGGAAATCAAATTCCTTTGAAGAGCCAAGCTGCCAGGCAAAGGGTCTTGAGATTGGAATGTAGTAACTGACCCTGATGCTGGGACAAAAGCGAAGGGTTCAGTGGGAGAATCCAAGGAGGCCCGAGAACAGGAGCTTTAAAGTTGGATACCAAAACTGTCGAGGCCAATTTGGAGCAATCAAGATGAGGAACTTGGGCTTGTCCTGCTTTATCTTCAGTAATACCGGAGGCAGTAGAGGAAGAGGAGGAAGGCATATGCTGAAAGGCTTCTCCAGCTGAAGGACAGGGCATCCACTCTCCAAGCTGTTTTGTGGAAGGACCTGGTGCAAAAGCGAGGCAGCTGATGATTGAGATGGGATGCAAACAGATCTATCTGGGGACATCCCCAAACTGCAGTAATCCTGTTGAATAAGTTGGTGTCTAGCATCCATTCGTGAGGATCTGAAATGTTTCTGCTCAGGCTGTCTGCTAAGAGATTCTGTTTCCCTGGAATGAATTAAGCCTGGAGATGTAGATTCAAATTTAGAGCTGTGTCCCATAAAACCATAGCTAGTCTGCAAAGGGGGTATGAATGTGAACCCCCCTGCTTGTTGATGTACCACATGACCGTGGTGTTGTCTGTGCGAATTAGCAGAGGCCCTGGTTGTAAAAGGTTCTTGAAGGCTAGAAGGGCATTTTGAACTGCCAACATTTCCTTCAGATTGATGTGCCAGTGAAGATGGTCCTTTGTCCAGGTTCCCTGCTGGCAATTGTCTAGAAAGTGTGCTCCCCAAGCATAATCCGAGGCGTCCGTGGTTAGGATTTGAGTAGGTTGAGGAAGACGAAAAGGTTTTCCTTAGTTTAAAATGCATGCCCTGGACCACCAGAGGAACTCCTACTGAAGGCAGGGGATCAGAGGAATCAGAATATCCAGATCGTGGTAATGCTGTGACCATACACTTTTCAGATACCATTGAAGCTTTCTCATGTGAAGCCTTGCGTTTGGAATCAACAGAATGCAGGAAGCCATGTAGCCCAGAGCCTGCAGGAATTTCCTTGCAGTGAGCTGAGATAGAGTTGCCAAGGTGTTGAAAGTAGAAGCCAGCTGAGTTTGTTTTTCTGGAGTGAGGAAGGCCCTTTGTAAGGTTGTATTTAAGAGGGCTCCCAAGAATACCATTTGTTGAGAAGGGATCAAATGTGACTTTTTATGTTCACTGAGAATCCCAGTAGGAGGAGAAGGCGTTGAACAAAGTCCAGATGTTGAAGCAGAAGATCTTTGCTGTCTGCCTGAATAAGGCAGTCGTCCAAATAGGGGTAAATCTGGATCCCCTGAAGTCTGCAGTAAGCCACTACTGGTGCCAGGCACTTGGTGAAGACTCTGGGCGCAGTAGATAAACCAAAGGGCAGAACAGAGAATTGAAAGTGCCTCGAACCTGCCTTGAACCTGAGGAATTTCCTGCGTTCTTGCCTGATGGGAATATGTAAATAGGCTTCCTTTAAGTCCAATGTCACCATCCAGGCGTCCTGAGAGAGCATTGGAATTAGCTGCTGCAGAGTAAGCATCTTGAATTTTGGAATTTCCAAAAAGGTGTTTAACACAGAAATGTCCAGAATAGGTCTCCATGAGTTTTGTTTTCTGGGAACCAGAAACAGTCTTGAATAAAACCCTTTTCCCATTTCCGAGAGTGGAACAGGCTCTATGGCTCTCATGGCCAGAAGAGCATCCACTTGAGTTAAGGCCTCTGACCATTGATGTTTTGGCAGATCTGGCCAACCGTGAGCCCTTGGCAAAGTGTGAAAGTGGAATTTGTAACCTTTTAAAATCACGTCCAATACCCATCTGTCCTGGGTAATATGAGTCCAATTTCTGTAAAAAAAGAGACAGTTTTCCTCCGAGAGGGGCATCCAGGTGAAGGGGTCCTGAAGCCCAACCGAGAGAGTCATTGAGTTTGCTTTCTTTGAGATTGGGATCTGTCTTCTCCCCTTCTAGGTGAAGAAGTAGTCCATTGTCTAGATCTGTAAGAGGCCTGGCCTTAACCACGACCTCTGGAGCGCCTATATCTTCCCCTTTGAGGCCTGTCAGGCGTGGGAAAGGACCAATTTTTAGAGGGCCAATTCCTGGAAAATCTAGGAGGCTGAACTTGCAAGAAATCTTTTACAGTCTGCATAGACTTTGCCTTTTCTTCCATCTTTTAATAACTTCCTCAGCCTTGGATCCAAAAGAACATCATGTTGAACAGGGGCATCTAATAACTTAGCCTTAACCTGTTCAGGTAAACTTTGTTCAAGAAGCCAGGCATGTCTCCTAATAACAGTACCAGAGGCAGCAGCCCTGCAAGAAGCATCCAAAGCATCAAAACCACAATGTAAGCTATGCTTGTTCACCTGTTCAGTAGCATGCAAAACATCCTGAAGTTCCTTATCCTCTGCACAAGCAGGAAGGGAAGCAAGCTTTTGCTTTAAAACAGACAAAAGAAATTGCTGATATTTAAACATATGAAACTGGCAATTTAAAGCCCTTACAGACAGGGTAGCAGAAGTATATACCTTTTTTCCCCACCTGTCTAAAGCACGAGAATCCTTCTCAGAGGGAATACGATTTTTAGAAGTAGCAACCTTAGCAGCCTTAGAGCCCTGAGAAATAGTTTCAGGATCCGCAGAAGGGTTTTTAAATAAAAATAAATGAGTCAGGAACCCTATAAAATCTATCAGGCTTAGAAGGAGCAGGAGGCATGGAATCAGGATTCAAATTAGCCTCTGAAAAAGCATCATCTACAATGTCCAAAACAGGAGGGATAGCTAAAGGCCTATGCTGAGGAAGAAGAAATTCTCTAAGCCTCTTCTTGGAAGCAGAATACTCCTGTCCTTCCCAATGAAAATGTTCCCTCATCTCATGCAATGTTTCCCCAAAAGAAAAATCCTCAGGCGGAGGCCGAGGGTAAAGAGTCCTCAGCATCCGAATCCTCATAAGGGGGAAAGGAATAGTCCTGATCTGAGGAAGAAACAGAAGATACAGAAGCCTGGTCAGAGGAATCCAGAGTAACATCCTGTCGAGGCCTTTTCTCAGGAGGGGGATGAGAACCCCTAATCATTGTAAGCAAATCTTCAGCCATCCTCAATAATTGCTTTTGTGTCCTGGGAGTGGATTCAGAAGCAGCTTGAGCTGGAACTTTAGACTTAACAGGCGTCTTTGTCTTTGCTTTTGAAATAGTGATGCGAGTAGGCCTGAAAACCCCCTCAGAAGCCGGTACCTGCACAGCGGTTCCGGACCCATCTGAAGAGCGACGTCCGAAGGTCCTGCAGCAGTTAAAATAGTGGGCCTTGATGGCTCCCCATGGGAGTCCGTATCGGCCATCGGTTCAGAAGTGGCGGACGACAGGGGCTGCAAAAGCGCCTCACTGACGACAGCCGAACCGGACGCTGGCTCCAGCTGCAACGAGTCCTGTTTGGACCTCAGAGGCCTGTCTTTGTCTTTGCGCTTCTTTTGAACTCCGGTAGTGTCCGACGACATTCTATAATTGAAGCGTCTGCCAAAATAATTTAAAGCCCAATCGTACCTGCACTTGACAGTACGAGAGTTGAACCTGGCACAGAACCGACAACAAGAAACGTCGTGGTCAGGGCCTAAGCAAGGTAGACAGTAAGAGTGGAAATCTTTATGAGGTATTTGTTTCCCACACGCTATACAATTATTAACTTTTTCTGACATCGGAGGAACAAGAAAAAGATTCCCCAACGGGGTACTTAGCTTTGAGAAGAGAAGTAAGAACTTCGGACCGACAACAACCAAATACGCAGTTCGAAAATCGCCAACCAACGACTTGCGAGCTGCTTTCCACCGCACGGCAAGAAAGACTGGAGAAGATGGCATTGGCTGAGGGCTATGTACCAAAGCGTACTGACGTCAGGGTACTAGCTTATACAGCCGACGCCAGACCCAGACTTTGGGATTCTGGCCGACCTCGGGTTGCCTGCCGGCAGGAGCACCCTACAGTTATGACTGCAACAGTGAAACACGAAGAACATCAGTGAATACACTCGAACATCTACATTTATGGTAGGTACACAACTGTACTATGTTCATCGTGCTTCACTGTTGCAGTCATTACAATTGGGTTGAATCCCAAAGCTAAGTTTGGGAGGCTGGTGCTAAGTAGGATTAGGAGAGGCTATCAGGCCCTGCAGAACTGCAGTGGCAAATCCTGCCCTGGATTTAGAGTAGAGAAGTAAATGATAGTGCTTTGTAAAAGTATGCACTGAGCTCCAAGTTGCAGCCTCTAAGATGTCTTTGGTTGGTACTCCTCTGAGTAAGGCTGCCGAATTGGCTGCTGCTCTGGTTGAATGTGGCCTAATGCCCTTAGGCACTGATTTACCATGTTGTGAATAGCAGAAACGAATGCAGTGACCTATCCACTTTGAAATAGTCTGCTTTGAGATATGGCATATGCTGCAGGATCACAAGGAAAGCCTAAGAAGTTGTTCAGTCTTTCTGAAAGCTTTGGTTCTGTCCAAGTAGAAGCATAGCTGCCTGTGAATGTCCAAAGAATGCAGAATTCTCTCACCCTTATTCTGTGGGTTTGGATAAAAGGTAGGCAAATGAATTGTTTGGTTAAGGGCCACAATGGAGAAACCCTGTCAGGGTGGAAAATTATAAAAGGTTCCACAGCCATGAGTGCCTGTAACTCTGAGACTCATCTAGCAGAGGTTATTGCTAGGAGCAGAGCTGTTTTCCAGGATAGGAATTTAATATCAGCTGCAGAGGCTGGTTCAAACGGAGGCAGTGTGAGTTTTTCCAAGACATAGTTGAGGTCCCATGCAGGTATTGGTGCTCTCCTTGGGGGTCTTATGTTTTTGGCCCCTCTGAGGTACTGCCTTAGTAATGGATGAGAAAAAATAGGTGGTTCTGTATTGTAATGAGCTGAAATGGCAGAGGCATAGATTCTAATTGATGAAAAAAAAAGGCCTTTATCAAACATCTCAGTTAAGTATTGCAAAATCTGAGGAATATTTGGAACAATCGTGTCAAAACCTTGTGCCTGGTTCCAAGCACAGAATCTCTTCCATTTTTCTGCATAAGATTTTCTGGTGCTAGGCCTCCTGGCCTCCAAAATAACATCCATCACTGCTTTAGAAAGAGGTGTGCCTTGACTGGCTACATAATCCGCCATGCTGCCAGGTTTAAAGGCCCGAGTTGGCTGTGCAGTATTGGACTGTCTTGTTGGGTCAGTAAGTGAGGAATTTGAGGTAAGGTCCACGCTGGGCATCGAGACAAGCTCTTTAGGATTGGGTGCCAGTGCTGTGCGGGGCCAGTCTGGGGCAATCAGTATAATTTTTGGTTTCTCTTGTCTGACCTTGGGGAGTACCTTGGGGAGGAGAGGCAGAGGAGGAAAGGCATATACTGTTAGGTCTTTCCAGCTGAAAGATAGAGCATCCACTTTCCATGCTTGCTTGTGATAAGTCCTTGTGCAGAATTTCTGTAGTTGGTAGTTGTGAGGAGACAAATAGGTCTATGTCCGGGCATCCCCAGTTCTTGTCATCATGGTGAAGACTTGTGGATCCAATTAGGTTTCTGCTTAGTTAGTCTGCCAGAGTATTTGTCCTTCCTGGCAGGAATTGTGCTTGCAGATGTACTTGGTAAGTCAATGCTGTGTCCCACAAGTTCATGGCTAGCCTGCAGAGGGGGTAGGAATGTGTGCCTCCCTGCTTGTTTATGTACCACATAACTGTAGTATTGTCCGTCCTTATCAGTAGTTGTCCTGGATGAAGTAGATCCTTGAAGGCTGTCAGGGCATTCTGAACAGCTAGAATCTCTTTTTGATTGATATGTAGATGCATTTGACTTGTGGACCATGTGCTCTGAATACATCTTCTTGCCATATGGGCCCCCCAGGCATAATCTGATGCATCTGTTGTCAATGTCTGCCTGGCTGTGGGTAAGGTGAATGGGTGTCCCGTGTTTTGGTGACAGGCTTTTGCCCACCATCGAAACTCCTGTTGCAGGCAGGGAATGAGAATAATTTGTTTCCAGACTGTGGCAATGTTGAGTCCAAACACTTTTTAGATACCATTGAAGTTTCCTTATATGCAGTCTTGCATATGGAATTAGCAGAATGCAGGATGCCATGAAGCCAAAAGCCTGCAGAATTTTTTCTTGCAGATTACTTATTTCAAAATGTTGGCAACAAAGACCCAGTTGTCAGTTGTCTGTGTTTGTCTGGCGTGAGATAAGCCATCTGGGCAGTTGCATTTAAGCTTGCACCCAGGAATATTATCTCTTAAGAGGGTACGAGTTTTGATTTCTTTTCGTTTACTGTGTGCCCTAGACCAGTTAGTAATCTTTTTACAAACGCCAAATGCTGTAGTAGAATGTCCTTGTTCTCTGCTTGAATAAGGCAGTTGTCCAAATAAGGATATATTTGAATTCCTCTTTGTCTGCAAAAAGCAATCACTGGTGCCAGGCATTTTGTGAAGACCCTGGGCGGAGTAGATAAGTCAAAGGTCAGTGCAGAGAATTGGTAATGCATTGAGCCAGCTATAAATCTGAGGTATCTTCTGCATGATTGTCTGACTGGGGCATGCAGGTATGCCTCTTTTAGGTCTAAAGTCACAAGCCAAGCCCTCTTGCCCAGCATGGGCAGAAGCTGCTGCAGAGTTAACATTTTGAATTTTGGAATATCCAGGAATGTGTTTAGGATAGACAGGTCCAGTATTGGTCTCCAGGCTTTGTCTTTTCTGGGCACCAAGAATAGCCTTGAGTAGAATCCTAGTCCCTGCTCTTGCTGTGGTACCAACTGAATAGCTCTCATGTCCATGAGGGATGAAACTTGTTTTTGTACCTCTGCCCATTGATTGCATGGCAGATCTGGCATACCGTTTGGCCTTGGCAGTGTGTGAAAGTGGAATCTGTAGCCTTGTGATACGATATTTAGGACCCATTTGTCCTGGGTGATCGTGTGCCAATTTTGTGAAAAAAGTGCTAGTTTTCCCCCCAAAGGGGCTGCCAGAAGATGAGTGCTTGGTGCTGGCAGGGGAAAAGTCATTGAGACTGTTTCCTGTATGGCTGTGATTTTTCCTCTCCGCTTTAGAAGGTAGAAGCACCCCATTGTTTAGGCCTGTATGAGCCTTGGGGCTGTGATCTGCCTCTGGGGCGTCTGTATCTGCCTCTTTGTGGCCTGTCTGACACTGGAAAGGACCAATTCTTTGTAGGCCAGTTCCTGCTAAATTTGGGAGGCTACACCTGCAAGAAATCCTTGACTGTTTGCATAGATTTAGCTTTGTCCTCCATTTTCTTCAACACCTCTTCTGCTTTAACACCAAACAAAGTATCATGCTGTAATGGAGCATCTAATAGTTTTGCTTTGACATGATCAGGCAGATTCTGTTCTTTTAACCAAGCATGCCTCCTAATGACAGAACCCGTAACAGCGGCCCTGCAGGAGGCCTCTAGAGAATCAAAACCACATTGCAAAGTATGCTTTCCTACTTGTTCAGCAGCATGCAATAAATGCTGCATTTCTTTGTTTTCTGCACATTCTGAATTCGTTAACATTTTCTGTTTAAGCAGTGACATAAGATATTGCTGATATTTAAGCATAGGAAATTGGCAATTTAAAGCTCTTACAGCCAAAGTAGCAGAAGTATAGATCTTTTTCCCCCCATCTGTCCAGGGCCCTAGATCCCTATCAGAGAGCATAGGGTTTTTTTTGCAGTGGAAGCCTTGACCCCTTTAGGACCCTGAGAGATGGCTTCTGGGTCAGCAGCAGGGTTTTTATAAAGCAATTTATGTGAATCAGGAACCCTGTGGTATCTGTCTGGCTTAACAGGGGCTGGTGGTAAAGAGTCTGGAGATAGAGAAAATACATCATCTACAATGTCTAAAACAGGTGGGATAGCAAGTGGCCTGTGCTGAGGTAATAAAAGGAAGTCTTTGAGCCTTTTCTTGGATTCTGAGTAATCTTGGCTCTCCCAGTGGAAATGCTCCCTCATAGTATGCAGAGTCTTCCCAAAAGAATAATCCTCAGGAGGAGAGGCTGAATGGATAGATTCTTCAGCATCAGAATCCTCATAGGGAGGAATAGAATATTCCTGTTTGGACGAGGAATCAGAGGAAATGGAAACCTGGTCTGAAGATTCGTATTCTACCTCTTGCCTAGGCCTCTTATCAGGAGGGGGATGGGAACCCCTGATCAAAGTAACTAGGTTTTCGGCCATTTTCAACAGCATCCGTTTTTTTAGGCATGGTGGCCTGTCCAGGAGAATGTTGTACTTGTTTCTTTGTCTTTAGAGCTGCTTTAGTCTTTGCCTTTGAAGCTGAAGTAGGTTTCACATATAACTGTGTAGGCCTGAAAACACCCTCAGAAGCCGATGCCTGCTCAGCGGCTCCGGACACATCTGAGGGAATAGTTTCCGAGTGTCCAATACCTTGAGTTTCCAGCGGCCTAGTCAAGCTCCACATGGGAGTCGGAAGCGGCCTGTGGCTCTGAGGTAGTGGGCATCAGGGGCTGCAAAAGCGCCTCACTGAGAACCGGCGACAGGCCTATCGGGAGCCTCGCAGCCGGTTTTTGGACCTCGGATGCCTGTCCTTTTCTTTTTCTTTGCGCTTTTTATAAACTCCGTTAGTCAGCTGTTCCGATGGCATTATATAATTGAATCTTCTGCCAAAGTAATGAAATGCAAAATCATACTGACGCTTAATAGTGCGTTGGTTAAATCTAGCACAAAACCGACAACTAGCAATGTTGTGATCAGGGCCTAGGCAAGGAATACAGTAAGAATGAAAATCCTTATGAGGTATTTGCTTCCCACAAGAAATACAATTAACTTTTTCTGACATCCATCTGGAGCAAGAAAAAAAGTTTCCCCAACGGGGTACTTAGCTTTAATGAAGACGTCGGATCTGAAATTCAAATTTGAAAATCTCAGGAGTCGGCCAACCGGCACTTGCGAACTGCTTTTACTTCGGGCACCACGTGGCAAGAAAGACTGAAGAAAATGGCGTCGGCTGCATCTTTTATACCCCTGGCGCACTGACGTCAGGGAGAAGGCGACAGCAACAGACGCCGGACATAGACTTTGGAATTCAGGCAGACTGCGGGTAGCCTGCCAGCAGGATAACCCAATTGTAATGACTGCAACAATGAAACACAATGAACCTCTGCAAATGCCAGGAAGCAACAGAGAAACTTAATAACTTCCTGAAAAGGGGATGGATGGGGATATGGAGATAAGCATCCTTGAGATCCAGAGCCACCATATAAGCCTGAGGAGCAAGACAGGAAGCAAAGTCTGAAGGGACAAAAATCAAAAGGAAAGCACCTTCAGGAAAAAAAAGTGTTTAGATGAGCAAGGTCTAAAACTGGTCTCCAAGTACCCTCTTTTCTGGGTATCGGACACATCCTGGAGTAAACCCCCCTCCTCCTTTTGGACACAGGCACCTCTTGAAGAGTACCCAGGGTCAAAAGGTCACCTCTGAAAAGGATTGTTGCTCCTGAGGGGGCCGAGGAACACCCATAAAAGGGGGGAGGGATTTCCAAGCCATGAAATACCCCTGACAAATAATGGACAGGATCCAGGAATACTGAGTAATCTGTAGCCAAACAAGGAGAGAAAAAGAGACAGAGAGAGGCGAAGAGAAAGAGGAAAGTTGTTGGGAAAAACAGGAGTCAGACAGCACCTGGTTTATCTAGAAAAAGGAGACTTTTGAGGCACGGAAGTCTGAATAACCTTAGCAGGAGATTGCTTGCCACCCTTTTTACCCTTGGATGGAGGGTGAGACTGCCTATGAATGAAGGCTGGCTTATTTGAGTAACTTCTCTGAAATTTAGGCACAGGAGAAACAAACACGTTTAAGTTCCTGTAAAGCCTTGCCCTTATCCTGAAAGGACTTAAACATAGCAGCAGCAGCTTCACCAAGCAAGTGTTTATTCTCAAGATGAGCATCCATCAATTTAGCCTGAATATCATCAGGTAAAAGGTTAAAGCCGAAGCCAAGAATACCTCCTAATCACCGACCCAAAAGCAGCAGCCGTAGAGGAAGCACCTGCTGCATCTTAAACTAGACTTGATGGAATGACAAGCCACTTCGGAGGAAGTCCCTAACACGGAAAGAGCAGAAGTTTACCCTCAGAGTCTGGAAGATCAGAAATAACCTGACAAGGCCCTAAAAGGACAGCCAACACATACCTGGACATATGGGTCTGATAATTAACAGCCCTAAAAGCCACAGTAGCAGAACTGTAGACCTTCTTGCCCAGCCTTTCCATGGTCCTGCTATCATATCAGATGGCAGTAACTTCGCAGAAGGAAACAACTAGGAGGACTTGTCAGAAGCTACAGACACCACTGAGGGGTCAGCAGAAGGACACTGGCAGAAAAAAAATCTATCGGGTTTCTTGGAACCATGGGGCTGAGAGTTTGCAGCCTTAGAAGCATTAGGAAAATGCATCCAACAAGGCAGCCGAAACAGGAGGAAAAGCAGAAGGTTTAGGAGAGTCCATCTGCAGCAACTCAGTGTCGTTTATGTACCTCAGAAACCTGAGCACAATCCCATTTAAAGAACACCATCATTCTACAGAAAATGTTCCCAAAAGAAATCTCTTCAAAAGGGAGTATCAGGAATGGCCGATTCCTCTTCCTCTAATCCACAGTCCTAAGGAGAGGAAATCTGAGAAAAGTAAGCAAGGGATTCCTCATCCGAATCCAGCTCCTCCTCAGAGGAATCCTGTTCCCTGGGTCTTTTTAGGGGAGAAGAGGACCAAGGCAGGGCTGAAACAGAAACTCCCTGAGGTTGTTTCAATGCCATTAAAGCACTAAACAAGCCCTGAGTGAAGGACTGCCATTCACATTACAGATCCTTAGGAACAGGAGTGACAATGTTTAGTCTTTTACTTTTCCTTTAATGGGACGTCCGCCTTTATAAACTTTGAAGGGCTCTGATCCAGGATGGCGTTCAATGACAGTAGTAGGGCTTTCTTCTCTGACCAATATCTGAAGAACATCCCTAGGCCTCTTGGAGATAATCAGACGTGGTACCTCACGAATATCCAAAATGGACGTCTGCAATGCTTCCTCAGAGGTGCTTAAAGTCGGATCCCGCTGGCCTCCAACCCGATCACAGCAGAGGAATTAAACAATAAAGCCAGGCAAACTCCAAGGGATTCAATCGCCTTAGAGAGACATCTGGTGGAAGCTGAATAGCAGAAGATTCTGACCTAGGCTTCTTGGCCTTCTTCACTGACAGCTGTCCCTCAGAGCTGGAAGTACCCGCCCATTGTGTCTTTTAGCAAGAAGCTTAAGATGCTTATTTTCAAGATACAGCACCAAAGGAGATGGTCTACTACGAAGGATTTTTGGGTACAAAGCCCTGACAAATGGAACAGGTCATATGGTCATGAGTGGGGCAGAAGCAAGGGAGACACCAGTCATGGTGGTCTTTATGGGGAATCTAATTTCCCACACTGGCATTTACCCTTCTTGGATGACATGAAACCCCACAAGCAACAATAATAAAAGATAAGTAAAAAAAGAATCCCAATGGGACACTTCTCTGCAATAGCTTGGTGAACCAACAACGGAACGGGCATTCAGACTGACAATCAAGCGATGACATTCGGACTGGCAGCAAAGTTCTTCCAAGGATGGTACATCCAGAGGTCACCTTTATTCCCTACACTACACGAGGAGCATGCGTGTGATGTACGGCATACGTTAAAGCAACCTAAGCCTTTGGTATACTGGCCGGACATCAGGTTGCCCTTGGCAGGGGATCCCCAATGTTAAGAATACAGCAACAGTGAAATGGAAGGACATCCACTGTAGCTTTCTCATATAAAGCCTGGCTTGAGGAAGCACAGCAATGGTGGAAGACGTGTAACCCACTGCCCTTAGAAACTTCCTGTCTGTAACGGAGGAGAAAGAAGGGAATGAAAAAAAGGCAATCAGTGAGAGTCAAAGCCTTAGGAGGCAGCAGGGATGCTAACAAAGGAATGGTCTGAAGCCTGCATCTAAGAAAAACATGATCCTGAGGATTCGGGAAAGATTTTTGAAAATTTACTGTAAACCTGAGACTCTGCAAAAGGCAAATAGTGTAGTGGAGGTGCTGAAGCCGGATCTTTGGAGAGGAAGCCTGAATGAGCAGGTCATTCCAGGTAAGGAAAGATTTGTAAGCCCCTCATCCTGCAAAAAGCAATCACAGGAGCGAGGCATCAGGTGAAGACCCTTGGAGCAGTAGAGAGTCCAAAGAGCAAAGCAGAGAATTGGAAATGCAAGGAAGAAACAGAGAAATGCAAACATTTCCTGAAACAGGAATGAACAGGAATATGGAGAAAGGCATCTTTCAGATCCAGAGAGACTAGGAAAACCTGAGGTAGAACAGAAGGAAACAGGGCTTGAAGGGATAGTATTTGAAAGGAAGGAACCTTTAAAAAGGGAATGAGCTGAGAAGGATCCAGAATGGGTCTCCAGGTGCCTTTTTTTCCTGGGAACAAAAAACAATATGGAATAAACCCCCTTCCCCTATTGAGGAGCAGAAGCTGCTTGGATCGCCCCTTGAGACAGGTGGCTCTGAAGGACATCTGGAGAAAAGGGCTGTTGCTCCCAAGGAAGTTGAGGAATGCCCAAAAAGAAGAAGAAAGGGATTTCCATACCATGTAATACCCCTGACGAATGATGGACAGAACCCAAGAATCCTAAGTGATCTTTAACCAGTTGTGAAGAGATAGGGAAAGACAGAGATAAAAGGAACTTGACTTAGGAGGAAGGGAAGATGATGCTCAGAAACTGGCTTGTCTAGAAAAGGAGGCTTCTGAGATGTAGGTGTTGGAGTAGACTTAGCAGGAGGTACTTTTGGGAGGAGGATGAGATTGTCTACATACAAAGGCAGGCTTGGAAGGAGAATTCCTCTGAAATCTGGGAAAAGCAAGGCCTTATCCTTCTCTTGCAAGGGCTTAAAATGCTCACCAGCAGAACCAAAGAGATTTTTGCTGTCAAGAGGAGCATCCATCAATTTAGTCTCAATATCATTAGGCAAAGGCTTGAGGTACACAGAACCAAAGGCAGCAACTCTAGAAAGTATCTTTTACATCACAACTGCATTTAATAGAATGACGGGCTACTCAAGAAGAGGATCTCAAGAAAAAAAAGAACTGAAGCCTTCCCCTCAGGGTCAGGAAGGTCTG
Source organism: Protopterus annectens (assembly GCF_019279795.1). Classification (NCBI taxonomy): domain Eukaryota; kingdom Metazoa; phylum Chordata; order Ceratodontiformes; family Protopteridae; genus Protopterus; species Protopterus annectens. The sequence continues at coordinate 1,704,300,495 of NC_056728.1, read as the reverse complement.
AAATAACCTGAAAGTCCAGGAAGAGAAGAGCTAAAACATACCTGGTCATATAGGTATGGTAGTTAATAGCCCAAAAGGCCAGGGTAGCAGCAGTGTACACCTTTTTGTCTAACCTTTCCATGGCCCTACCGTCCTTGTCAGAAGGAAGTAGTTCAGTGGAAGGCAAGAGTTTGGAAGGTTTGTCTGAAGAAACAGAAACAGAGGGATCAGCAGGAGGACATTTGTAAAGGAACTTCCAATCAATAGGCACCATATAAAACCCATCATTTTTTTTAGGAGCTGGAGGGCTGAGCTTGGTATAGTCCCAGTTAAGAAAAAAAAAAAAATCCATCATCTGAAAAATAGTATCACCAAAGGAAGAATCTGGACTAATGGAGTCCCCCCCCCCCCTTAGAACCATATTCTAATGGAGAAGGAATATGAGAAGAACAGGCTACAGACTCTTCTTCAGAGTCCAATTCCTCATCAAAAGTGTTCTGCTCCCTGGTGGAATGGAAGACTCTTGGGGGGGGGGGGGGCAGGAACAGAAACTCCCTGTGGGGGGCTTCAAGGTCATGAGTGCATTAAACAACCCTTGTGTGAAATCCTGCTACTGATGCCAAGGATCCTTAGGAGCAGGAGAAGGTTTTGTTTTCTGCTTCTTTTTCAGAGGGATGTCACCCCTAAAGATATTGGGTGGTTTGGACCCTGTGTACACAATATTGTAGGAATCACCTGCACAACAATAATCTGTGGAATGCCCCTTGGTTATTATCGACCATGGTTCCCCCTCAATATCCATAATGGAAATCTGCAGAGCCTCCAAGGATATGTGAGACACCAGATCCATTCTGACCTCCGAAATGGTCACTGCAAAAGAATCTGATGGAATGACCATATGATCTTCCGGGCTTTCACCAGCCTTCACAGAAACATCTGGGGGAGGCAGTACAGCAGCTGAATCTGACCTAACTTTTTTTAGTCTTCTTAGCAGATGGTTGACCCTTGAGCTGGGACAATTCTGCCACTGCATCTTGTGCCAACAACTTAAGACATTGGTTCTCAAGGTAGACAAATATGAGAGACTACTACAAAGAGTTTTAAGGACAAAAGCCTGACAAATCATGCCGTGAGAGGCACCCAAACAAAACAAACACGGCTTGTGATGGTCCTTATGGGGGATGCATCTCCCACACTGACATTTTCCCTTTCTGGACAACATGTAACCTCATAACAAAAGTAAATAAAAACAAGATAAAAATAAATAAATAAAATAAAACAGCACTTATCTGAAATGGCTTGGTAACCAACAGACGAATGAGAGTTCAGACCGGCAACTGAAGATGGCGTTTGGACTGGTGGCACAGAAGCTCTGAGCTAGGTATGCCTGTATGTTAACTTTATACCCTACGTCGTGAGTGGGAAGCATACGTGTGACGTACTAGTAATCCTAAGGCTTTGGTTTACTGGCTGGATGGCAGGCTACTCTTGGCAAGGGATCCCTAGTGTAAAAAATACTGCAACAGTGATCTGGAAGGACATCTTGATATCCAGATGTGTTCAGACGAATTTTACGGCTTGAACAGGTTGACTATTATCCCTAGCTGTGAGCAAAGGTGGAATGGAGTCCCTGTCTCAAAGAAGATTCCTGGTGGGCAGTTACAAGACAGTTGTCTGCGTATGGGAACACTTGGAACCGCAGCAGCCTGAGATGAGCTGCATTCACTGTCATTCACATGGTGTACACCCAGATGGCTGTAGCAAGACCAAAAGGACAGGGCTCAGAATTTAGAAATAATTGGCTCCTAGCTGGAAGCAAAGAAAATGTCCTGGAGTATCCGTCCGTCTTTATGTGGTAGTACATGTCCTGAAGATTCATAAAGCACATCCAAATTGTCCGTCCTCAACAATGCTAGGATGGACCATACCATGACCATCTGGAATTCTGCCCTTTTCACATACTGCTTCAAGTGACTGTGATCCAAAGCTGGCCTGAGGTCCCATTCTTCTCAGACATCAGAAAGAACCTTGAGTAAACTCTGGATCTTTGCTGGTCTGGTGGGACCTCTTGGATGCCTCACTCATCTAGCAACTTTACTTCTACTGACGGGGTGTCACATCAGTTATTATCTTGAATGAGGAGGATGAGAAGGAATGGAAATCTTGTTATAATTCCCTGCACTTAAGCATCTCGAGTGACTGATGTCCAGGATGTGGAGTTCAGGGATAAGTATCCCCCCAACTGCCTGCAGAGTTTAGCAGCCAGGCAACTGTTCAGGAGCACTGTAAAATCCTATAGCAGAAAGGATCCTGAAAGCCTTGGTTTTGTAGATCATCACTGCTGTGGGGCAACAGCCACCATTACTATTCTCCCCTCCACCGCGGGAGGTCTGTCATCAGAACTGTGAGGAGAAAAACCTTACAATTTGTGGAACCCAGCTTGTCCCCTTCCCTTCTGGTTTCTAGAAAAGATCTTTTAGGGGTCCAGAAAACTGAATCCCTATGGCGGACAAGATTTTTCCATCTTGTTCATTTTTTTTATTTTATTTATTTATTTAACATTTGTTTACTGGGGAAGTCCGACTTGGAACAAAGCCAATTTTCAGTGGAGGCACGGGGAGAAATGCTCCAGATGCATGCCTTAGTAACGTGGGAAGACACTGGAGCACCCAGAGGAAACCCACATGAATGCAGGATGTGCAGGCTCTGCACAGAACGCACGCCAGCCAAGAATCGAACCAGAAAAACCTCTTGCTGTGAGGTGACTAAGTTACCACTGCATCCAGATGACCTCTCTTTCGCCTTTGGTCAAAACAGGGTGGACCCATTCTACAGGTTATTTATAAAAGAATATTTTAAAAGTGCTTTGCAAAGCTGCATCCAAGCATGCCATCTGACAGTCATAGCAGTTCCTGCAGCTCTCAAAGTGTCCTCTGCAGAGTCTGAGATAAGCTGCATCGACACATCCGATAGGGGCTGAAGGGATGCAAACTGTGTGTGTGTGTGTGTGTGTGTGTGTGTGTGTGTGTGTGTGTGTGTGTGTGTGTGTGTGTGTGTGTGTGGACAAAACTTGACTTCCTCCACAGACAGGGATCCAGTGATGGATTTGGAAAGCTCCTTGACCAAATCCCTCTGGAAGCAAGTAAAGTGAGCCAAACAGATTAGCAACTTGACAGCGAAGGTCGCACTAACCTATTTCCCAAATATGTCCAATGCGAGGAAATCGATAGACAGATGGATGGTGGAGCTTTCCTCAGCTAGCACTTTCTTGGTGGCTGCTGCCTCCACAATGGAATCCACTGTGGGACCCTTGCTCCAAATGGGATGATCCTTAGGAGATACCAAAAACTTCTACAGTTTCCATGGGATAGATTTGGCTACATCCAAGCTCCTTCCATGTGTGCCTAGAGATTAAATTCGCCATCTCAGCCATGGGTGAGACTGTGCAAAAGGTAGATGTGCCAACCTCAAAAGCCTAGATAAATAAGGATTACTCCTGAAAGGGGGCATATGTGGACCTCCCTTCTAAGTAGTTCCAAGATTTTGCCAAATAAGATGTCCTCAAGGGGGGGGGTCCAGGGAACCCCTCATCAAAATCAGTATCCTCAGTGAAAGATTCCTGGGGCGAGTCAATACAAATCCTTTTGTACAAATGCTGACAAACTTCTCCAACGGGGTGGTCTGGGGAGAACTGTGAATCTGATGGACAATTCCAATTATATGGATTGGTCCTGGAGACCTGCTCACCTAGGCTCTAAAGTAGACGCCAGTGCTGACCTGTCTAGCACCAAGGCTTCAAGGGGACGGGACTGCTCCAAAAGTTTCAGCATCAAGCTAGGCTCCCAACACCACAGTTCCTTGATCAAATGGGGTTCAAGCCACTTGGAGACAATCAGAGATGGAGCTGATGAAGAACGTGTCTTCAGGCACAGACAAACCCCAAGAAGCACCTGGATCCAAAAGCTCAAATTATGAAGGTTAGATCAAGAAAACAGCAAGAATATGATGAGGGGATGGACCAAGGCCTATGGCACAGACAGGATCAGTCTAAGAGTACCCCCAATTGTATCTGGGTCCTGAGGAACTTCCTCACTATTCTATCCACAGCCACATCTAAAAACCTTCTGGAGAACAGCATAGACCCAAGAGAATAAGCTGTGAAAGAGGGTTTGGATGTGCAGTGAAATGGTCCTTCTTGGAAAAAAGGAGATCATAGTCTCAGACAGACAGGCTCCAAAGAGAAGTACGGTTTAGGCAAAGGAGGAGTACTGGATCCAAGGACGATAGGCTCCAACTCTGGAGCCAGACATGAAGCTTTAAGAACCTCTGGAGGGTCAGGCCAGAGGAAGTACAGTGGTCCAGTATCCACTTAAGACTCCTTTGGTTTTCCATCTCTTTTTCCCCTGGGCTTAACCTTACTCTTCTCGCCCTTCTTGTTACCAGACGACTTTTAAGGAGGAGAGCCAAAAGAAACAGAGTGCAGGAAGGTAACTTCTCCCACTGCGGAGATCTCCACCAAAGCCCAGAAGCTGAAGATAGTACCCTTGCTCATCTAAATGGAGCAGCCCCTAAACAAAAATACACACTTGGCATGTGCATGAGTATGGTATTTTATGGCCAGAGGCTACACATTTCATAAAGCTAGAAGACTTTTTCACCGCAATGCTACAGACCAAACAATAAAAAGCACCACAAAAGCAATAACACTAAGGTACAAAAGTACTAAATTGCCAACACAACTCCCAAAAAGTACTAATCTGATCAGTAATACACAGAAAATTTAGCAGCAACTAAACAAAGGTTGAGGAGAACATAGGAGATATGGAACAGGTGCCAAAAGGGGCAATAAGAGAATGAGGTAATTTTTTTCCCATATGTACCAGAGGAAGAGTGATGTAACTAGGTAATAACAGTAATATGCAAGTATTGCAGGACAAAAACCACAAAAGGATCGACAATAAAATGCACTTAGCTGACACCCAGCCTTAGCATGAGAGATTGCATCAGATTTATTTTGCCAGCAACAGGGGATTAAGAGTGAGAGAGAGAAGCCTGAGGCCTGAATCCAAAGTCAGATCCTAGACCGTTCCAACCATTGAGGAATGGATGGGAGAGAGAACATCTGATCTAAATGCTAGTCTCTGGGAAGCCAAGTGCTCCGGATTGTGCGGAATGCTCTGCATTTGTGGTTGATTAAACCCACTGTCCCAAATTGTGTAACCATTGCTCTGCTTAATTAGAACACCGCTGGTGCTGTGCAACACTTAGCATCTTAACAGCCAAAAAACAGCAACTTCATCACAGAGCAAGAGTAAAACCCGACTTTATTAAACTCAAGGCAAAACAAGTTTACTGGTCAAGTGCTTTCATCTGCATAATTATATGAAAGCGCTTAACCAATAATTGTACCTACCATAAATGTAGATGTCCGATAGGTATGCATCTGCAGTCCTAACATATGGGTTGTCCTGCCTCAGGCAGCCCTTCGGTCGGCCGGATTCCAAAGTCTGGGTCTGGCCTCGGCTGATGTCGCACTTCACCCGACGTCACAGCTACTGGGGTATAAAGGCATCAGCCGACGCCATTTTCCTCAGTGTTTCTTGCCCCAGATGCCAGGTGCCCTCTAGGAAGGCTAAATTTGGATAAATGCAAATAATTCCAAACAGTAGAGAGCAAAAAAAAAAATATATATATATATATATATATATATATACACATATAAATATATATATAAATATATATATATATATATATATATATATATATATATATATATATATATATATATATATATATGTATTTATATGTATATATATATATATATATATATATATTGATATATATATATATATATATATATATATATATATATATATTTTTTTTTTGCTGTAAGAACTGTAAGTCTGCTGTTGCTGCTGGTTCAAAAGGGGGAAGTGTTAACTTTTCCAGCACAAAGTTGAGATCCCATGTAGGTAAAGGTGGTTTCCTTGGAGGCTTTACATTTTGATTCCTCTCAAGAACTGCCTGAGTAGAGGATGAGAGAAGACAGGAGGATCCATGTTGTATTCTGCTGAAATTGCTGATGCATGAATCTTAATGGAGGAGTAGGACAGGCCATTGTGGAACAGTTCTGCTAAGTATTCCAGGATGTGTGCTATGTTTGCCAATGAGACATTTTCTCCCTTTGCTGCACTCCAAATGAGGTATCTTTTCCATTTGGCTGAATAAGTTTTCCTTGTGGAGGGTCTGCGTGCCTCCAGGATAATGTCCTTAACCCTCTGAGATAAATCTGGTTTATTTTGTTTTATGCAATATTCCAAGCAGCTAGCTGCAGTGTTTTCAAGTTTGGATGCAGGGTCTTGTAGTTGTTCTGTGTTAGAAGTAAGGGACATAGAGGTAGAGGCCATGAGTGTGTCCGAGACATGCTTCTCAGTAGCGGGTACCAATGTTGCCTTGGCCAGTCTGGAGCTATCAGGATTACCCTTGGCTGTTCCTCTCTGATCTTCAGTAGGACTTTGTACATCAAAGGTAGAGGTGGAAATGCATATGCTGTCAGGTTTTTCCAGCTGAAGGAAAGGGAGTCCACCCTCCAGGCAAGTGGGTGGTATGCTCTTGTGCAGAATTTCTTCAATTGGTGGTTGTGTGGGGAGGCGAACAGGTCTATCTCTGGCATTCCCCATTTCTTTGTTATGGTTCTGAAGATATCTGGATGCAGCATCCATTCGTGAGCATCCGTGGTAGTTCTGCTTAAGGTGTCTGCTAGTGAATTTTCTTTTCTTGGTACAAATCTGGCCTGTAGTTGAATGTTGAGATTCAGGGCCAAATTCCACAGGTCCATTGCCATCCGGCATAGAGGGTATGAGTGTGTACCTCCCTGTTTGTTGATGTACCACATGACTGTGGTATTGTCCGTCCTTATCAGCAGGTGACCTTGTTGAAGGAATGGTCTGAATGCCTGGATTGCATGTTTCACTGCCAGCATCTCCTTTAGATTTATGTGTAGATTCAGCTGGTCTTGGGTCCATAGGCCTTGTATACACTTGTCCTCCATGTGTGCCCCCCAGCCTAGGTCTGAGGTGTCCGTGGTGATGGTCTGGCTTGGATGTGGTTTGTGGAAAGACAATCCCCTGTTCATCTGACAGGCCTGAGCCCACCACAGGAATTCTTGTTTCAGGCATGGAATTATTGGAATCTGGGCTTCTAGACTGTGCTTGTGTTGAGACCATACATTCCTTAGGTACCACTGCAACTTTCTCATATGCAGCCTGGCATGCGGAATCAATATTATGCAGGATGCCATGTAACCCAGGGCTTGCAGGGCTTTCCTTGCAGTAAGCGGAGTTTGTGTTGTTAATGACATGAAGTAGACTGGTAGTTGCTTTTGTTTTTCTTCTGTGAGAAAAGCCATCTGAGTTGATGTATCCAGTTCTGCACCCAAAAATGTTATCCTTTGGGATGGTACTAGTCTTGACTTTTGAATGTTGACTGTGTATCCCAAGGCTTGCAACAGTTGTATGACATTTTCCAAATCTTTTGTTAATTTTGTCTTGTTGTCCGCTTGTATTAGGCAGTCATCCAGGTATGGGTAAATTTGAATTCCCTGAAGCCTGCAATGAGCAATTACTGATGCCAGGCATTTCGTGAATACTCTGGGCGCAGTAGATAAGCCAAAGGGCAATGCTGAGAATTGATAATGCTCTGATCCTGCAAGAAATCTGAGGTGTCTTCTGCAATCTGGTCGTATAGGGACGTGCAGGTATGCCTCCTTGAGATTTAGAGTCACCAGCCAGGACTCCTTGCCCAGCATGGGAAGAAGTTGCTGGAGGGTCAGCATTTTGAATTGTGGAACAATGAGGTATGTGTTCAGTGCAGACAAGTCGAGAATAGGTCTCCATTGATTTTCTTTTCTTGGTACAAGGAAAAGCCTGGAGTAAAATCCTTGGCCTTGTTCCAAAGGTGGTACCTTTTCTATAGCTCTCATCCTTAGTAAGTTGTTGATTTGTCTTTGAGCCTCTGTTTTTTGGCTTGTGGTAGGTTTGGAATTCCTCTCTTTTTTGGTAGAGTGTGGAAGTGAAACCTGTAGCCCTTGTCTATTGTTTGTAAAGTCCATTTGTCTCCTGTAATGCAATGCCAGTTGTCTGAAAATAAGGCTAGCTTTCCGCCCAAGGGTGCTTCCAGTTGTTCCCTGGTAGGCGGAACCAGAGCCAAGTCATTGTGTCTGTCCTGTGGAAGTGGTTGTAGTTGCATCTGTGGCAGCACTTCTCTGGTTGGCAGGTTGCCACCGACGTCCCCTGTAGGCACCCCTAGATTGACCTCTGCCTCTTGGGCATCTATTTCTGCCTCTCTGTGCTCTGGAGGTGTCTGGAAAGGACCAATTCTTCGAAGGCCAATTTCTGCTAAACCTCGGAGGTTGGACCTGTAAGAAATCCTTGACTGTTTGGACAGATTTTGCTTTTTCTTCCACTTTCTTTAGAACCTCCTGTGCAGGGGTCAAACAAACTTTGTTTCTCCATAGGAGCATCTAGGAGTTTTGACTTAACATGGTCTGGTAAGGATTGTTCTTTTAACCAGGCATGCCTTCGAATCACTGCTCCAGTCATAGCTGACCTAAAGGAAGCCTCCAGTGCATCATAGCCACATTTTAAGAAATGATTACTGACCTGCTGAGAGTTATGTACCAAATCCTGAAGGGACTTGCGGTCTATAGGTTCAGGAGAGGACAGTTTTTTATTTAGCTGGCCTAACAAAAATTCCTGGTACTGAATCATGTGAAATTGACAGTTTAAGGCCCTGGCCGAAAGAGTAGCAGAAGTATAAACCTTTTTACCCCATCTCTCTAATGCTCTGGATTCCCTTTCAGAGGGAAGAGGGTTTTTGGCAGAGGCAGCTGCCACACCTTTAAGGCCCTGTGAAATGGTTTCTTGGTCTGCAACATGAGCCTTATACAAGTGGTAGTGTGTGTCCGGGACCCTGTAATATCTGTCAGGCTTGGCAGGGGACGGAGGAAGAGAATCAGGGGCAGTACTGGCATCATTATATGCATCAACAACTGATAGTACTGGAGGAATGGCTAAAGGCCTATGCTGTGGTAAGTGTAAAAAAGTCCTTAGCCTTTTCCTTGAATCTGAAAAACCCTGGCCCTGCCATTGGAAGTGTTCCCTCATAAAATGTAGGGTTTCCCCAAAAGAAAATTCTTCAGGAGGAGAAGCAGAAGGAATGGAGTCTTCTGCATCAGAATCCTCATAAGGAGAATATGGGCCTTCCTGGTGGTCTAAAATATCTGAGTCATCCGAGGAATAGTCTGTAGAGACAGGTTCCGGGGGTTCAGTCCTAGGCCTCATCTGGTGGAGGTTGAGAGGCCCTGTCTGGGTGAGGTTGGGATCCCCTGATCAAAGAAATAAGATCCTCAGCCAGGCTGAGTATCTGGGAACTAGAGGTAGGCCTGTGTGAGGGAGCTTTAGCAGGTAAGGCCTTAGAAGATTTAGCTGATTTAGCCCTGGAAAAGGCCTTGATAGACATAGAAACAGAGGGTCTAGCAGCCCCACGTGCAGGGGTAGAAATGTCTAAAGGAATAGTGTATGACAAATCCTGGGTGCCTGCTTCTGTAGCAGTAATTTCAGTAGCAGATTCAGCCATGCTCTGTGAGGCCTCGGATATCGGAGGCATGCTTTCGGCCGAAGGAAGAACCGAGGACTCTGTTTCAGCCGAAACCGAGACACTCGCGGTTGGCCTAACCGTGGTTTCAGCCGAAACCGCGGACCGCGAGTGTCGGTCCTTTTCCTTGCGCTTTTTAATTAATTGCGTATTCGGAGTCTCAGACGGCATTTTATATGCAAAAGCGGGACCAAAAAACTCCTCTGCAAACTCCGACCGACGTCTAAGCGTCCGTCGGTTGAAGGAAGCACAGGCTAGACAAGCTGATACGTCGTGGTCTGGGCCTAAGCAAGGAAGGCAGTAAGAGTGGAAATCCTTATGAGGTATTTGTTTCCCACAAGTTAAACAATTATTTACTTTGTCTGACATCGGCTGAGGCAAGAAAGAGTCCCCAACGGGGTACTTAGCTTTTTTAGAAGTCTTCGGTAGTAGAAATCTCTGGATCTGACCGACCGGCACTTGCGAACAGCTTCTGCTTCGGGCACCGCGTGGCAAGAAAGACTGAGGAAAATGGCGTCGGCTGATGCCTTTATACCCCAGCAGCTGTGACGTCGGGTGAAGTGCGACATCAGCCGAGGCCAGACCCAGACTTTGGAATCCGGCCGACCGAAGGGCTGCCTGAGGCAGGACAACCCATATGTTAGGACTGCAGATGCATCCTTGAAGGACATCTTGCTTTGCCTTGATTTTAATAAAGTCATATTTTACTCTTGTTCTGTGTTGCAGTTGCCGCAACGTGCCTCTATTTGGTTATTAAGATGCTAAGTGTTGCACAGCAGTGTTCTAATTAAGCATAGCAATGGCTGCACAATACGGAATAGCACAACAGTTGGTTTAAATCAACCACAAATTCATTAAAGGAAGAATCACTAAATTAAATCCAACAAGCTAAGCAGTAAAACACTGTTACACTGGCCTTTATGAAAGCAACAAAGCTACAACTAGAACTGTTATTTTTTGTCATACTGTCATGTTGAAAAATAGAATCCTGGATGCTGAAGTAACAAACTGTGAGGTGCTAGCAGAGATTATCATCAAAATAAAAGCACTCCTCTTTACATCTGTCTACTCAACAGCCATGTATGGATACAACTCCTTTACTACTGGTAATTCTTTTAAGAAAGCATGTCATAGTTAGTAACTACATTGACTGAAAACTAAGCTATGTAAGAAAGGAATGCCTGCTTCCTTTATTTTATCTGCACCACTGACCTGACCGGAACTCAATGTAGTATATGGCTTTTTATAAGACTGATGTAGAAGTCAATTCTGTCTTTGAAAAAAAATACCATTGAAGAAAAATTTACAAAGTAAATTAATCTTGCTAGCAAAGATCTGGCATTGATGGCTTGCTCCCACTGCCTGCTGACCACCAGACCATCTCTTGGTCTATATGCCTGTTCATTTCCATATGCACCAAGTGACAAATGAGAGGGGACATCATTTAAGCACTGATCAGGGTGTTTTTTTTCACTATTTGTGGCCTTATCCTCAGTATGCATACATAGTAACATGCGGAGGGTTGACTTGTAGTGCGAATACATCACATAGTTTAATATCCCTCTATGGCTGTATGATACATATGGTCTGTACAAAGAGAATGTTCTTGCATGCAGAAACGACTGGAAATGACACACACATCCATATGATATGGTCTGTCCTCAAGTAATAGTAGTCATTTGCTTTCTTGGCTAACTTGGTCAGCACATTATAAATGCAGATGAGAACAGAATGATTGCTGATTAAAGCTCTGCTTCTGTTACAAATCCCTTCCACCAGCACAGTGTGTTTCTAATGTGAAAAGTAATTTCTGTATTGCCATGACATTCGTGAAAAGTACTGCATAATTAATAAAAAAAAACAAAAAAAACATGCAAAACATGCAAGCTGTCAAAAGAGCCAGTTTTGCTGTCTTTTACATGTTGTATCTGAGCAGCCAAGTGCTCCAGATTGTGTGTGTGTATACATATATTTTGGTTGAAAGGCCATGGCCATGGTCAAGGTACACCTTTCGCGCAGTGCGAAAAGTGGGTGTTCCACATTTTGACTGTCACACATTGCAATGACCCGTGTTCCACATTGGCCTCTTAGCAGGTTGAGACCTATGGCTAGTCTAGCAACGGAGAACACCCAATAGTGTATCCATATAGCAACTTCAAAAGAAAGCTGGCTTCTTCTCATTAAAATAACATGCATAAAAAGTCTTGCACATAAAAATAGATGTATATACAAACATACATAAATAAAAATCCATCCATCCATAACCCCTTTTCCTATTTTTGCACATGGGGTCTGGGTATCACTTCAACAGTGAATCCTCTAGAGCTAAGGTTTACACTGCCAAAGTAGTTCTTCCACACCACACATTCTCACGCAACTCACACGTATGGCCAGTTTAAACTGCCCAATCCACCTTCTGCATGTTTTTGGAATGTTGGAAGAAACTAGAGCACTCGAAGGAAACCCACGTGAACAACAGGAGGACATGCAAACTCTGCATAGGAGGCACCCCAGCCAAAACACGAACCAGGAAACCTCTTGCTAGGAGGCGACAACACTATCTGCTGCACCACTGTGCTGCCCATATAAATCAAAATATATGTGTATAAACATTTGTCTATACCAGGAACTCCACTGTGTTGCAAAAATAATAATCCTAATCACAACTCTACAGATGGCTTACCAAATTCAAGAGAGGAAAGGATTATGAAAGCTCTTGAACAAACTAAGGAATATGTCATATAAGATGATAACAGACAGGCACTACTATGACACACCTGACTAGAGAAGAGACATACAGGCAGTGAAATGAGAGATTTTGGAAAAATATTGAATGTCATGATATAGGTCCTGATCAAAGCCTAAGCAGAGACTCTAATGTGCAGAATGACTAGAAAGAGTTATACATGACATATAAAGCAGTATTCCCTGTAGAATATACGAGAATAAGGCCAGTTCCCCAAACAGGAGAGGAAAGAGGACAAGAGAATCTGGATATCAGTAGAGAATGTCAGACTACAGGCCCTGACAAGATAGAAGCAGGAAAACCCACCCAACAGGACGGCAACAGAGGGCCACCTGCTGCATGCAAAGTAACACTTCTAGAGCTAAAATTTAACTTGCCCCTACACTACTTTCCTACTAGAATACATATTCTGCCCTGGGAGGGAAACAGAGTGGTTTGTATACAGCTAGGTGGTACAAAGATGACAATAAATAAGCAACCAATTCACCAGCCAGTTCCACTAATTGTTGGGATAGAAGAGAGCTGCAAACACCACCAGTCATGCATACAAATAAAAAATACAAGCTAAAACTGAAGTCCATACTGCCCTAAGAGGCAGGGATTCAAGTTTCAGTCAATACTTGGTGGAAGGTACACTAAAATAAGGCCAGAAAAAAACAAACTTAGAACACTCCCAGAACATTTCCAGTGAGAACAGAGGAACTGGGCACAAGCTCTCAAGTTGCCAAAGTCAGTAACACTAGTGTCTCTTCAAAGATTAAGCAGATGTCTTTCACTGTTATACCACAATCTCAGGGCTGAGGAAAGGTGCAGACTATCACTACAGACAAATATAAACTTTTGAAGTCGAGAATGAGAAATGTAAGTTCTGAATGAAAAAACTCCATCAGTTCCAAAAAGTCACCTTGACAGCAAACAGATCTGACATTGATCCAAGACATACATCCCAAATTCAAAGTGCACCCAGATATAATCAGTGTCAAGCCATTCAAGGATACCAGAGAGAAACTGCTATCTTGTGTGCCCTCCATTTAAAACTGTTGTTAAAGAGCTTTACCCTGAATCATATGCCTACTGAAATCGGAAGTCTAAAAACCATTCAAAACTTAAGTTGCACATAAAGAGCATATCTTTACTGAATCGACTAGAATGTATTTCTCAGATCCTTAAGCCACTCAAGAGCTGAATTTGCACCACAAAATAGGCATCAATAACCAGGGTGGTAAATTCTAGGTCATGGAGACATTTGAGCCTGAAGTTGAAGCCTGTACGGGGAGAGACACAGAGAACCTCGACACTAACCATAACATTTACTTATTTACTTTTTCTTCACCGAGTAAGTCAGCCATGGTCCATGCTCAAAGAGCAGAAAATACAACACAGTCTTTCGACCAACAGCACTATACACAAAATGAGCATTATAATCCAAAATTCAGAACCTAGACTGAATGCAAACAGGGTGACATTAAAAGATTCAGAGTACATTAAAAAAATATATATACAAAATGCAAGCTCAGCCGTGCATAAAATACAGTGCAATCATTAACTTCTACATACATATGAAATTGTCTGTGTATTAAGGATCTGAGAAATACATTCTAGTAGATTCAGTCAAGATGTGCTCTTTACGTGCAACTTTGAAGTCTTCAATGGTTTTTGAATGGTTTGTTGACAAGAAGGGTATGGAGGACTGTTTCAAAAGCCCTTGTAATGTCAGAGAGACCTGTAGTAGTAAGTCCCTCATTCAGGTTGCAATAAATGGCATCAATGGCCATTAACAGGGCAGTAAAGGTACTGAAAGTATTGCAAAAGCCATGCTGTGCATCACATAACAGGCCATTGCTGTTAATGCGCTTAAGTAGTTCTTTGTATAAAAGTTTTTCAAATATTTTGTTAACAGGGCACATGGTAAAACAGGTCTAGAATTCTTTAACCCATTAGAAGTGACTTTAGGTAACAGGACTATAACTCCATGCTTGAATGCTGGTGGGATGATGCCAGAGGTGAGACAGAGAGATGTTAAAGATATGAGTAAGGGCTTTACAGATTATTTTTTTCAGCTGCAAGCCTTAGAACAGTGGGATGAGGATTGCTGGATATAGATCCTGTATCGCTGAGTTTGAGAAGTAGAGACTTTATCTGTTTTACTGAAATTTCAGAGAAGTGAAAGGCTGCTGCATAAAAGGCTAGAGGACACATATTAGGGTATGATGGTTCTTGTTCTTCACTGTTGGGAGAGCATACTGTTGAAAGGATGACCCCCCCCCAAAAAAAGATGTCTTGCATGTGACTCTGGCACTAAAGTTGAATCAGTGTTGAAGGCCACTGTCAACTTGGTTGATACCAGACACAAGACCACAATGGACATTGAAGCCAGACAGTGCTGCAGAGAGGGTCAAAACAAATATTACATTCAACTTGGAACAAAGAAAAATGTTCTAGAAGGATTAGGCCAGTGTCAATATCTGTATATTTCTTTGCACTGCTTGAAATGTAAACTAAGGCATGAGTACAACAGACACTAAATCCAGAACTGGTAAATTAACAGGGTCTAACAGTGAACTAGTTCCATTCAATTGAGAACTGAATACCATGCGCCCCAAACAAGTCATGTACAGACCAACATCAACCTCTAGAGATTTAACAAAGTTAAGGAGATTTATCTTAAAAAGGAACCATTCAGGAAAAAAAAAACCTTTGGCCCATTCTTAAACATTACCAGTAGAGTTGGAGAACAATACAAAGGAAAAGACTATGAATGTGACCCCAGTGTCCAAGAAGTAAAATGAGATATAGGGCGCAACTACAGCCAACACCAAAACCAAAAATTGTACAGTTAGATCAAACGGAAAAACAATTTCCATACATGTAGAATAAAATACATGAAGACCACTGCAAGTCACACACAGATTAACATCAATATCTGCAAATTTAATCAGACTAAATAAATATTTGTCATAAAGAAACAAGATATGATGCCCAATTTATAAGTAAGGGCATGGCATACAGGTTGAAGGAAGTCATGGTACCACTTTAATTTGGCCCTTATCAGACTATCATTGAGTACAATGCCCCCTTTGGCATGTATCTGACCTAACAGATATTGCCAGTATACTGGCCGAAAGATTCAGTGCCAACTTTACCCCTCTCCCCTCCCCCAAAGGGCCAATCATAATACCAGTAGATTGCCAGGCATCCAGTATTACTGCTGAACAGGTTAAAACAACACTGTCCAAGGCCAAGAATACAGCTCCTATGGGACCCGACAATATTCCTGGTTGTGTTCTACATGAACTAGAGTGAACTGGCACCTCACCTGTGTGCCCTGTTCAATCACAGCCTCACCTTAGGCTTTGTCCCTGCCGAATGGCGCATGGCTACAGTCATCCCTCTCCACAAAGGAGGAGTGACTACAGACCCTGGGAACTATCGCCCCATTAGCCTGACAAGTCTGATATGCAAAGCTAAGGAACGCATCATCATGGACCTAATACACAAGAATATAGAGAATCTGCAAACTCTGGATCCCATACAGTTTGGTTTTGTGCAGGGTAGATCATGCTCGCTCAACTTGGTCGACTTCTATGAGTCAGTCACCAGAGCTGTGGATGAAGGCAAGCTGGTTCATACATTCTACCTTGATCTGGCCAAGGCTTTTGATACCATTCCCCACTCAGGAATCATAGAAAAACTCACTAAGCTAGGCATCAACCCTATATCACTAGGTGGGTTGGAAACTGGCTCACAGATAGAACCCACAGTGTGAAAGTAACGGACTCCAAGTCAGACTGCCGACTAGTCATGAGTGGAGTCCCACAGGGTTTGGTCCTGGGTCCTCTTCTGTTTGATATTTACTTCTCTGAAGTCCAGGCCAACACGAAGGGACTCTGGCTGACAAAGTTCACAAACGATTGCAAGTTGGAAGCTATCATTAACTCCCCTAGTGATAATGACATCCTACAGAATGGCCTCACAGAGACCAACAACTGGTGTCAGAATCATGGCCTTAAGCTCAATGCCAAAAAATGTGTCATCATCCCCTTCGGGAAAAACCTGATTCACATGAATTGCCACACTGATGATAGTTCACTGAACATAGAAGGCGTTATAAGAGATCTGGGAACACAGGTTGACAGCAACCTCTCTTTTGATCACCACATTGCCACTATGGTCAGAAAGTCCGATGTGGCACATCTCATTACTAAGGGTTTTGCATCCAGAAAGAAAGAGGTCATAGTCTCCCTCTACTCTTCCCTCATTAGGCCAATCATCAAGTACAATGGCCCATTTGGCATGTACCTCACTGAAAGTTCAACTGCTGAATCTTACACTAAGGCACTGTACGAGCACATCCACTCATGCATGAATCGTGCCATCCCAAATAGAACCAAAATGCTCTCATCAAAAAAAAGGAAGCCAATCTGGTGGTCCCTGCCATAAACAAACTTTACAACAAAAGGAAGAAACTTTTGCAGAAATGAGGAAAATCCCAGGATGCAAAAAACTCCCTTACTAGCCTCAGTAAGAAACTGAGATGCCTCATAAAATCCTCCAAAGCTAGTTATGAAAATAAAATTGCCAAAGATTCCAAAGACAACCACAAAGCATTCTATAACTATGTCAAGAATCTAAATGGCAATGCTCAGATCTGCTCTGAGCAGAAACAGAATGGCAATAAATATACTGATCCAAAGGATATTGCCAATATCCTGGCAGATCGATTCAGTGCCAACTTCACCCCCTCTCACCCCCTAAATGGCCCATCTCAATACCGGAAGATTGCCAAATTCCAGTAATAACGGCCACACAGGTACAAAACGCACTCTCTAAAGCCAAGAATACAGCATCCATGGGACCAGATGACATCCCGGGCTGTGTACTACATGAACTACAATATGAACTGGCACCTCACCAAAGTGTCATGTTTAATCATAGCCTCACCTCAGGTTTCGTGCCCACTGAGTGGCGCAGAGCTACAGTTATCCCAATCCACAAGGGGGATCCACCTTGGATCCCGGAAACTACCATCCCATCAGTCTGACAAGCCTTATCTGCAAGGCCATGGAGTGTATTATCATGGAACTTATAAACAAAGACATTGGCAACCTTCAAACACTGGACCCCACCCAGTTTGGGTTTTGGAAGGGCCGATCTTGTCTCCTGAACCTGATTGATTTCTTTGAATCAGTCTCCAGAGCCATGGACAAGGGTAAGGTGGTCCACACAGCCTATCTAGACCTTGCCAAGGCCTTTGACACCATCCCCCACTCTGGCATCATAGATAAACTTACTAAGTTGGGTATTAATCCCTATGTCACCCAATGGGTTGCTAAATGGCTTACTGATAGAACCCACACTGTAAAAGTAGCCGACTCCAAATCCAGCTCCAGACAAGTAACAAGTGGAGTACCTCAGGGTTCAGTCCTGGGGCCGCTCTTGTTTGGCATCTACTTCTCTGAAGTACAGGTCAACACTAAGGGACTCTGGCTAACAAAGTTTGCAGATGACTGCAAACTGGGAGCCATTATTGAATCCCCAAATGATGTGGATACTCTACAAAAGGGCCTTACAGAAACAGATGCTTGGTGCCAGAGCCATGGACTCGAGCTCAATGCCAAGAAATGTATTGTTATCCCCTTTGGGAAAAAACATGTATCCATGAATTACCATATAGGTGGCAGTACACTAAACACAGAAAGTGTGATAAGAGACTTAGGGACACAGGTGGACAGTGGTCTCACCTTCGATAACCACATCGCCACAACAGTCAGGAAATCCTTCTATGTGGCACACCTCATCACGAAGGACTTTTCATCCAGAAAAAAGGAGGTCATTGTCCCACTGTACTCATCCCTCATTAGACCCATTATAGAATACAACTCCCCATTTGGTATGTACCTCTCAAGACATCTGTACCTCTCAAGACATCTGCAACAACTGGAAAGGCCTCAGAAATACCTCACTAAAAGAATCACAGGCCTAAAGCAGATGCCCTACGCTGACCGCCTTAAAAAACTCCAGCTATACTCCGTCGCATATAGTCTACTCAGAGGCGATCTCTGCTTAACATACAAGGCCATGTCAAACCCAGAGCTGTTGGACATGCTACACTTAAAGAAATCCCAATCCCTCAGAGCTACACGCTCCAGGGATCTAAACTTGTCATCACAATAAACAAAACATGCTGGAGGGATAGGTTCCTGACCCAGAGACTCCCCAGACTCTGGAATAGATTGCCCATACATGTCAAGCAGAGTGCCTCTTTGGACCTCTTCAAGAGGAAAGTACAGTTGTGTACACCTACCATAAATGTAGATGTTCGAGTGTTTTCACTGTTGCAGTCATAACTGTAGGGTGCTCCTGCCGGCAGGCAGCCCGAGGTCGGCCAGAATCCCAAAGTCTGGGTCCGGCGTCGGCTGTACAAGCTAGTACCCTGACGTCAGTACGCTTTGGTACATAGCCCTCAGCCGACGCCATCTTCTCCAGCCTTTCTTGCCCTAGATGTCAGAAGTCCCCAATAAAACAAAAATGAATCCAACCAGGAAACACAAATACACCACAAAAAAGGAAAAGGGAGAAAAAAAGAGGGGATAGGAGGGAGGCAAACCCCGACTGCAACAGTGAAGACACTCGAACATCTACATTTATGGTAGGTGTACACAACTGTACTATGTTCTTCGTGTTTCACTGTTGCAGTCATAACTGTAGGGTGGAATCCCAAAGCAGTGAAAAAGGGGGGGGAGGCTTTAGATAGAAGAAGGGGAGGCAAGAATACCCTGCAAGACAGCAGAGGCAAAGCCTGCCCTGGTCTTAGAAAACAGGGAGATTGTAGTGCTTGGAAAAAGTATGCACAGAACTCCAAGTGGCAGCTTCCAAGATATCCTTGGTAGGGACTCCTCTGAGGAAAGCTGTAGAAGTGGCAGCTGCTCTAGTAGAATGACTTCTAATGGTACCTGGAAACTGTTTCCCATGATGAGTGTAACAAAATCTGATTCCATAAGCAATCCATTTGGAAATAGTTTGTTTAGAAATAGGTTTTCCAAGAGAACTGGAGGCAAAAGAAACAAACAATTGATTAGACTTTCTGAACTCTTTAGTCTTGTCCAGGTAAAATCGTAACTGTCTGTGCACATCTAATGAATGCAAAATCCTTTCCCTTTATTTTGAGGATTTGGAAAGAAAGTAGGAAGGTGAATTGTCTGATTTAAAGCCACTTTCAAAATCACCTTAGGCATGAAAGTAGGATTGGTCCTCAAGGATACTCTGTCCTGATGGAAAATAAGGTATGGTTCCACAGCCATGAGAGCTTGCAACTCTGAGACCCTTCTGGCAGAGGTCAATGCTAATAAAAGAACAGTCTTCCAAGATAAAAACTTAATATCTGAAGATGCAGCAGGCTAAAAAGGAGGCAAAGTAAGTTTTTCTAAAACATAATTAAGATCCCAGGCAGGGACAGGAGGGGTCCTGGGAGGCCGCAAATTTTAGCCCTCTCAAGAATTGCTTCACCAAAGGATGAGAAAAAACAGGAGGATCAGAACTGAAATGCGCAGAAATAGCAGAAGCATGAATCTTAATGGAAGAAAAGGAAAGTCCTTTAGATAAAAGTTCCGAAAGGTAAAGCAAAATAGAAGAGAGATCAGGTACCAGAGGATCCGAGCCTCGGCCCTGCATCCAAATACAAAACCTCTTCCATTTAGAGGCATAGGATTTCCTAGTGCTAGGCCGTCTAGCTTCCAAAAGAACATCCAAAACTTGTTTGGGAAGACTAGAGGAAATCAAATTCCTTTGAAGAGCCAAGCTGCCAGGCAAAGGGTCTTGAGATTGGAATGTAGTAACTGACCCTGATGCTGGGACAAAAGCGAAGGGTTCAGAGGGAGAATCCAAGGAGGCCCCAAGAACAGGTGCTTTAAAGTTGGATACCAAAACTGTCAAGGCCAATTTGGAGCAATCAGGATGAGGAACTTGGGCTTGTCCTGTTTTATTTTCAGTAATACCCGAGGAAGTAGAGGAAGAGGAGGGAAGGCATATGCTGAAAGGCTTCTCCAGCTGAAGGACAGGGCATCCACTCTCCAAGCTGTTTTGTGGAAGGACCTGGTGCAAAAGCGAGGCAGCTGATGATTGAGATGGGATGCAAAAGTACAGTTTTGTACCTACCATAAATGTAGATGTCCGAACAGGATAGCATCTGCAGTCATAACAAATGGGTTGTCCTGTCGTCAGGCAGCCCTTCAGTCGGCCGGATTCCAAAGTCTGGGTCTGGCCTCGGCTGGTGTCGCACTTCACCCGACGTCATCTCTGCTGGTCTTCGGGTATAAAGGCATCAGCCGACGCCATTTTCCTCAGTGTTTCTTGCCCCAGATGCCAGTTGCCCTCTTGGAAAACTAAATTTTGGGTAAATGCCAATGTTTCCAAAAAAAAGGTAGGCAAACACAAAAAATAAGCATGTATGTACATATATACAAACAAATACACCATAAGAGATCCCCCCCCAGCTAGCTTTTAGGAGGGTAAATACCCTAGGAATACCACAGAGGGAGGGTGGGTAATCCTGACTGCAGATGCTATCCTGTCCGGACATCTACATTTATGGTAGGTACAAAACTGTACTATGTCCTTCAAGGATGCATCTGCAGTCATAACAAATGGGTAGAATACCATAGCCAAACTAGGGGAGGAGGAAGAAGAATTATGGTGTAGTTAGGATCCCTTGCAATACAGCAGTGGCGAACCCTGCTCGGGATCTAGAGTATAGAGGTAAGTTATAATGCTTGGCAAATGTATGCACGGAGGTCCAAGTAGCCGCCTCAATAATGTCCTTGGTTGCCACTCCTCGTAAGAAAGCTGTGGTAGTGGCTGTAGCCCTTGTAGAGTGAGGTCTTATGTTCTGTGGAATTGGTTTTCCATGGTAGGAGTAACAGAATCTGATGCAATTTCCAATATCCACTTGGAAATTGTCTGTTTGGAAATTGCTTTTCCTTCCCTTCCTGTTGCATAGGTCACTAGAAGCTGGTCAGTTTTTCTATTGCCCTTGGTTCTGTCCAGGTAGTAGCGCAACTGTCTATGTACATCCAAGGTATGCAGCAGTCTTTCCCCCCTGTTCTGTGGATTGGGAAAGAAGGTAGGTAGGTGGATTGCCTGGTTTAGAGACACTCTGGATACCACCTTAGGCATGAATGTAGGATTAGTTCTCATGGATACTCTATCTTGATGGAAGATTAGGAAGGGTTGTACTGCCATTAAGGCCTGTAGTTCCGAAACCCTTCTTGCTTAAGTAATTGCCAGTAGGAAAGCAGTTTTCCAGGATAGGTGTTGAAGATCTGCTGTTGCTGCTGGTTCGAATGGAGGGAGTGTCAATTTTTCTAGCACAAAGTTCAAGTCCCATGCTGGTAATGGTGGTTTCCTAGGAGGTTTTACATTCTTGATTACTCAGGCAGAGTAGAGGATGTGAGAAGACAGGGGGATCGAAGCTGTATTCTGCAGAAATAGCTGATGCATGTATCTTGATGGAGGAATAGGACAGGCCTGTATGGAGAAGCTCTGCCAAATACTCCAGGATGTTGGCAATATCTATCTTTGAGACATCTTTTCCTCTTTCAGTGCTCCAAATGACAAACCTTTTCCATTTCCCTGCATAGTTCCTTCTTGTAGAAGGTCTGCGGGCCTCCAGGATAATGTCTTTAACCCTTTGGGATAAATCTGGGTTAGTTGCTGTTATGTAATGTTCCAGGCAGTTAGTTGCAGAGTTTTTAGATTTGGATGCATGATGTTGTAGTCGTTCTGAGTTAACATCAAAGGCATCAGGGGTAGTGTCCACGTTCTCCCCCGTGACATGCTCCTCAGCAATGGATACCAGTGTTGTCTTGGCCAATTTGGAGCTATCAGAATTATCCTTGGACGCTCCTCTTTGATTTTCAGTAGTATCTTGTGCATCAAAGGAAGAGGTGGGAATGCATATGCTGTCAGTCCTTTCCAACTGAAGGATAGAGAGTCCACCTTCCATGCAAGTGGGTGGTATGTCCTTGTGCAGAATTTCTTGAGCTGGTGATTGAGTGGGGATGCAAATAGGTCTATTTGTGGCATTCCCCATTTCTGTGTGATGGCCTTGAAGATGTCCGGGTGTAGCATCCATTCGTGAGCATCCGAGGTAGTTCTGCTTAACATGTCTGCTAGGATGTTTTCTTTTCCCGGTACAAATATTGCCTGTAACTGAATGTTGTAGCTCAGAGCCATATTCCATAGGTCCAGAGTCATTCGGCATAGGGAGTATGAATGAGTGCCTCCCTGTTTGTTGATGTACCACATGACTGTGGTGTTGTCTGTCCTTATCATCAAATGGCCTTCTTTGAGGAATGGTCTGAAATTCTGGATTGCTAGTTTTACTGCCAGCATTTCTTTTTGATTTATGTGCAGGTGCAGTTGATCTGGGGTCCATAATCCTTGTATGCATTTGTCCAGCATGTGGGCCCCCCAACCTAGGTCTGAGGCGTCCGTTGTGATGGTTTGGCTTGCTTGAAAGTTGTGGAAGGGCAAGCCTGGGTTTGACTGGCATGCTTGAGCCCACCATAGGAACTCTTGTTTCAGGCATGGGATTAGTGGTATTTTGGTTTCTAAGCTGTGCCTGTGTTGAGACCATAAATTCTTTAGGTACCACTGTAGTTTTCTCATATGCAATCTGGCATGGGGGACCAGGATTATGCACGATTCCATGAAGCCCAAGGCCTGCAGTACTTTCCTTGCTGTTAGTTTGTTCTGCTTTGTTAATGCCAAGAAGTAATGAGGGAGTTGTTCTCGTTTTTCTGCAGTTAGGAATGCCATTTGTTTTACTGTGTCCAATTCTGCACCCAAGAATGTTTTTGTTTGGGATGGTATTAGTCTTGACTTTTTTAATTGACTGTGTATCCCAGGGCTTGTAGTAAGCAAATGACTCTTTGTAAGTCTTTTGTCAGTTTGCTTTTGTTGTCCGCTTGTATCAGGCAGTCGTCCAGGTATGGATAAATTTGGATTCCCTGTAGCCTGCAATGAGCGATTACTGATGCCAGGCATTTTGTGAATACTCTGGGCGCAGTAGATAAGCAAAAGGGCAATGCTGAGAATTGATAATGCTCTGATCCTGCAAGAAATCTGAGGTATCTTCTGCAATTTGGTCGTATGGGGACATGCAGGTATGCCTCCTTGAGATCTAGAGTTACCAGCCAACACTCCTTGCCCAGCATGGGAAGAAGTTGCTGTAGGGTCAGCATTTTGAATTTTGGGACAATGATGAATGTGTTTAAGGCGGACAGGTCGAGAATAAGTCTCCAACTTCTCTTTTCTTGGTACTAGGAAGAGTCTGGAGTAGAATCCTTTGCCCTGTTCTGTTGGTGGTACTCTTTCCACAGCTCTCATCTTTGTTAATTGAGCTATCTGCTTTAGAGCTTCTGTTTTCTGATTTGGAGGTAGGTTTGGCATTCCTCTTTTACTGGTAAGGTGTGGAAGTGAAACCTGTAGCCTTGGTCTATGGTCTGCAAAATCCACTTGTCTTTTGTGATATAGTGCCAATTTTTTGAAAATAAGGCTAACTTTCCGCCTAAGGGTGCTGCTATTTGTTCCCTGGTAGGCGGTGTCAGAGCCAAGTCACTGTGATTGTCCTGTTGCAGTGGCAGTGGTTGTGTCTGTGCCTCGCTGGTTATTGCCTTGCCACTGGCGTCCTCTGTAGGCACCTCCTCTGGGTTGATTTCTGCCTCTGGAACGTCTATTCCTGCCTCTCCGAGATTGAGGAGTCTGGAAAGGACCAATTTTTGGAAGGCCAGTTCCTGCTAAACCTTGGGGGCTGAACCTGTAAGAAATCTTTAACTGTTTGTACAGATTTTGCCTTCTCTTTCATTTTCTTCATTACTTGCTGAGCAGGAGAACCAAATAGACTGGCCTTATCCATAGGAGCATCTAACAGCTTTGCTTTAACATGATCCGGCAAGACCTGTTCTTTCAACCATGCATGCCTTCTTATAACTGTGCCAGTCATGGCTGATCTAAATGAAGCCTCCAGTGCATCATAGCCACATTTTAAAGAATGGTTACTAACCTGCTGAATGTTATTCACCATTTCTAAAACATATTTCTTATCTAAGGAGTCATCAGAGGACAGTTTCTTAGTTAACTGATCATGCATAAACTCTTGGTATTGGATCATATGAAACTGACAGTTCAAAGCTCTAGCTGAAAGAGTAGCAGAGGTGTAAACTTTTACCCCATCTCTCTAAGGACCTGGATTCCCTTTCAGAAGGGAGAGGGTTTTTGCTGAGGTCGGCTACTGCCTTAGGCCCCTGGGAGACAGTCTCAGGATCTGCAAGTGGGGCCTTGTATAGGTGGTGATGAGTGTAAAACCTATCTGGTTTGGCAGGGGCTGGAGGTAAAGTATCAGGAGCAGTGCAAACATCATTAAATGCATCATCCACAACAGGCAGAACTGGAGGTATAGCTAAGGGCCTATGTTGCGGTAAGTGTAGAAAGGTCCTAAGCCTTTTTCTTGAATCTGAGAAATCTTGTCCCTGCCATTGGAATTGCTCTCTCATGGCATGTAAGGTTTCCCCAAAGGAAAATTCCTCTGGTGGAGAGGCAGATGGAATAGATTCTTCAGCATCGGAATCTTCATAAGTAGAAAAAGGAGCCTCTGGATGGTCTGTAATGTCTGAATCATCAGAAGAATCATTTTGAGGACACTGGCTCTGGGGGCTCTGCTCTAGGTCTCTTTTCTGGAGGCTAAGAGGCCCTGTCTGGGTGAGATTGGGATCCCCTTATTAAAGAGATGAGATCCTCTGCCAGAGTAAGCATTTGAGAACTGGAACTGGGCCTGTGTGAGGGGGGCTTAACAGGCACTGATTTAGCAGTTTTGGCTGCTTTAGCCCTGGCAAAGGCCTTAATAGACATGGCTGCAGGAGGCCTAGCAGCACCACGTGCTGGGGTAGAGACATCCAAAGGGATGGTGTCTGATAATTCTATAGGAACCACATTAGTATGCAAAACTTCAGAGGCCGATTCAACTAGGGTAGCAGGAGCCTCGGTAGTAGTCATGGATTCGGCTGAAGATTGACCCGTTTGCTCGGTTTCGGCCGAAACCGAGACACTCGCGGTTTGCTTAACCGTGGTTTCGGCCGAAACCGCGGACCGCGAGTGTCGGTCTTTTTCTTTGTGTTTTTTAACAATTTGAGAAGTCGGAGGATCCGACGGCATAATGTACGGAAAATCTGAGCCGAAAAACTGTTCAGCAAACTCCGACCGACGCCTAAGAGTTCGTCGGTTGAAGGAAGCACAGGCTAAACAGGCTGCTACGTCGTGGTCTGGGCCTAAACAAGGTAAGCAGTAAGAGTGGAAATCTTTATGAGGTATTTGTTTCCTACAAGTTAAACAGTTATTTACTTTTTCTGACATCGGCTGAGGCAAGAAAGAGTCCCCAACGGGGTACTTAGCTTTTTAGAAGTCTTCGAAGTAGTATTCGGTAGTAGTAATCTCTGGATCTGACCGACCGGCACTTGCGAACAGCTTCTGCTTCGGGCGCCACGCGGCAAGAAAGACTGAGGAAAATGGCGTCGGCTGATGCCTTTATACCCAAAGACCAGCAGAGATGACGTCGGGTGAAGTGCGACACCAGCCGAGGCCAGACCCAGACTTTGGAATCCGGCCGACCGAAGGGCTGCCTGACGAC
This sequence comes from Protopterus annectens, assembly GCF_019279795.1. Classification (NCBI taxonomy): domain Eukaryota; kingdom Metazoa; phylum Chordata; order Ceratodontiformes; family Protopteridae; genus Protopterus; species Protopterus annectens. The sequence continues at coordinate 1,704,274,435 of NC_056728.1, read as the reverse complement.
AGGACAACCCATTTGTTATGACTGCAGATGCATCCTTGAAGGACATCAGATCTATCTGGGGACATCCCCAAACTGCAGTAATCCTGTTGAATAAGTTGGTGTCTAGCATCCATTCGTGAGGATCTGAAATGTTTCTGCTCAGGCTGTCTGCTAAGAGATTCTGTTTCCCTGGAATGAATTGAGCCTGGAGATGTAGATTCAAATTTAGAGCTGTGTCCCATAAAGCCATAGCTAGTCTGCAAAGGGTGAATGAGAACCCCCCTGCTTGTTGATGTACCACATGACCGTGGTGTTGTCTGTGCGAATTAGCAGAGGCCCTGGTTGCAAAGGTTCTTGAAGGCTAGAAGGGCATTTTGAACTGCCAACATTTCCTTCAGATTGATGTGCCAGTGAAGATGGTCCTTTGTCCAGGTTCCCTGCTGGCAATTGCCTAGAAAGTGTGCTCCCCAAGCATAATCCGAGGCGTCCGTGGTTAGGATTTGAGTAGGTTGAGGAAGACGAAAAGGCTTTCCTTCGTTTAAAGCGCATACCCTGGACCACCAGAGGAACTCCCTCTGTAGGCAGGGGATCAGAGGAATCAGAATATCCAGATCGTGGTAATGCTGTGACCATACACTTTTCAGATACCATTGAAGCTTTCTCATATGAAGCCTTGCGTTTGGAATCAACAGAATGCAGGAAGCCATGTAGCCCAGAGCCTGCAGGAATTTCCTTGCAGTGAGCTGAGATAGAGTTGCTAAGGTGCTGAAAGTAGAAGCCAGCTGAGTTTGTTTTTCTGGAGTGAGGAAGGCCCTTTGTAAGGTTGTATTTAAGAGGGCTCCCAAGAATACCATTTGTTGAGAAGGGATCAAATGTGACTTTTTGTGTTCACTGAGAATCCCAGTAGGAGGAGAAGACGTTGAACAAAGTCCAGATGTTGAAGCAGAAGATCTTTGCTGTCTGCCTGAATAAGGCAGTCGTCCAAATAGGGGTAAATTTGGATCCCCTGAAGTCTGCAGTAAGCCACTACTGGTGCCAGGCACTTGGTAAAGACTCTGGGCAGTAGATAAACCAAAGGGCAGTACAGAGAATTGAAAGTGCCTCGAACCTGCCTTGAACCTGAGGAATTTCCTGCTCCTGCCTGATGGGAATATGTAAATAGGCTTCCTTTAAGTCCAATGTCACCATCCAGGCCCTGAGAGAGCATTGGAATTAGTTGCTGCAGAGTAAGCATCTTGAATTTTGGAATTTCCAAAAAGGTGTTTAACACAGAAAGGTCCAAAATAGGTCTCCATGAGTTTTGTTTTCTGGGAACCAGAAACAGTCTTGAATAAAAACCTTTTCCCATCTCCGAGAGTGGAACAGGCTCTATGGCTCTCATGGCCAGAAGAGCATCCACTTGAGTTAAGGCCTCTGACCATTGATGTTTTGGCAGATCTGGCCAACCGTGAGCCCTTGGCAAAGTGTGAAAGTGGAATTTGTAACCTTTTAAAATCACGTCCAATACCCATCTGTCCTGGGTAATATGAGTCCAATTTCTGTAAAAAAGAGACAGTTTTCCTCCGAGAGGGGCATCCAGGTGAAGGGGTATTGTAGCCCAACCGAGAGAGTCATTGAGTTTGCTTTCTTTGAGATTGGGATCTGTCTTCTCCCCTTCTAGGTGAAGAAGCAGTCCATTGCCTAGATCTGTAAGAGGCCTGACCTTGACCACGACCTCTGGAGCGCCTATATCTTCCCCTTTGAGGCCTGTCAGACGTGGGAAAGGACCAATTTTTAGAGGGCCAATTCCTGGAAAATCTAGGAGGCTGAACTTGCAAGAAATCTTTTACAGTCTGCATAGACTTTGCCTTTTCTTCCATCTTTTTAATAACTTCCTCAGCCTTGGATCCAAAAAGAACATCATGTTGAACAGGGGCATCTAATCACTTAGCCTTAACCTGTTCAGGTAAACTTTGTTCACGAAGCCAGGCATGTCTCCTGATAACAGTACCAGAGGCTGCCGCCCTGCAAGAAGCATCCAAAGCATCAAAACCACAATGTAAACTATGCTTGTTCACTTGTTCAGTAGCATGCAAGACATCCTGAAGTTCCTTATCCTCTGCACAAGCAGGAAGGGAAGCAAGCTTTTGCTTTAAAACAGACAAAAGAAATTGCTGATACTTAAACATATGAAACTGGCAATTTAAAGCCCTTACAGACAGGGTAGCAGAAGTATATACCTTTTTCCCCACCTGTCTAAAGCACGAGAATCCTTCTCAGAGGGAATAGGATTTTTAGAAGTAGCAACCTTAGCAGCCTTAGAGCCCTGAGAAATAGTTTCAGGATCCGCAGAAGGGTTTTTAAATAAAAATAAATGAGAGTCAGGAACCCTATAAAATCTATCAGGCTTAGAAGGAGCAGGAGGCATGGAATCAGGATTCAAATTAGCCTCAGAAAAAGCATCATCTACAATGTCCAAAAGGGATAGCTAAAGGCCTATGCTGAGGAAGAAGAAGAAATTCCCTAAGCCTCTTCTTGGAAGCAGAATACTCCTGTCCTTCCCAATGAAAATGTTCCCTCATCTCATGCAAGGTTTCCCCAAAAGAGAAATCCTCAGGCGGAGAGGCCGAGGGTAAAGAGTCCTCAGCATCCGAATCCTCATAAGGAGGAAAGGAATAGTCCTGATCTGAGGAAGAAACAGAAGATACAGAAGCCTGGTCAGAGGAATCCAGAGTTAACATCCTGTCGAGGCCTTTTCTCAGGAGGGGGGTGAGAACCCCTAATCATTGTAAGCAAATCTTCAGCCATCTTTAATAATTGCTTTTGTGTCCTGGGAGTGGATTCAGAAGCAGCTTGAGCAGGAACTTTAAACTTAGCAGGAGTCTTTGTCTTTGCCTTTGAAATAGTGATGTGAGTAGGCCTGAAAACCCACTCAGAAGCCGGTACCTGCACAGCGGTTCCGGACCCATCTGAAGGAGCGACGTCCGAAGGTCCTGCAGCAGTTAAAATAGTGGGCCTTGATGGCTCCCCATGGGAGTCCGTATCGGCCATCTGTTCAGAAGTGGCGGACGACAGGGGCTGCAAAAGCGCCTCACTGACGACAGCCGAACCGGACGCTGGCTCCAGCTGCAACGAGTCCTGTTTGGACCTCGGAGGCCTGTCTTTGTCTTTGCGCTTCTTTTGAATTCCGGTAGTGTCCGACGACATTCTATAATTGAAGCGTCTGCCAAAATAATTTAAAGCCCAATCGTACCTGCGCTTGATAGTACAAGAGTTGAACCTGGCACAGAACCGACAACAAGAAACGTCGTGGTCAGGGCCTAAGCAAGGTAGACAGTAAGAGTGGAAATCTTTATGAGGTATTTGTTTCCCACACGCTATACAATTATTAACTTTTTCTGACATCGGAGGAACAAGAAAAAGATTCCCCAACGGGGTACTTAGCTTTGAGAAGAGAAGTAAGAACTTCAGACCGACAACAACAAAATACGCTGTTTGAAAATCGCCAACCAACGACTTGCGAGCTGCTTTCCACCACACGGCAAGAAAGACTGGGGAAGATGGCGTCGGCTGAGGGCTATGTACCAAAGCGTACTGACGTCAGGGTACTAGCTTGTACAGCCGACGCCGGATCCAGACTTTGGGATTCTGGCTGACCTCGGGCTGCCTGCCGGCAGGAGCACCCTACAATTATGACTGCAACAGTGAAACACGAAGAACATCCTTGACGTTTGGATGGGAGAAAGGAAATTCACCCCAGGGATCACGTCAGTCGCCCTGCTAGACAGGGGTCCAGGAAAGTAAATAATGTGGGAAGAAATAGCCAGGGAATTGTTATGGCTAGGCTTGTATAGGCCCTAGGGCTGATAGCCTAGTACCAACCTATGAACCTAAGATACCTGGAGAGGCCGCAAAAGTACCTCACAAAGAGGATCCTAGGCCTTAAACATTTGTTCTATATGGACAGACAAACTCCAACTATACTCTGTCTCATATCGCCTACTTAGAGGCGATCTCTGCTTGACTTACAAAGCCATATCTGACTCAGCTCTGTTAGAAATGCTACATCTAAAGAAATCCCAATCCCTCTACACCACATGCTCCGGGGACCTCAACCTCATTACCAGAACATGCTGGAGGGACAGGTTCATAACTCTGAGACTGCTCATGCTATGGAACAGACTTCCAGACTTCCCATACATGTCAAGCAGAGCACCTCGCTGACCCTCTCTTCAAGAGAAATCTTGATGAGTGGATGGGAAACAGAAAATTCACCCCGGGGATAACTCCAGTGGCTCTACTCGACAGAGGCACTGGGAACTAAGGCCAGGTGGCACTATGCCAGGGTAATCCTACGACTAGGCTTGTAAAGGCCCCAGGGCCATTAGCCTAGTACACACCTATGAACATATGCAACACTGGAGCGCCCACAAATATTCCTTACCAAGAGAATCCAGGGTATAAACACGTTGTCCTATATGGATTGCCTTAAAGTTCTACGTATATACTCTAATCGATATACTCTGCTGTTATATTCCCCCAGGAAATAACTCTCCCACCATTGAAGAAATCCTGCACTGGACGACAGATCATCTTCCATGGGAAACCATCCTACTAGGTGACCTAAATACGGACTGGTTAGCATGTAACTAACCCCCCTAACGACATCATCTCTCTGGTTTGTCCCAACTCATCCATGAACCCACTAGAACAGATTAAAAAAAAAAAAAAAAAAAAAAATCTATACTAGACTGGACGATAGTCAATTGTCCCAAACAAAACTACCAGACAGGATGCCTACCAGTCACTCTAAGTGACCATCTGCCTACAGTCCTTCGTAAACGCACCAACTTAGCTACGCCCATAGCGTTTAGACAAGTCAGAAATGACCGCAAACTAAATATGCAGGATCTTAATTCAATTCTAAAACAATGCAACTGAGAACCATTAAAAATCCTAAGTTTAGACCAAGGCATCGACTACTTTAATAGCACTTTCATTAATGTCCTAAATTTAGTCGCATCCATTAGGAAAGTTAGAGTTAAGACAAACTACGCACCATGGCTAAGTAGGGACACAAGAGCCCTACTGAAGTCAAGAGACAAGGCTTGGAAAATGCAGGAGAGAGAAAACACTAGCCTATCCAAACAAAACTACCAACAACTCAGAAATCAGGCCAAGTAACAAACCAAATTAGATAAACAGAATTATTTCCTTGCTGCCCAAAATAATCAGCTCACTATTAAAACCATGTAAAACCACCACTCCACTCCCACCTCCAACAACAATACTAAAGACATAGCCTCCCAATTTAATCAACACTTTACAGAATCTATCCTGACTTTATCCTCCCAATCAAAATCAAACTTTCAGATATCTCAACAAAATACACCACCATCCTGCCCCCACCACCCATTAAGGAAACCATGGTAAAAAGTTTCTCCAAAGCCAACTTCATGCTTCTTAAGACAGAAGTGGTGAACTTCGTGACACCCATGTAGATTGACAATACAGTTACGACTACTGAATCCTACACAATTGTACTTTACAAGCACTTACACAAGTGCATGGATCGTGCTATCCCAAACAGAACCAAGACGCTATCCTCCAACAACAAAAAAAAAAAAAAAAAAAAAAAAAAAGGAAGCCAATCTGGTCGTCCCCTGCCATAAACAACCTGTACAACAGAAGGAAGAAACTGTTGCAAAAAGAGTAAAATCCCATGAGTGGAGGAGCTCCCTGGCCAGCCTCAGTAAGAAGCTGCGATCCCTCATAAAATCCTCCAAAGCTAGTTATGAAAACAAAAATCGCCACTGACTCTAAAGACAACCACAAAGCATTCTATAGCTATGTCAAGAATCTCAATGGCAACACTCAGATCTGCTCCGAGTTACAGCACAATGGCACTAAATATACAGACCCAGCTGATATTGCCAACATCCTGGCAGACAGGTTCAGTGCTAACTTTACCCCCCTCTCACCCCCTAAAGAGCCCATCTCTATACCGGAAGAATGCAAAGTCCCTGTAATCACGGCTGCACAGGTAAAAAAAAACTCTCTCCAAAGCCAAGAACACAGCATCTATGGGACCAGACAACATCCCAGGCTGCATTCTACACGAACTACAGAATGAACTGGCACCCCACCCAAGTACTTTGTTCAATCATAGCCTCACCTCAGGTTTTGTGCCCACTGAATGGCACACAGCGACGGTTATCCCACTCCACAAAGGAAGAGCCATCACAAACCCCGGGAACTACCGCCCCATTAGCCTGATGAGCCTGGTAGACAAGGCCATGGAACGTATCATCATGGAACTTATAAACAAAGACATTGGTAATCTCCAAACTCTGGACCCCACACAGTCCGGGTTTGTAAAAGGCAGATCATGTCTCCTAAACCTGATAGACTTCTTTGAAGCAGTCATCAAAGCCGTAGACGAGGGTAAGGTGGTTCACACAGCCTATCTAGATCTTGCCAAGGCTTTTGACAACATCCAAGTAGACGAAAATTGCCAGCATCAAGCTCAGTGTAAAGCATCAAAAAAAAAACATCCAAAGGCTTTTACAGTTAATGCTTTTTTATCCCACTGAGGAAAGCCTGCTGGCTGAAACCGGTCTGGGTGTTTACTATTAAAAGTTTATATACTTTATACATCAGCCTTTGGATGTTTTTTTTTAACACTTTACACTGAACTTGATGCTGGCAATTTTCATCTACTTGGATTGTTTTCTGCCTTGCATTTGGGTCTTACTTGCAGAGTATTTCTTCTTGGTTTCGACACCATCCCCCACTCTGGAATTATAGATAAACTCACTAAACTAGGTATAAATCCCTATGTCACAAGATGGGTTGCCAACTGGCTCACTGACAGAACCCACACTGTGAAAGTAGCAGACTCCAAATCAGACTTCACACCAGTGACAAGTGGAGTACGGACAGGGTTCAGTCCTGGGTCCTCTCCTGTTTGGTATCTACTTCTCTGAAGTACAAGCTAACACAGAAGGTCTTTGATTAACGAAGTTCGCAGATGACTGCAAACTAGGAGCCATAATCAAAACTCCCAACGATGTGGATGTCCTACAAAAGGGACTCACTAAGACAGATGCCTAGTGTCAAAGCCATGGCCTCAAGCTCAATGCCAAAAAGTGCACAGTCATCCCCTTTGGTAAAAACTCTGTACCCATGAACTACAATGTAGGCGGTAGTATACTTAACACCGAAAGTGTGATAAGAGACCTTGGGACACAGGTGGACAGTAGTCTCTCCTTTGATAATCACATCGCCATAGTAGTCAGGAAATCCTTCTACGTGGCATACCTCATCACAAAAGGTTTCTTAGCCAGAAAAAAAGAGGTCACTGTTCCCCTCTACTCATCACTCATTATAGAGTACAATGCCACTTTTGGTATGTACCTCACAAGACATCTACAATAACTGGAAAGGCCACAGAAATACCTCACAAAGAGAATTACCGGCCTCAAACAGATGCCCTAAGCAGACAAGTCTCAAAAACTCCAGCTTTACTCTGTCGCATATCGCCTACTCAGAGGTGATCTCTGCCTAATATACAAAGCTTTGTCAAACCCAGAGCTGTTGGACATACTCCACTTAAAGAAATCCCAATCCCTCTGAGCTACACGCTCTAGGGACCTAAACCTTGTCACCACAATAAACAGAACATGCCGGAGGGATAGATTCCTGTCACAGAGACTTCCCATACTCTGGAATAAACTACCTATCTATATCAAACAAAGCTCCTCATTAGCACTCTTCAAGAAAAATCTTGATGATTGGATGGGAAATAGGAAATTCACCCCAGGGATCACTTCTGTGGTTCTGCTCGACAGTGGCACAGGAAAATAATTTTCTTGGGTGGCATTTTTTTTGCTGGGCTTGTATAGGCCCTACGGCCAATAGCCTAGTACCTACCTATGAACCTATAACATTCCCTCCTTTACTCTCTCATTTCTACCTCTACTATTAAAAAACTCCTCCTAAAACTAAAGCCTACCACCCTTGCTGCAGACAATCTACCTGCTAACTTCCTAAAAGTAGCTTCTGAGTCCATATCTTACCCTGTATCCATCCTTATCAATAGCTCCATACAGGAAGCCTACATCCATCAACTATGGAAAGTATCATATTATTCTACTTCACAAAAGTGGTAATTCCTATGATTTCTCTACTTATCGTCCAATTGTGATTATATCCCCTCTATCTAAACTACTTGAAAAATGTATCTACTTCTCAAGTAATGAATTTTCTAAACTCACACAATCTTCTCTTCTCCACACAACTACTGCTTTTCTCTCTTTACTAACCTGATAAACCAACACAGAAACAGCAACAACTTTGCATCTGCTATATTTTAGACCTCTCAAAAGCATTTGACATGGTCTCACACTCCCTACTTCTAGACACCCTTGCGTCTCTAGCCTTTGCCCCTCCAACTACTGTCCGGTTTAAACATTATCTGTCAGATAGCATACCTTGCCATTGGACAGACTGCTGCCCATCTCCTCTACTCCCAACAACCATAGGTGTTCCATAAGGCTCTACATTAGGTCCTCTTCTTTTCTTGATTTTCACTAATCTTCAAACTTCCACCTACTCTGCTACACTCACAGTACGCATACGATTCAACTCTTATCTGCTCTGCACCCTCACTTACCACGTTACAACAACTCACTCAGGATTCCTTTAGCTTAGTGAAAAGTTGGATTATTCAGATCCAACTTATTCCAGAAAGACTAAATTGGTTCTTTTCACCCCCAACAAATCTATTCCTACCTCTTTATCCTTCTCAATCATGTCCAAAAGTGGTACAATCATCACCCCCTCTGATCACACCAAACTCCTGGGTATAGAAATTGACAAAAACCTACAGTCTGATGTCCACATTTCACAAACCATCAAAACAGTCCATAAAAAAAATGGGAACACTATACAGACAAAAAAACTCTCTCTCAAAACAAGCGAGAATCTCCCTAGCCTAAAACTATCTATTGTCCACGCTAATGTATGTGGCACCAATCCTTACCCATACCAGAAAACTTGACTTTGCTAGACTTGTGACGTAATAACAAAATTGCCGAGTTCGCTAATAATTGCACCTTCAGAACCCATCACTGTCAGGCTCTAAAGGAACTACAATGGCTAGAATTTCCCCAACTACTTAGTTACCATCAACTAATCCTTGCCTACATACCTCTCAACCTGGAATCATCAAAAATCTGGACAAGACCCATGAAAAATAGGTACAAATCTGTACGCTGATTAACGTAAAATTTGCATACATAATTGCTTTACTTCTACAATGATTATTTAGATTTTATTTTTACATTTTATAGCACAATGCACAAACACGAATAGGTATCCGCTAAACAAAGCAATACTGCCTCACAATGAAAACAGACATGGCATTAAAACTTCTCTGCCCTTGAAACTCACATTCATTGAAACAGCGTTGAAACCCACACCACATCCAAAGAAAATGCATCTGGTCATTGGTGGATAAAGATTACCTTTGGGCTGTTTTCAAATCATAGGCCCCTTGCATATGTTCTCTGATACACCTTCCTGACTTTATTAAATTATATTCCTTGTATAATACAGCACACTTGTTAGATTTAAGTTATAGCACATTTTACATTTATAGTTTGAATATTTTTCCAGTAGGCAATGAAACAAAATGCATGAACCAATAATGACAAAACTGCCCAATTCAGAACATTTCCATCATAAAAGTCTACTTCCACACACACACACAACCACAACCACATTTTAAATGTATTACTTGAACATTTTTCCAGTAGGCAATGAAACAAAATGTATGAGCCAGTAATGACAAAAACTGCCCAGTTAAGAACATTTCCATCATAAAAGTGTAAATCTATAAATATAATGACAGTAGTGTAAGCCATATGCATCTTGCACAGCTTCTTGCACTTATTTTCAATTTCATTTTTTGGGGGGGGGGGGGGGGCAAAAACCAGAGACATTATAATCACTGTTTGTATAATTTCGGAAAGTTGCTAGAATAAAATAGGTTACCACCATGCATTTTTCACTGCCAAGTCTTGAACCCAAAACAACCATGTGCACTACAGTCAGAACAACATACCCCTATGCCAAATCATCAGCTTCTTGAAAGACAGACTAAAACTTAAATGGCTATCATGTAGTGAATTCAGTTCTCACCATACCTCCTACACACACACACACACACCCACACAAACACACCCACACAAACACACCCACACAAACACACCCACACAAACACACCCACACAAACACACCCACACAAACACACCCACACAAACACACACACCTTATTTCCACATACAGGCAAATGCATAGCTAATAATATAGCAATAACCCACGCCTGGGTGTGGGTAATGCTGGATTTACCCACGGTTGATGTGGTTTGGTCATGAGGGCGAAGCCCGAGTGGCCAAACAAAGCCAACCGTGGGTAAATCCAGCATTACCCACACCCAGAAGTGGGTTATTGCTATTATACAATGACATTATTTAAGAAAAAAAATAATAACTTTTCATAAATAATGGCATTGTATAATGCCTCCTTCCTGCCCTTCCGCAGCTGTCTGGTATTCTGCAGCAGTTCTGATGTACTGCGCATGCATATGCCTACGCAGTACATCAGAACTGTGGGCAAAAGCAGCGAAGAAAGCAAGATCTCCATTGCTTTTTACAAACTATTTTCGCTATGTTAAATGAGTTTAACATAGCGAGACAGCTTTAAAAAAAGCAACGGAGAATCTCCATTGCTTTTTTTAAGGCTGTCTCGGTATGTTAAACCCATTTACCATAGCGAGACAGTTTTGAAAAAAAGCAACTGAGAAAGCAAGATCTCCGTTGCTTTTTACAAACTGTCTTGCTATGTTAAAGGAGTTTAACATAGCGAGACAGCTTTAAAAAAGCAACGGAGAATCTCTGTTGCTTTTTTTTAAAGCAGTCTCGCTATGTTAAAACTTGTTTAACACAGCGAAACAGTGTGAAAAAAAGAGTTATAGTAATGGAAAAAGTCCGGGCGACCGGACCTTTTTCCATTACTATAACTCTGATTTACAACGTGCACGCTGACTAATCAGCGTGCACGTTGAATATTAAAGGGGGGGGGGTTTGTATAATAAGAAATATTATATAGTCTTGCCGAATTGTTCTGACAGTTAGATGTTTGAAGCTCCTAGCAGTATGTTGTATTATGATTAGGACTGGGAGGTTAGCCATCCACAAAGGAGTATACATGATTTTGAGAGTTTTTTGAAGGTGCAGGATTTCTCAAGAATGGAGCAAGAAGGGAATGCAAGTTTGTGTCATCTATTAACTGTGACCGAGTTTTGCACTACTGTTCAAGACAGCTGCAAGCCATGAATGATGCGAGAGAAGCAAAAAGATGTGTGCTCATTAGATAACTTGTATTGATTGTTTTTTTAACATCCAGACTGTATTTCCAGTAATTATCACTAGATATGAGCAGGACACGGCCAAAAAAAAAAATACCAACAAAATTGACAGCAGCAGTACATTAATATTAAGTCCTTATGGAAAATATTTGCACTGATATCCTGTACACCTCTCAACAGGTCCTCATCTGTTACACTCATAATTCCTACACTCACAAAATGTATACAAAAACACTTGTTTTGAAAACATTGCATTCTTATATAGATCTGATGAGGATTCTTTAATCCAGGCTTGTCCATCAGATATCTTCCTTTCACAGTATCCCTGTCTGTAGGTCATTATATACTTCAAGAACAACTATTGAATTTTAAAATGTATCTACAGTCCAAGGAATTTATGAACTGATTTCAACAATTAGTTTCACAGACACTTAATGGCAAACCTGTCAGTTACACTACACTGAAATAATTTTTAGATAACCTTAACATGACCATAATAAGCATGCTCACACACTCTCACACACTCTCACACACTCTCACACACTCTCACACACACTCACACACACTCACACACACTCTCACTCACTCACACTCTCACACACACACTCACACTCACACACTCTCACACACACTCACACACACTCACACACTCACACACACTCACACACTCACACACACACTCACACACACTCACACACTCACACACACTCACACACTCACACACTCACACACTCACACACTCACACACTCACACACTCACACACACTCACACACACACTCACACACTCACACACACACTCACACACTCTCACACACTCACACACTCACACACACACACACACACACACTCACACACTCACACACTCACACACTCACACACTCACACACTCACACACTCACACACTCACACACACACACACACACACACACACACACACACACACACACACACACACACACCATTCACTTCCACAAAGTATGAGCGAACTAAATTACCTACCACGACACACACACACCATTCACTTCCACAAAGTATGAGCGAACTAAATTACCTACCACGACGAGCAAAAATGTTAACCAACACAAACTCTTTGAAAAGCGAGGAGTCATTCCAGCAAAGTATAACATAGTCCAAATCATCTGGGCTTACCCCAACCAGACGAGTGATGATCAAAAAGCTAATATCCAAGGCAGAAAAGCATAGCAGTCCTTCATTTGGACTGCAGTTCGTAAAAAGCTTCCAATATCCAGTAAAAGCATCCAGGCTTCCAAGTTCACTTCCAACCTGTCTAAAGTATTCAAACAGACGCACGCGCATGTCTGGATTCTGACAGGCTGACGTCATTGCGGCTTTAGTGACGGTTTCAAAAAAGTCTATCAGGTTTAGGTGACATAATCTGCCTTTTACAAACCCAAACTGGGTGGGGTCCAGAGATTACCAATGTCTTTGTTTAAAAGTTCCACAATGATACGTTCCATGGCCTTGCAGACCAGGCTCGTCAAGCTAATGGGGTGGTAGTTTCCAGGGTCCATGGGTAGATCCCCCTTTGTGGAGTGGGATAACAGTCGCTGTGCGCCATTCAGAGGGCACAAAGTCTGAGGTGAGGCTATGATTGAACAAGGTACTTAGGTGTGGTGCCAGTTCGTTCTGTAGTGCGTATAGAACGCAGCCTGGGATGTTGTCAGGTCCCATGGATGTTGTGTTCTTGGCTTTGGAGAGTGTTTTTTTTTTTTTTTTACCTGTGCAGCCGTGATTATAGGAACGTTGCATTTTTCTGGGGGGGGTGACAGGGGTGTAAAGTTAACACTGAACCTATCTGCCAGGATGTTGGCAATATCAGTTGATTCTGTATATTTAGTGTCATTGTGCTGTAACTCAGAGCAGGTCAGAGTGTTGCCATTGAGATTCTTGAGGTAGCTAAAGAATGCTTTGTGGTTGTCTTTAGAAACAGTGGTGATTTTGTTTTCGTAACTAGCTTTAGAGGATTTTATGAGGGATCTCAACTTCTTACTGAATCTGACCAGGGAGTTCCTCCAGTCATGTGATTTTACTTTTTTTGCAGCAGTTTCTTTCTTCTGTTGTAGAGTTTGTTTATGGCAGGGGACCACCAGATTAGCTTCCTTTTGGAGGATAGCATCTTGGTTCTGTTAGGGATAGCATGATCCATGCATTCGTCTAAGTGCTTATAAAGTGCATTTGTGTAGAATTCAGCAGTTGTACGTCTACTGTTCGTCTGCATGGGTGTCGTGAAGTTTGCCACTTCTGTCTTAAGAGGCATGAACTTGGCTTTGGAGAATTCTTTTGGGTGGTTTTCCTAACGGGGGGGGGGGGTGTGGATGTCTAGGGTGATTAGCTTGTGTTGGATCTGACACATGAGGAATTGACCTCTGGTGTGGAACACCAGCCGCCCATGTTGGTAATGATCAGGAGGAATATGATATTGCTGCCCCTGGTGGGGGTGGGGATAAGTTGAACCAAGGTGTTGGAATTTATGAATTCCAGAAAACGTTGAGCAAAAGAGTTGGTACACAAGTAGTTTTCCCAGTTAATGGTGGGGTAGTTGAAATTGCCCATTATTAGGGTGTTTGATTGAACCCTAATATTTTCCAGTACATCAAGAAAAGAGGAGTGGGAATCCTGAGGCATGGTGGGGGATCTGTAGCAAGCTACAATTTGGATTACAGTTTTGCCCAGAGTTAGTTGCACTTGGATAATCTCGGCTGCATTATGCTGAGCAACTAGCCTGGAGGTGTGGATATCCTTAATGAATATGGACACACCTCCACCTTTGGTGTTCCGGTCCAGGTTACATGGTCGAAAAGTGTGGTATGAGTTATAGCCTGGTAGTGCAGGGGTGCTCCCTGGAGCCTTGAACCAGGTCTCAGTCACTGCACAGGTATCGATGTTCTCCATTTTAAGGAGTGCCTTGAGTGAGTGCATTTTGAGATTCAGACTTCTAGCATTAAGTACCATCACCCTCAGTTTTTGCTTGCCTGTTCCTGTTATAGTGGTGAATTTGTCATTTGAACCTTGCCTAAAAAAGGCACTATAGGGGCGGCAAGAACCTTAGCCTGTATCCGGAATCCCAGGGGTGACAGGTGCAGGCCATCTCTGGCAAAGCATCATGGTCTGTCGACGATGTCATCCCAGGCAGACGAATACTGGATCCCTTTAGAATGACACCAGAAGTTCAGCCAATTGTTGAAGTCAATCATTTTGTCCTTGTACTGCGGCATCATTCTGGGTGATGGCAGAATGGTACTCAGGGCTAGGGTCATACCTGCCTGGGCTACAAGATCGGAGAGCTCTTCCATGTCTCTTTTCATGTAGTCCAGGGAGGTACGTCTCAGGTCGTTCACACAGACATGGACAATGACAGAGTCATATTTGTACTTGTTGTGGAGTGACCCGAGTGCGTGGGCTATGTGGCAGATCCTGGCACCAGGCAGGCATCTGACAGTAACCTTCTCTTTGTTTGGCCTGGTGAGTGGGACATCAGTGTGCCTGACTATAGAGTCTCCTATGAGTAGTATATTTTCACCTATGACTAGTGTATTGTTTTTCTTAATTTGACCGAGTCTGTCCATCAAAGTTATTTTCAATATCTCCTGTGATTTGAACTCTTTTTCAAAAATAGATATAGATATTTTCATGTTCTTTTATTGTTTATTATTAACTGTATTTAAACCTTTTATTGTGTCTGGTCCTTTTTGGAAAATACTTAAGCTTTGAGAGTATTTGCATACATTTGATGAGAACTCTGGCCGCTCCTGAAAGCCTTGCTGTTTGGTCAAATTGCATTTATATTAATATTAACTTCACTCAGCATAACTGGATACTCTTTTAAAAGCCTTATAAGTAACTGACTGGTGGCAGTAATCTACATTATAGTTTGGGCAAAGTTGGTAGAGCAGGTAATCTGTGCCAGCCTTTCCCAGGTGTGTATGCAGGGGAAAACAATCTCAGTGTATATGTCAGCTACCTGGGGCAGGGACACAAAGCACTGGTTTCACAGAGGGGTGCTGAAGGACTTGGCTTGGACACTCTGCTAAGGACCTAACCCTACAGCTGAACCAGTGGGGAGTATTACTGAGGACCCGGGGAAGAAAAAGTTCTAGAAAAATCCAGACCCTGGGCTGTTCGTGTTCCCTGTGTACTCTTAAGGGAAATTGTGCTGGATGCAGACAGGTCTACATCTGAAAATACTGAGTGTATCCATTTGTATTTCAAGTGAATGTCCTTTTCCAGTGTCAGTGGTGAGAATTCAGGGTCCTTGATTACTGGCCCAGCATGGGGACATTACATATTGGTTAGCAGTGGTGGTATCCTCACATGGACAACTGCAATTAGAGGTACAGAAAACAGGCAACAAGGAGCTAGGATTTACTGGAGAAAACCGGCAGGGGAACCAAGGTATTGGTAGCAAATAATGAGAGAGGGAAAGGTTATAGAATGGGAAGAGGCCAAGAATTTGTGTGGACTGCAGGTTAGTGATTGGCTTATCAAGAACAGAAAAAGGAAAAGAGAAAGAAATAGGAGGATCCTAAGTGAAAGGCCAACAACCGTAGAATTTTTAGCAGAATCTAGAACACAGGGTGCTGTTAAAAAGGGGATAATTGGTAGGGCATAAAAATATTGCACAATAACTATAGGAATCAATCAGAGAAGGTTAGAAAGGATTGGGAAGACATATGGGATAAGGAATTCATAAAGAAACAAAAGGAAAATGTATGTAAGGCTTCCAAATAAGCAACAAAATATAGAAGATTTAGGATCTTTGCTTGGAAGTGTTTGTATAGATATTTTTATATCCCAAACAGACTCCACAAAGAACTTTCCTCAGCTAGATAGCAAATGTTAGAGGTGTGATGGGGAGTGTAATGAGTTGGCAGACTTTAAAAATTCCCTGCAGAAACTTTATCGGAAACACTGGATGACAAAATTGGTGTAACTAAGGAAATGACTTTTTTGAGTTGTGATACAGAATAATTGCCTAAACACAGTAAGGCCTTGCTGAGTTTAATTCTGGTAACTGCCAAAAAAGGAATCACCAGAAAATGGAAATCAAAAGTCTATACCAGCTGTACTAGAAGTGGTGAATAAGCAACAGCGATAAAAATTAAAAGTGGGATCTTTAGAAAAGGGTATGAGCAAACTACACATAGAACAAAACCGGAACTGTGGGAACAATAAATGCAAAATAATGTTTTGGAGGGGGAATGAGGTTTAAGAGAAGGCAGGAAATGAATAAGCTATGTAATGTTTGACTGACAATGATTGAATAGATTAAAAATTATGTATAATGTTTACAACTGAAAATGTGCCAATATGGTTTGATTTCATTTATATAAATGTATGACTGCCTATGTCATGAAAAGTTTGTTAAAAAAATACCAATTTCAGATCTAATCCAGGCAGTTGTAACAACAGTTTGGTTGCATAAAATAGGCACAGTTATACAACATATGTAACACGTACTTGTTAATTTATATAGTTTAATGCTGGAGATATTCAGTAGAAAAAAATGTAGTAGAGCAGCAGTAAAGTAGCAGAGGACGAAATGAGAGAAAGAAAAAGGAATATTTTGTACAGAAGAATAACCTGTAGTAGTACATACATATGCACATGTGATGGCCAAATGACCACAGTAGATCAGGGTTAGAGAGAACACTACAAAAAGCAAAGCCACAGTCCAGGATCAAGGAATAATTCACAACTTTTAGCATATAAATCCTTTAATTGCTGCTTTCGTCAAAGTCTTCATCAGAAATAAAACAAACCAAGACATTTTCTAGCGTTGTTACCTCACAGCAAGAGGTTCTCCCGTTTGATTCTCGGCTGGGCTTGGAAGTGCCTTCTGTGTGGAGTCTGCATGTCCTCCCCGCGGTTGGGTAGCGTTCGACGAAAGACATGCGTGCGTAAATGGGCGTGCCTTCGTTGAAGGTTGAGTGTCGAGCTGGCACCTCGGCATTTTGTAAAAATCTACTGCCAATCATTAGGGAACTGGAGTTCCACTGTGGCAACTCCTTACTGGGAAAAACCGAAAGACAAACAAGACATTTTCTACTTATATATCAGTCAATTAAACAATTTACCTCATTAATTATCATATAAAATTCACTTAAACTCATTTGTAAATGCATCTGTTGAACCACATATATACTTAAAAAGTAAATCCATTGTTTCAAAAACAAATACCATTTAAAAGAAATGTAAAAAGGGGAGGTGTAATAAAATATCCACTGAAAGGTTGCTACCCTAAATCCCCTTTCTTTTTACATATATTCTATGATACTTTAAAAAAACATTTAATATGTATTGCATCGTTTAACCAAGGTTTCTGGTCTGCCCTTAAGCGGATTTGCCATCTAGTTTCTCTCTGTTCTAAAATTTTTTTTTTTTTAAATCACCCCCTCTTAAATCTGTTCTGCCCTTTTCTAAAACTGTAAATAAAAACTTGCTGAAGCCACAACAATCCTGACTATGCTTATATAAAGCATTTTTATTGTCAAACTTTTTATACTATATATACATGTTCCCTAATTTTGGTGTTAAGGTGTCTGGTGGTCATGCCAACATAAAAATGTTGGTATTTGTTGCATATAGCCACATAAATATATGAAATGAAACTGTGGGTCATTCACTGTAGTTTCATTCTTGGCATTTCAATGGATTATCGTGGAAGGGCTTAGTTCATGAGGTTACAACTTGGTGTAACAAATCAGTTTAGCAGTGAGGGATGAGACACAGTCTTGGTGCAGGAGTTTAAATGTTCAGTACCCAAGTAGCAAGTTACCCCTTTGGTTGAATGTTGGCCAACTAGCCTTTTGAAAGGAGAGACAGTGGTGTTTATTTTTAAGGGAGACAGATGTGAAATGACATCTTGTTGGGCAGAGATTGCACAGTCCAGACATTTTTCTTATATGTGGCTATGAGCAACGTCTGTATTCCATCTAGACGAACAGTATTTCTTTGCCTAAGACAGCTCTAGCTGGGCAAGAGAGAAAGTGAGAGATTTTATGACTCCAGAATAGGAGGTAGATGATTTCAGATCTAGTTCTCAATATGTGTTCTTGAAAGTACTTGGTTAAGCTAGACCCTTAGGTATATGAAAGTGGATGTGGTTTCTACTGTTTTGTTGTCTACATTTTTTACTGTTGGTGTACTATATTAAATATCACAGAATTAGTTTTACTTGTGTTAGGGATGACTTTTTCACTAGGCCACCAGGTTAACTGCCAGATGGTCTTCTTGGAGTTGGTTTTGTATTATGGTCTGATTGGAGTTGGGCCTGTACGCAACCATGCATGTACCATCAGTATAAAGCAGAATGGGAATATTGTAAAAGTCATAAGGTGTTTGTTTTAAAAATGTGAAAAAAAGTAGTGTGCTAGAATGGAACCTTGGGAGACTCCTATTTAGAAAAGAACAAACAAGGAAGTAGCACACTCAATCTTAACCTTAAAGATTCTCTCCGAGAGTAAGTCTCTCAACCATGATGAAAGCATGAGCGAGATCAACAAAATTGGTTCCTGTGAGGTTTCCTCTGTCCACATTTAACAGGATTTCATCAGTTAAGGTACAAGGCAAGGTCAACTCTTCTTCACCTGGCCCATAAAACATGGCCCATAAATCATGTTGGGAAGTGATACTATTCCAAGTATGATAAAAAAAATCCTTTACAAACAACTTTCTTTTTTAAACTAATTTTAACAAGAAAAAACAATTAAGCTCCAAGTTCACAAATCACACCAACCAGTGATCGATGTCCTTAACGCAAAATCAATTTATTAGTCCACAATATAACGAAGCGTTTTCGCCAATCACAATAGAAAAGCTTCTTCAGAGAAATAAACAACTTTGAATGTTGGCGCTCTTTATACACACAGAATAACAAACATTATCAGTATGAAATACACGTCACTTCCTTACCGTATGTTGTTTATATAGACGCACACTTCTTTCATAAAAAATCCTAGGCATATGAGCGTAAACAAGCCTTTTTCAAAATATAAAGTTTAAAATAGTTAAAAAAGGTGACTATGAGAAAACTATTCAAAAGGGAACTGTCCGTGCAATCCGAACAGCTCCCTCCTTTAGAATCACTTCATGTGCAAAACCACAGTCTCCTGCCTTATCCATGACATAATTTTCGAACAGTGTATGGTAAATAACTGCTAAAATCAGTAAACCACACTCCTAAACTATTCTTCATCATAATGTAAATATATTTTTTATCATCATGAATGCAGTTCTTAACACCAGGTGCATATGGAGGGGGCCTAAGTGTCCTTAATAATATCTCTAAAGCACCCTAACTCAGTATAAAACATTGGCGTGTCTATCTAACAACAAAGTTAACACACCAATGGCAGAGTGAAATAAAATAGATAAAAATAAATAAATAAAATTACTTCTTAGAGTAATATAACATCAGTCAGCTACGCTCTTGATGCTATTGCTTCTACTTGATATGAAAGGGATGTATTCCTAATCGGACCACAGATTATAGGTCCGAATGCATTGGGGGCAACCAAAATATCCTAAACATGTGTCGCTAAGACTCACACTCTATGTATTAGGACATTAAGATATCTGTCTGAAGTCTGTACTAAATCCCTAGATACTAGCCAATATGTTCCCTAAGGTTAAGTTATCTAAGGTAACTTTTCAATTTAAGGAGGCAAGCAATATTGCAGTTGTCATTTAAACCAGGGGAGTTGAAGGCGTTCAATTTTATTTGCCATTCCAACTCCCTGGTTTCCAATCTAATTGATGTAGGTCCTCCTCTATTACTCTGTGGGATATGATCAATGGCCATAAAGTAAAATTTGTGTCCCATATGTTGGTCTATATGCTTTGCTAAAGCATTTTCATTGTTTTGTTTCCTAATGGCGTACATATGTTGGTAAATCCTCTCCCTAAACTTTCGGTCCGTTTTCCCAACATAGTACGCCGGACAGCTGTCACAAGTAGCGAGATAAACAATCGACCTCGTTTCACAATTTATCTTATGACCAATCAAATATTTTTTTCCTTTTATTCGGAATGAACTCCCTGTTTTCACACTGCTGCACCAGTTGCAGCGTCCACAAATGAATGTCCCTTTTTGTTTTGAAAAGGGGTCTACATTTTGGTTTCCTTCCAACAGGGTTTTCAAATTCCTCCCCTTCCTGTACACAACAGTTGGTTTTGTCCCCAATTTTTCTAATAAAAATCTATTACTAGAAATGAAAAACCAATTTTTATAAAGAATGGTACTAATTTCCTTAAACTCAATATTGTATGTTGTAATAAAACTACAGGAATAGTTTCGTGTCTCTTCTTGGACCTGTGTTAAAGTGGGTTCCAATTCCACACTTTCTACCGCAGGGGTATGTGTAAACACATTACCACCCCCACTCATTGATATGTTTAGCAAAGGTGTATAAAAACCATTCTCTCTCTTATTCCTCACCTCTACTGTTAACTCGTTGATTAGTACTTCAGGGTAGTCCCTATTTTTGAACATATCATAAAGAAGTTGACATTCAATATTAAATTTGTCTTCAGTACTACACATTTTTACTGCTCTAATCAGTTGTCCTTTGATAATAGAGCGTTTCTGTTTGTATGGGTGTTGACTAGAGTAGAGTAGTGAAGGAATGAGTTGCAGTAGGTTGGTTTTCTGTGTATTGAGGACGTCAGCAACCCATCTTCTAAGTTCTTTTCTAGTTTTACATCCAAATAATCTATTTTGGATGTAGAAAATTTGTGTGTAAACCTGAAAAATTCTGTGGTGTTATCCATATATTCAAGGAGTTCTGACGCCTCCTGTTCTGAACCCTTAAATATCATAAAGATATCGTCCAGGAATCTTGTGTAGTAGACTATCTGGTGTATGTAATTTTCATTTTCAAAAATGAAATGTTTTTCCCAGTAGGCTACAAAGATGTTTGCTACCGAAGGGCCACATGGTGAACCCATTGCGATGCCTTGTGTTTGCAAGTAATATTTTTTATCAAACATAAAGAAGTTGGATGTAAGTATTATATCCAGTAGGTCCGTAACTATATCGATCTCGTTTTTCGGGACCTCTAGACTAGTCAAGAAGGAGCCTATCCACTCAATGGCTTCCAAATGAGGAATAGATGTATAAAGATCCACTACGTCTATCGTAAGAAAATTACATAGTGGATCTATAGAAAGTTCATTGATGTCAGAGAGGAAAGACCATGAGTCCTTGCAGATGTGAGGCACCTTTTTTATGTGTTTGGAAAGAATTTTGTCTACTAGGCATGCACATGGGTAAGTCATGGAAGATCTAGCATCTATGAGTGCTCTCATGGGTGGATTATGAAAGTCTTTGTGAATCTTTGGAATTCCAAAGTTAACAGGCGTCTTAGGTGTAGTGATATCTATGTATTGGTAGGTGTCATTGTCAATTTTCCCTGCCAAAAATAGATCACGAAAGTAACCCCTGTTTCTAGAATAGACCATATTCATCTCATTGACCGAAGCGGGTGTATAGGCTGGACTATTCAAAATACAAAACATTTTTTGTAAATAGTCACCATTATCAAAGATAACCAAACCTCCCCCCTTATCGGGCTTGAAGACCCTCACTGGTAAATGGCATAATTCATTTAAGAGCACTTTTTGTGCCTTGGAGATATTGTATTTCTGGTTCCTGGACCAACTATTTCTATTGGAATCAAGATGTCTAAGGTCAAACTCACACACCCTTTCAAAAAGGGACAGATCAGGATGTATTGGTGGATTGAACACACTGGACAATTTTAATTTACAACCATCCTGATGTGCAGGGGTTGAAAACAATAATCCCAGGTTAAGTTTCCGTGTAAAACATTTCAAATCAATAATAGTCTCTGTTAGATTGAAATGACTACTCGGTACAAAGGTGTTGCCCAGAGCCAATAAATCAATTAGCTCTTGTTCTATGGCAAAACTAGAAAAATTGTAGATTTTAAAGTCCCCTTTGGTATTCACCAGTATTTTAACACTGGTATCCTGGTCTATGTCCAAGTGGTTGTCACCATTCAGACTTGGTTGTTGTTCCATCGTCTGTTCCTGTAGTTCTTCTGGTATTTGTTGTTCCGTTTCCCTAAAAAACCATTAGGTAACAAACAAGCCTTTTTCAGAATATAAAGTTAAAATGGTTAAAAAAGGCGACTATGAGAAAACTATTCAAAAGGGAACTGTCCGTGCAATCCGAACAGCTCCCTCCTTTAGAATCACTTCATGTGCAAAACCACAGTCTCCTGCCTTATCCTTGACATAATTTTCGAACAGTGTATGGTAAATAACTGCTAAAATCAGTAAACCACACTCCTAAACTATTCTTCATCATAATGTAAATATATATTTTTTAATTTAAACTTTATATTCTGAAAAAGGCTTGTTTACGCTCATATGCCTAGGATTTTTTATGAAAGAAGTGTGCGTCTATATAAACAACATACGGTAAGGAAGTGACGTGTATTTCATACTGATAATGTTTGTTATTCTGTGTGTATAAAGAGCGCCAACATTCAAAGTTGTTTATTTCTCTGAAGAGCTTTTCTATTGTGATTGGTGAAAACGCTTTGTTATATTGTGGACTAATAAATTGATTTTGCGTTAAGGACATCGATCACTAGTTGGTGTGATTTGTGAACTTGGAGCTTAATTGTTTTTTCTGGAAGTTCGGAAATTTGCTTTGGTTTGTTTTGGAGTATTCATGGCTTCGGGTTCACTTTCTAGTCCGACTAGTCCGAACATCTTTGGGTCTACAAATTCGGAAAGACCCAGCTCTAACAATGATATGGCAGCATTGTTAGTAGCTATTTCACAAAGGCTTGACCATTTGAACACACGGTTGGATAATATTGATCATGGAAATGGCAGTAATAACAATCTTGGCGGTACGAGTGTAAGCAACGGATTGGGGAATATGGATCTTTCCTCTATTCCAGCAGGCCAACGGCATGTTAACCTTGCAGTCAACAACAGCAATCTTGCGGTGCCTGTTCCCTCAGACTCGCTGGGGGACAACAACGGACAAAACAATGTGCTTATTGGGGTTCCGGCTTTAGGCGAATGGATCACAGCCTTGGACTCTTTTGTTTTTACACAACAAGGTTCGCAGGAACTACCGGCACTACAGGAGGTTAACACGGTTATCTCTGTGGACAATTTAGTAAGTAGACTTAAACTCTTTGATCAAAAACTATTAAAATTAAGGAAATTGCAGTTGGAAATATGCTACTTGAACCAATGTGTACAAGAAAAAATTGTTCCAAAGGGACTGCGCAGTTCCTTTGCACCCACTGGTCTTCTAGCGGAAGATTCTTTTTTAACAGAACTGCGAGTTCTGTTTGACCAACAAGGTCTCCAACTGTTGGAGTTAATGATCAAACACTACACGTCCCATATTTCTATGCTGACAGCTGAGATTAAGGACTTAGATAAACTGATTAAAATGGACATTGACTTTGTAAGATATAAATACGACTATGCACGCATTTTTAACAGCATAGATGCGTTGTTGGTCAAACTCAAAGTCAATAAGGGTAAAAAACTGACCAGAGACAGAATAGCTTATCAGCAAAATAAAGCTTATGTAAAATTAACCACGGCATATGTACAACGTGAGGCCAACTCTACTATCCCACCATATAACCCAAATGGACACGACCATGGGCCCCAATTGGACTCTGGAGTGGATGCTACTCAGGAAGAACACGAACTGGATATTCCTGAGGGTCCACGGCGGAGCAACAGAATCAAGGCCAGCAATTATAATAACAACAATGGCCAACGATTCCAGGGTGAAGGCCAACAAAACCAACCTAATGGTTTTTTAGGGAAACGGAACAACAAATACCAGAAGAACTACAGGAACAGACGATGGAACAACAACCAAGTCTGAATGGTGACAACCACTTGGACATAGACCAGGATACCAGTGTTAAAATACTGGTGAATACCAAAGGGGACTTTAAAATCTACAATTTTTCTAGTTTTACCATAGAACAAGAGCTAATTGATTTATTGGCTCTGGGCAACACCTTTGTACCGAGTAGTCATTTCAATCTAACAGAGACTATTATTGATTTGAAATGTTTTACACGGAAACTTAACCTGGGATTATTGTTTTCAACCCCTACACATCAGGATGGTTGTAAATTAAAATTGTCCAGTGTGTTTAATCCACCAATACATCCTGATCTGTCCCTTTTTGAAAGGGTGTGTGAGTTCGACCTTAGACATCTAGATTCTAATAGAAACAGCTGGTCCAGGAACCAGAAATACAATATCTCCAAGGCACAAAAAGTGTTCTTAAATGAATTATGTCATTTACCAGTGAGGGTCTTCAAGCCCGATAAGGGGGGAGGTTTGGTTATCTTTGACAATGGTGACTATTTACAAAAGATGTTCTGTATTTTGGATAGTCCAGCCTATACACCTGCTTCGGTCAATGAGATGAATATGGTCTATTCTAGAAACAGGGGTTACTTTCGTGATCTATTTTTGGCAGGGAAAATTGATAATGACACCTACCAATACATAGATATCACTACACCTAAGACGCCTGTTATCTTTGGTATTCCAAAGATTCACAAAGACCTTTATAATCCACCCATGAGAGCACTCATAGATGCTAGATCTTCCATGACCTACCCATGTGCATGCCTAGTGGATAAAATTCTTTCCAAACACATAAAAAAGGTGCCTCACATCTGCAAGGACTCATGGTCTTTCCTCTCTGACATCAATGAACTTTCTATAGATCCACTATGTAATTTTCTTACGATAGACGTAGTGGATCTTTATACATCTATTCCTCATTTGGAAGCCATTGAGTGGATAGGCTCCTTCTTGACTAGTCTAGAGGTCCCGAAAAACGAGATCGATATAGTTACGGACCTACTGGATATAATACTTACATCCAACTTCTTTATGTTTGATAAAAAATATTACTTGCAAACACAAGGCATCGCAATGGGTTCACCATGTGGCCCTTCGGTAGCAAACATCTTTGTAGCCTACTGGGAAAAACATTTCATTTTTGAAAATGAAAATTACATACACCAGATAGTCTACTACACAAGATTCCTGGACGATATCTTTATGATATTTAAGGGTTCAGAACAGGAGGCGTCGGAACTCCTTGAATATATGAACACCACCACAGAATTTTTCAGGTTTACACACAAATTTTCTACATCCAAAATAGATTTGGATGAAAAACTAGAAAAGAACTTAGAAGATGGGTTGCTGACGTCCTCAATACACAGAAAACCAACCTACTGCAACTCATTCCTTCACTACTCTAGTCAACACCCATACAAACAGAAACGCTCTATTATCAAAGGACAACTGATTAGAGCAGTAAAAATGTGTAGTACTGAAGACAAATTTAATATTGAATGTCAACTTCTTTATGATATGTTCAAAAATAGGGACTACCCTGAAGTACTAATCAACGAGTTAACAGTAGAGGTGAGGAATAAGAGAGAGAATGGTTTTTATACACCTTTGCTAAACATATCAATGAGTGGGGGTGGTAATGTGTTTACACATACCCCTGCGGTAGAAAGTGTGGAATTGGAACCCACTTTAACACAGGTCCAAGAAGAGACACGAAACTATTCCTGTAGTTTTATTACAACATACAATATTGAGTTCAAAGAAATTAGTTCCATTCTTTATAAAAATTGGTTTTTCATTTCTAGTAATAGATTCTTATTAGAAAAATTGGGGACAAAACCAACTGTTGTGTACAGGAAGGGGAGGAATTTGAAAACCTTGTTGGAAGGAAATGAAAATGTAGACCCCTTTTCAAAACAAAAAGGGACATTCATTTGTGGACGCTGCAACTGGTGCAGCAGTGTGAAAATAGGGAGTTCATTCCGAATTAATGGAAAAAAATATTTGATTGGCCATAAGATAAATTGTGAAACGAGGTCCATTGTTTATCTTGCTACTTGTGACAGCTGTCCGGCGTAGTATGTTGGGAAAACGGATCGAAAGTTTAGGGAGAGGATTTACCAACATATGTACGCCATTAGGAAACAAAACAATGAAAATGCTTTAGCAAAGCATATAGACCAACATATGGGACACAAATTTTACTTTATGGCCATTGATCATATCCCACAGAGTAATAGAGGAGGACCTACATCAATTAGATTGGAAACCAGGGAGTTGGAATGGCAAATAAAATTGAACGCCTTCAACTCCCCTGGTTTAAATGACAACTGCAATATTGCTTGCCTCCTTAAATTGAAAAGTTACCTTAGATAACTTAACCTTAGGGAACATATTGGCTAGTATCTAGGGATTTAGTACAGACTTCAGACAGATATCTTAATGTCCTAATACATAGAGTGTGAGTCTTAGCGACACATGTTTAGGATATTTTGGTTGCCCCCAATGCATTCGGACCTATAATCTGTGGTCCGATTAGGAATACACCACTTTCATATCAAGTAGAAGCAATAGCATCAAGAGCGTAGCTGACTGATGTTATATTACTCTAAGAAGTAATTTTATTTATTAATTTTATCTATTTTATTTCACTCTGCCATTGGTGTGTTAACTTTGTTGTTAGATAGACACGCCGATGTTTTATACTGAGTTAGGGTGCTTTAGAGATATTATTAAGGACACTTAGGCCCCCTCCATATGCACCTGGTGTTAAGAACTGCATTCATGATGATAAAAAATATATTTACATTATGATGAAGAATAGTTTAGGAGTGTGGTTTACTGATTTTAGCAGTTATTTACCATACACTGTTCGAAAATTATGTCATGGATAAGGCAGGAGACTGTGGTTTTGCACATGAAGTGATTCTAAAGGAGGGAGCTGTTCGGATTGCAAGGACAGTTCCCTTTTGAATAGTTTTCTCATAGTCGCCTTTTTTAACTATTTTAAACTTTATATTCTGAAAAAGGCTTGTTTACGCTCATATGCCTAGGATTTTTTATGAAAGAAGTGTGCGTCTATATAAACAACATACGGTAAGGAAGTGACGTGTATTTCATACTGATAATGTTTGTTATTCTGTGTGTATAAAGAGCGCCAACATTCAAAGTTGTTTATTTCTCTGAAGAAGCTTTTCTATTGTGATTGGCGAAAACGCTTTGTTATATTGTGGACTAATAAATTGATTTTGCGTTAAGGACATCGATCACTAGTTGGTGTGATTTGTGAACTTGGAGCTTAATTGTTTTTTCTGGAAGTTCGGAAATTTGCTTTGGTTAATTTTAACAAGAAGGTAGAACAGAGATCAGCCAGAAGTGCGATGTTTTAGTGAGTTTAGGTTGCTTAGGTCGTAGCTTAACCACAGCAGACTTCTAAATACTTGTCATACTGCTGGAAGCGAGACATAGGTTGCAAATGTCTGAGAGGGGTGATTTAGGAAATCATGCCAATGGAAGATGAACCGAGGTGGGGGACACTGAGCACCTAGTGAAGCATCAAAAGAAATTTTTTTAGATCTGTCTTCAATTTTATTGAGTTTATGTGTTTTGAAGTAGAAGGAAGGGATTTAAAGGGGGGGTAGAGTAGATTTGGCACAGTATGCAGAAGAGATGGAAATTACAAAATTCTTGGAGAAAGTTTGAAACTGAGATGTCTCCCTTGCATAACTAAATGTTATTTTGTCCTGAGTTTTATTTATGCCTATGTCTTACAACTAGTCAGCAGATTAAGTATGTGCCAAAAAAGTTTGGCAGGATTTATGTAAGGAAAGCTGCATTAAAATGTGAATGAATGATGGGCTTTGTATCTTCTGGATGGTTTGTCTGGTTAGGATATGAACAGTGGTAAATTGTGACAGAAAGCCTGTGGGTAGGTTTTAATTCCAGTTGTGGCAAGCTTTCTCTCGAAGTTTTATTAGCATTTTTTTTTTTTTTTTTAAGTCAGCTTGTTGACTTGCGTTTAAGGAGTCTGGAAATGAGTGGGAAGAATTTGTTTTGAATATTCTGAAAGAGGATTGTAAGTTTAAGTTTCAACCAGTATATGGACTTGCCTATGACTGATGAGCATGCTGCAGTTTGTTCTTGGGTGGATTTCCTGTGATAGTGTGACAGCACATTAGCATGGCTTACTTATATTTTGTAATCACAGGTGGTAAAAGATAAATGGACAGGTAAAGATGGTATTTACTTTACTAGAATAAAGAGGTGCTGTGATTTGTATCAGACCAACATAGGTTTTTATCAAATATGTACCTGCATTCTTGATTTAATATGAAACCTTCATCAGGGATTAATAACTTCTGCTTAGCCTCATCTCACTTTGTTACTTTTCCCTGTTGATTTGCTTCTAATATCTTGGTTTCTTTGACAACTTTCTCCAGTAAATTCCAGACCCTCTTTCCTATTTTCTATATCCCTACTTGCACTCATCCCTATTGGCAAAATCTCCTTTCTCCATTCCTGTGCTTAGCTCTTAGAATACTTTTTTTCAACTTTATGAATACAATATTCTGTAGTACTGTTGTTATTCTCCTTGATTATCTGCATACAAAATCCTACTCTCCAAATTTCCTGAGCTCCCCACCATGCTCGTCTTAACCCTTTCCATTTTGATTTATTAGTTTCTGCTTACATTTTATATGGGAGCCTCAACTGTATATCTGTACTAATGCTGAACAATCTTGTTCTATGTGGAGATCGAATCACACACTTAACTCTTTACCGCTTCCTTTCCCAAATAAAATTCCTTCAGTCTACTATTGTCCAAACTTCTCTGGTTCATAAAATATGCCTGACCTGCATATAACACTGAAGGGAATAAAAATATTTTCACTGTTTGTATTTCGCTATTCATAAATCAGGAGCTTTCACTCTCTGATTTTTGTATTATCTTTTGTTTAATCTCTTCCCACATATAAATTGGCTGCCACAATAGAATCCTTTTTATTCCAAACTTCTAAATACTTATGTCCTCACAAATATGGGTACTGCTGAACCAATTCATGTGTAGGTACATTGTTTACTACTGCAGCCTTTGTTTTATCTTGATTAACTTTACATCTCACAAAGACGTGAAACGATCTCAAAATATTCTAACACACTAAAATGTTCTTTTCTGGATTTATCATAGAGTACAAAATATCATCTGCAAATAAAGCTAACTTTTCTTGATTACCATACCAGTTATGTCCCTAAATTTGTGAGTCTCTTAGTTTATTTGCCAATGGCTCCAAATACAAAGCAAATAAATGAGAAAGAAGACACTTTGGAGGCATGGTTCCTCTGTTCAAATACAGCTTGTTGAGGAGGAATCTTCCCACCTTAATTATTGCATACTACCCTACATACATCCTCCAAACTAACCACATTATTCTACCAGGGAAGGCAAATACTTCCATTGCCTTACTCATAAAAGCCCAACAGACTCTATCAAATACTTTTTCTGCATCAAGACCCACCAACACAAGTGACATTTTCTTACATTTTGCTTCACTCAGGATCATCATTGTTTTATTAAATGTCAAGTGTTTGCCTCCCATGCATAAAACCACAATGATCCATACTTACTCATTTACTGACATTTGACTACCTGGAAAGTGACTGGCTAAGTGCCCATTTTCAGCAGAGGCCCATGAAGAAAAGCTTATAAAGCTTTAAAAAAAAGTATTTTAAGAACAATAATATTATAATCTTAAAAAAATGTCAGGGGAGAAAAACTGAAGCAAGGAAGTGAGTGAAGAAGGGGGAGCAATAGGGTACAAGTTATGAATAGATGCTTGTTCATTTTAGGGATATAGTTTTATCCTGGGGTTGAGTAACAACAGAGCCAGATTTTGCTAAGAAGGCTTGCAGAATGATTTTAGCGGACTGGAATGAGAGCACTGAAGTGATTGACACAAGTAAGGCGTTCTAGGCCTTTGCAACACTGTACAAGTGCAGGTCACGCTCAGCACATTGATCCATATCTATCAGTTTTTGGAAACACATTTGCCATTCTGTTAGACAGTATACACAAAAACTATAATCCTGGTTTAAGTTTAAAATGGATCTATATGAAGATGGGTCTGAAAGGCTTTTACCCGTTTGGGTAATACAGTTGTCGCAGTTTTCTTCCAAGATGCTTGTGCTCTTCCCTTTGAAATGCTGTTAAAACCTTCTAGATCTTTAGCACTCCTTTCTCCTCCTAACACCCATACTTTCACAGAAATACCATCTATTCCCGGAAACATCCCTGTTGATTGATTACACATCAATGTTTTTATCATCTCTCCCAATCTTGGCTATTAATTGTTGAGCCTCATCTTCCTCTATCCTTGGCATAATTAAGTCTTCCATAAATATTTCCATCTGCTCAATTTATTGGGTTTCCATAATCCTCTGCTTTACACAAAAATTTATACAATTTTCAAAATATCTCTAATATCACAATAAGATCTCTGCTTATTTTCTCATCATTGCTCCCAAAGTTTGGTGACAACTATTTCCATAGCATAAAAGTTAATGTGCTAAAAGTTGTGCTCTGGAGTGGTTATCGGAAAACAGTTAACAGCAACCTTTATAAACTTGTGCATATTATTAAAATGCTCTTATTTTCCCTTTAGCACTATGCAGTTGATCCTCTTCTTGCCCTGTCAGATTATCATTATTCTGCAATACTTTTACCTTTGTCAGCTCCTCTAGATATTTCACATTACTACTTTCCCATACCTCTTTCTCTTTATTTCTACTCTATTTTTAATCTCAATTTTCATTTTATTCTACTTACTGGCTATCTCTTATGAAGAGATTTGCATATTCCCGAATAACTCTCACAACCCACTCCTTAAATGCATCTATTTTTAACAAGCAGGAAAGCACCAATGTCTCATCACCCTACACTTCTATCCAAGTTCTTTATCTGTGCATGGGCTGAAACAGTTATAGGACAGGTGTCAAAGCTCTGAATTAAATACACATTACATTCAGTCTAGCCCAGTTGGTGTAGCTTTGGGAGTACTATGGGAAGGATATGTACATTATGTTGTTACTACTAAATTGACTTCTTTTACACAAAATATCCTCATGTATATTTTCTCTTCTAGGTCTCCCAGACGCATTCTTACTATTACAAATAAGGTTTAGTCCCCTCCTATAATTATCTACTGAAAGTGGATTATTTCTCCCAAAAAAACTTTAAGCTCCATAACAGCATTTTTGGTGGTATTATGCTCTGTTCTTAATCATAACTGCAGTGCTACTTGTGAGGCGGGCCTTGCTGTTCCATTCAAACCAACCAGCATTTCCTCCTCCTTTGTGTAAGAGGCCCCCTCTGCTGGAGTTGGTGATAGCTCAGGTGGATGTAAAAGATCCCATGGCACTTCCCAAAAGAGTATGGAAAGTTCTCTAGTGCCCTGCCAAATTTCCCCTAGCAGGATAAATATCACATTGGGTCTCCACTGAAGAGAGTAAACTGATTAACAAAAAAGAATAACCACCACCAGTAGAGACGCTGCTTTTTTTTCTACTGCAACATAACTGCAGCAGTGAATTGAATGTATTGAGCACATTAAATGTGAGAAAATGAGCAAAGAAATAAAAAAATACAAACATTTGTTTTTCTTGTTCAAGTGAAAATATTTTCACATTTAATTTTTCTTTTACTTTCATATCTGGGAAAGTGACACCTATTTAACTGACTACTGGCAGGTGTTAACCACTTAGTTAGTAGAGTAATAGCTTGTTAATAGTGTGTCTGCATTCTATAGTTAATTATGCATTGAATGACAGCCCTATTAACACTGTTAAACCTCTTAAAACAGTCTTATGTCAAAACTACTGTTGACCATTTAGTAGGCTTCCTCATCATCCAAACTTACTGAAAAAATGTTTGTGGCCAATTTGTGGCTAACAGGCATTTTCTTTTATTAGAATTTCTTGTAAGTGGGTTTGAATGTATTCCGTCAAAATATTCAGAAATAGTAAGATAAAAATCAAGCTTAGTTGCTTTAGGGTTAATTTTTTTGTCCTGTAGCTTTACAAGGGAAATGTATCTATTTATTCAGTAGTAAACCTTTCAGTTAATTTGGAGGTCAAGCTTACTACATCTCTGGTTGAAGCCATGCTGAATACATCTGTTTTGTGCTTATGGCTTTCTATGGAACTAAAACCCTTCACCTCTAAATCTCAACGAATTCCATATCTACCACATATCCAGAGCTCTTAGATTACAACAGACCTACTTGAAAACCTGTGATACACCCCCTAATCACTCTCTGCATAATGGAATGCAACCAACTTCCACAGTACCAACATGTATTTTTAGGCTCACTTGTCCTTTGAATAGACTACTAGCTTGATTCAAGTGTTTCGTATTATACAAGGAATTCAATTCAGTCCAAATAATTACACAGTTAAAACACCATCAAAACTTAGTTGCCTTGTGAGTACTATAGTCATTAATTTTTAACCAGTTTAATCATAACATGTACTGTTATGATAAATATACTTGCACAATTACATTTTTTTGGGGGAGTCAATGTAACATTAAATGCAACATCTGGGTAGATTTCTCGAGCACCGATATCTTAATGAAAGGAGGTAGACAGATACAGGATCCCTTGCAGCACAGATGTGCTAAGCCCTTACTTCCCCTAGACTGTACATTCAATTTATAGTATTTAGGGAAGGTGTCATTTGTAAATCTGACAGCTTCTGAAACAGCCAGTGTAAACATTTTGTAATATGTGTTGCTGACGTTACTGCTGCCACTGTAAAATATGTTCTTAATGTGCCTTGTAATAGGTTCAAGTGTCCATTTGTCAAGCTTACAACCTACTAATTAATATAAAAAGCTTAACTGTGGTAAATCCATGTTGACATTCATTACTTCCCATATGTATAACTATCACTTTTGAAGGTGTAATGTATATCATATTTT
The DNA here is from genome assembly GCF_019279795.1 of Protopterus annectens. NCBI lineage: Eukaryota > Metazoa > Chordata > Ceratodontiformes > Protopteridae > Protopterus > Protopterus annectens. Next base: position 1,704,241,159 of record NC_056728.1, on the reverse strand, counting down.
TCCTTACCCAATATGGAGTTAGCTTCTCCAGCTGTGCCTTTTATTCATGAACTTTCAAACAGAACCAGGTAAGACACTTCCATATAAACCAGTCATGTTATCTCTAAGCAAGCTATAAAAATAGGACGCAATGACAATTCCTCATGCCTTTCAGGCTTTCCACCCTTATGAATCTAATATTATTTTATTTGCATTTTATGTTGGTCTATTGTAATCCTTAACGTTTATTCTCCAGTTGCACTTTATGTAAAATGCTTAGTCAATAACCATTTAAATACAACAAATAAATGCATAAATTGCCCCTGTGCCTTTTAATGTTGTTTCAGGTATTACGTGCAGAGGCTGCAAATCCCTGGCATTGTATTCAATAACTGGCTGGATCTGAGAATTACAGACAAGTACAATGATATCCCTAGAGTAGATGGGCATCCCATTTATTATTGGATAGGCTACATGATATACTTTTCTGAACCTGGCAGATAGACAAATGTAAACTTTGACGAGTGTTAACACTGTCCCTACTTATTTAGTGATGGTATCATTTTTTTTTTGATTTAACAGTTTATTTCGTAATCATAAAGGATGCCCTTTTCGTTTCCCATGATACTATATTTACCATGTATGTAGCTTTTGTAGGGCTTCTTCAAAAAGTCTGGCATCTTTTACTGAAGTAATTAGATTACCAATTTTACAATAATCAGGATATTTGTTTATCCAAAACTACATCTACTTTTATATCCAAGAAACAAAAAAAAGGGGGGGGATCCCACTAACGGCCTCCACTGGGATACACAGGCAACACTCAATTCCCATACTTACTATAAAAGCTGAATGCCTTAAAAACATCAGTTTATAAAGTGCTACTGCTACCTTTTAAAGGAATACCACAAGATTCCAAAGGCAAGATCTTTCCTTAAATTCTATACAATTCCTTAATGAACAGAAGTAGACCCCCTAGTCCAGTAACACTGCAGTGTCTAAAATTGTCTAGGTCTGAAATGACGCCCCCTCCTTTCTGAAAAGATACCACTGCAACCCCATCACCATAAATTAGGGAGGTGTCCACATGCTATTTTTTATGTTGATTGATAAGAGTTTAGTTGGGTTCTCCTTGATTCCCTTTAGGAAACCATCAAGTATATTGTCAAGTTTTCCTTCAGTCTGTATAGAAATATATGTTGTCTAAAGGCTGCAGCTATCATGTCTGTAGTTATATAACAGGTAACTCCATTTGTGTCACTAAAGTACTAACTTAGGTCTTTCCTTACTGTGAAGTTTAACACAATGTTTTTTCTGCAAATACTTTCTCTATATCCTGTGCTGAGTGATCACTCTAAAATGAACTTTAGGTATGTATCCCAGAGACTACTCCATCTATGGAACAGGCTCCCCATTCATGTGAAACTGAGTTCCTCCCTAACCCAATTCAAGTGCAACTTGGACAATTGGATGGGAAATTGGAATTTCTTCGCTGGTTTGGCACCTATGTCTCTAATGCAAACAGGTTACCTGTAAATGGTTCATCTCCCAGGCCCATGCTTACACTTATCAAGGGTATCAGAACTTGTCAGAGATTTGGAATGCATGGCTAGGCTTAATAAGGCCCTTATGGTTGTTAGCCTAGTAAACCCCTATGAACTGAGAACGGGAAGAATTCTGAACATAACACAACATATTCTTCAGTAACATCAGAAAACTTAGTTGCAGTTTTCAATCTTTGAGAGTAAAATGAATTATGGCCAGATCTCTATAATTAAACAGTCACTGCCTTTTAAGCATTTATTACATTTGTTATAGCAAAAGGCAAGCTGTTTAGACAGGGTTTGATTACTGACTCTCAGGCCATCTTTCCCTTCTTAACAGGAACAAAATGCCGGGTAGGCTTTGTGATTTTTTTTCTCTCTCTAGTACCATAGCCAAGTTGTCTGTGTGTATCTAGGTGCAAATATTTCCCATTAAATTTAGTAGTTGGCATTGAAAAAATGGCAGATTAATTGACTGGTTAAGGACTATTGCAGAAACAGTTATGGATATGAAGTTTTTGCTACTATCGTTATGAGAAACCAAATGAGGAGGAGAGTAGCATATGAGAGAGTAGACTTTCTTATCACAGGCAGTAGCTAATGGAGAATTGCTTTCCAAGGAAGGTACTTTAATTCTGTACATTTCTGGCGGTACAAAAGGAGACAATCTTTTTTCCAAAATAAAAGTTTAAATTCCATGGGATAGAAATAGTTATTTGGGGAGGTTTTAGATGGACAACTACCTTAAGAGAAGCTGGATGAACTACAACCTAAGAAATGTTGATAAAGACCAAAATAATACAGAAACAAACTCTAGTTTCAAGCTGAAATAAAAAAAAGATTATGTAAATAATCAGGTAATCTTGCAGTGGGATAATAGAAAGCATGTAAACCTTATAAAAAAGTCCACAAAAAATTATTTTTGTTTCCATTTTTGAAAGTGTAATTTTCTTGTATTAGGTCTTTCTGCCTCTTTCAATGCAATACATGCAAACCACTACACTTGAGAGTTAAAAATTCTATCTTCCAAGCTGACAGACTGAGCATTTTGATAATGGGAGGCAAAACTCTGCCCTTTTGCTGCATCACTAAAGAGCTGAGCAGAGGTAATTACCAGGAAGAATGACCGAGCAATATCACCACCAGAAATTACCATAGCAGTCTTGGCAAGAAAGGAATATCAGAATTACAATGTCTCTTTTGTGTTTTGCAAGTAGTTTCAGAATCAAAGGAATTCATTAAACTCAAGTTAATCAGGAGGAGGAAGTCCTTATCTTCCATACTAGGCTATAGGGAAGGAGAACACAAAAATGTGACTGTTGTGTCTGCATGTCAAACACAGCTACTTCTGATGGGTCCCACTTTTTGTAACATCTCTTCAGAGATGTATGAATCTACTTTCCATTCAAGAACCAGAGAACAATTCTGAAGACCTGGTGCATGGACTGCCGAAAGATATAAACTGAACTATAAGGCTAAGACTTTGACAGTCTCTCTGCAAAGCTGGAAGATTTACTTTCGCTTTATTAACCACATCACTGTAGAATTGTCTACTCTGATTGCAAAAGGTCTTAACACCAAAAATGGAATCACAACTGCTTTCAGTTCTTTTAAACTGATAAATAATTTTGAAACAAGATGCCCTGAATTGACATGATCACTAAAGTGGGCTTTCCAAGGAGGGGTCTATTGTCAAACACTGGATCTCAGACATGGAAAAAAAAAATGTTACTCCAAATGGATAACGGATAAGGCTACTAATGTCTACCACATGAACTAGTCCTTTATGTACTAAGAAATAAGAATAATCACTTACAGGGAATCTTTATCTTGATTTCATATATTTTGAGACGCCACCAAATTTTCCTCATGTGCAAGCTTGCGTAGGTACCAGATCTCCACAAGAGAACATGTACATGAAAGCACTTTTGCTGTGAACTCTTGTTCCGGCATAAAATCTTTCAGGACCACTTGAATGTTTACTCTTCTGTCCTGTGTTAGGAAAATCTTAAACTAAAATGAATCTATGAAAACACCCAAGAAAGGTGAACATTTGGGAAAAACTTTCCAGGGGAAAGGCTGGATAGCTCAAATATATATAAAAAATTGAAACAATGCTGTACTATTTTAAGTCTTAGAGATATTCTTTGAGAAGGTCTGCTTGGAATATGAAGATACAGTATGCATCCTCCACATTCAAGGATGAAATATAAGAATTCTGTTCTATGAAATAATGCATTGTCGAGACCTACTATTCAGAAAGACTTTGTATTCACAGTCATGTCTAGTCTGGTAAACAGGTGTGGTCTTGAAGTCCTGTGCTTTTTCTGGGACTAGAAACAGTCTAGAATAAAAGCACCAACCTCCTTTGCATTCTCTGTACTGCCTTATTTAGAAAAAAAAGTGGGCCCATTAGTTGCAAAGATCTGTTGTACTTGGAGGAGAGGTGTTTGTGGAGAAAAAAAGTTGTCCCATTAGTTGTTTGCTGTACTTGATGAAAATGTCTGTGGAACAAACTGAATGAGAAATTTGAGGAAATCCTATTTTATAACCTCAATGAACTGCATGCAGTACCCTTTTGGCTGTAGTAATCTGGTGCCAGTCAGGAAGACAACACTTAAGGAACAGCCTTAAGGGCCTGAAGCTCAGACACCCTTCTAGCTGAAGTCAAGACCTAAAGAATAACAGGCACAACAGTCTTTCAAATTCAATGCTATAAGGAAGCAGAAGCTGCAGGCTCAAAATAAGCCTGAGTCAATTTTTCAAGCACAGACTTACAGTGAAAGGAAGGAAGAGTAGGCTTCCTTTGAGACCTAATATGAAGGACTTAAACCTCGGCACAAGCATGAATAGGACATGCTGGAGGGATAGATTCATAACCCAGAGGCTTCTCATGCTTTGGAACAGGATCCCAGTTCGTATTAGGCAGAGCCCCTCACTGACTCTCAAGAGAAATCTTGATGAGTGGATGGGAGATCGAAAGTTTACCCCAGGGGTCACATCTGTGTCACTGCTAGACAGGGGCACAGTAAACTAATTCTATTATATAAGGGGACCTTCAGTGCATCACTACTAGACAGAGGCACAGTATTCTAGATTTATTCTGTATATTTTTTGTACCATTTCATGGGGTGGCAAAAGCCACATCACTATGGCTAGGCTTACAAATGCCCCAGGGCAGATAGCCTAGTACTATACTATGAAACTATGACACCTTTAAGGAATTGTTTGACCTCAAATCTAGAAACCAAAGGGTGAGTGTCAAAGGCACACAAGCAAAAATAGCTGACAAGAGGGCTTTAACTGAAGAGTATACCAATGCAACACTGAGCAATTCACACAAATGAGAGAGAACTAAAGAACTTCCACAGAAAATGGATCCAGGTTGCAAGCAAGACACTAAACATCCTCTTCCACCTGGATATATAAGATTTCCTGGTAGTGGGTTTCCTGCCCTCCTGCACAACTTTAAGCACGTACTCAGGAAAAAAGGTGCCTAAAAGGGATCAAAACTATCATCCACAGTGTCAGCTGAAGAGTGGACAAGTGGAGACGGATAAGAGACCCCTTGTCTTGTGTGAGTAGGTTTACCCTATGAGGTAATTTGATTTGAATGCCCTTGACTAAGTGCAGAAGAAGATGGAACAAATGCTGTCTACTCCAAAAGGGAGTCACCAATAAGATTTTGGGAGACTCTTGCTCCATCTTGAACAGGACGCTCAATATGACAGGAATGGAAGGAGAAGGTATAAAGAAATATCTCCTTCCAAGATAAAGATAGGGCGTTCTCCTTCCAAGCCAGAGGATACCAGACTCTGGTGAAAAACAGAGGAAGTTGTCTGTTCAGAGAGGAGGCAAAAAGATCTACCTGAGAAGTACACCACTGGTGCACAATGTCCAGAAACACATCTCTGTGAAGCATCCACTCACGATTCTGTGTTTTGGATCTGTTCAGAGAGTCTGCCACAGGGTTCTAATCTGAAGAAATATAAAATAGCCCGAAGAATCCCCTGAAGCTGGATAGCCAGATCCCAAACCTGAAGAGCTAGTCTGCACAGAAGGTAGGAACATGTTCTCCCTTGCTTGTTGATGTACTACATCACTGTAGTATTGTCTGTAAAGATTTTTAGGGGCCCTGGGAGGCCTGAAGGAACATAAGAGCTCTCATTTCTATTATGTTGATATGGTTGTTTTCTGGTGAGGAGACCAGAGGCCCCAAACCTTTAAAAGGATGAAGGAAGTTCTCCACCCCACGTCTAAGGCATCCAAAAACGGTTGGTGATTGAAGACTGGAGGCTGAAAAGGAAGCCCTGGATTGAGGCACAGTTGATGAATCTACCATTGAAGCTTTAGCTTGAGGCATGGAAGAGGAATTGGAAAGTCCAAAGGATGAGAATGTTAGGAACCACTATAGCTTTGTCATATGAATCCTGGCAAGAGAAAGCAAAGGAATGATGGAAGCCATGAATCCCAGAACCCTCAAACTCCCTGGCCGTAAATTCAGACCAGAGGGAGAAGGGAGTGAAAGAAAGTAATCAGAGTCAAAGCCTTGGGAGGAGGCATGGAAGCCAGCATAGGAATGGTCTGGAGCCTGCACCTGAGAAAAACATAATCCTGAGAAGGAGTAAGGAAGGATTTTTGGCAATTCACTGTAAACCCTAGGATTTGTAGTAGACAAATAGCATAGTGAAGATGCTGAATCAGAGTCTCTGGACAGGAAGCCTGAATCAGTAGATTGCCCAGATAAGGAAAAATATGTATTCCTTTCATCCTGCAAAAAACAATCACAGGAGCAAGGCATTTGGTAAAGACCACTGGGGCAGTAGAGACATCAAAGGGCAAAGCAGAAAACTGAAAATGCAAGGAACAGACAGAGAAATGAAAAACCTTCCTGAAAGGGGGATGAACATGAATAAAGAGAAATACTGAGGCAGAAGAGGAGGAAACAAGGTCTGAAGGGATAACATTCAAAAGGAAGGAATCTTCAAAAAGGTGTTAAGCTGGAAAAGATCTAGAATGGATCACCAGATGCCATCTTTTCTGGGAAACAAACCTTCTGGAATAAAACCACTTCTCCTTTTCAGGAGAAGAAACTGCTTGGATGGTTACTTGAGACAAAAGGCTCTTTAGAGCATCTGGAAAAAGGGCCTCTTTTTCTGAGGAGGTTGAGGAATGCCCAAAAAGGGAGACAGGATTTCCAAACCACTTAGAACCCAAGAAGCCTGAGTGATCCTTACCCAAATGGGAAGGCATGGGGAAAGACGAAGAGATAGTGGAACTTGGGGTAGAAGGGAGGGAAGAGGAGACAGAAACTGGCTTGTCTGGAAAGAGAGGCTTCTGATCTGTCAGAATGTGAGTAGACTTAGCATGAGGAGCCCTTCTATCACCCTTTTTACCTTTGGGAGGAGGGCAAGACTGTCTATAAAGAAAGGCAGACTTGGTGGGATAATTCCTCTGAAATTTGGGAACAGGGGAATCAAAAGTATGTTTTTAATTCCTGCATAGCCTTGCCCTTTTCCCGAAGAAACTTAAAAAGCTCAGCAGCTGCAGAACCAAACAGAATATCCATCAGCTTGGCCTTAATATAATCAGGCACAAGCTGAAGATGAAGTCAAAAATACCTCCTTATCACAGATCCAAAAGGCAGCAGCTCTACACAAGGCATCAGTTGCATCATAACTACATTTAATGGAATGACAAGCTACTTGAGAAAAGGACCCCCAAAGAGAGGGCCGAAACCTTCTCCTCAGAATCGGGAAGATGTAAAACAACTTGAAAAGCCTGAGAGTGAAGGGCCAAAACATACCTGGTCATATGGGTCTGGTAATTCACAGCCCTAAATGCCAGAGTAGCAGCAGTGTACACTTTCTTACCCAATCTTTCCATGGTTCTGCTGCTCTTGCCAGAGGGAAGCAACTTAGAAGGTAAGAGTCTGGAGGGCTTATAAGAACAAACAGAAATAACAGAAGGGTCAGCAGAGGGATACTTGTAAAGGAATTCACAATCATCAGGCATCTTACACAGCCTATCAGGTTTTTAGAAGCAGGGGGCTCGGAATCAAGAGCAGAGAAGCTACAAAAAAATGTTTAACAAAACAGCAAGAACAGAAGGAACATCAGAGGGTTAGGAGACTCCATATGAAGGCGGTCATACCACCTCTCGTCAACATTAGAAACCTGGGTACAGCCCCATTTTGGAAAAACTCCATCATACGTGAAAACAGTATCCGCAAAGGAAATCTGCTCAAAAGGAGAATCTGGACCAAGAGTCCTCTTCCTCAGATCCACCGTTCAAACGAAACGGAATCTGAGAAGATAGGTCAAAGATTCTTCATCAGAATTTACTTCCTCATCAGAAGAATCCTGCTCCCTAGGCCTCTTAAGGGGAGTAGAAGACCAAGGGAGGGGCAGGAACAGAAACTCACTGAGGGGGGCTTCAAAGCCATAAGAGCATTAAACAGAGGAGCAGGGGAAATATGCTTAGTTTTCTGTTTTTTCCAAAGGGAAGGCAGCCCTAAACATCTTAGGCAGTTCAGATCCCTAATGACACTCAGTGTAGTGGGAATCTCCTCAGTAACAAGGATCTGCAGAATATCCCTAGGCCCTTCGGATATTTCAGCCATGATTCCCCCTAAACATATGAAACGGATGTCTTCAGACGTCTGAGGATGTCCAAGAAGCTGGATCCATGTTGGCCTCCAAAGCGGTTCTGGCACAGGAATCTGACTGAAGAACCAGGTGACCCTGTGGCCTTTCACCAACCTCAAGAGAGACATCCAGTGGAGGCAGTACATGAGAAGAATCTTACTCAACTTTGTCCTTTTTCTTCATGTACAGCTGACCCTCAGGCCAGGACGATTCTGCCACTGTACCCAGAGCCAACAATTTAAGATGAAAACAGAACATGATATATGGTGGTGAGAAGCATCCAAGCAAAACAAACACTGCTTGCGACTTTCTTTATGGGTAATCTGTCTCTCGCACTGGCATGTCCCATTTCTGGTTGACAAGTAATCCAACAACCACAAAAAATAAGATAAGAAGAAAACCCCCAGTTGGGCACGTATCTGAAAACAGCTTGGCTACCAGCAGATGAAAGAGCATTCAGACCGGCAGCGAATACGTTTTGAGGTACTTACGTACATCACTTTTATGCCCTACACAGTACGAGGGGAGCATATGCGTGACTTACGACAGCCTTATTACAACCTTAGGCTTTGGTATACTGGCCGGACATCAGGCTACCCTTGGCTAATGTCAGGAATACTGCAACAGTGACATGGAAGGACATCTAGGAATGTCGCTGTCTCCCTTTACTCATCCCTCATTAGGCCAGTCATTGAATATAATGTCCCTTTTGGCATGCATCTGTCGAAACACATGCAACAACTGGATACCCACAGTTATACCTTACTAAAAGGACACCAGGCCTAAACATGTCCTACATGGACCGACTCAAAGCTGTCACTATACTTGGTATCCTACACACTACCAAGAGGTGACATAAGGCACCCTCTGACCCATTACTGATGGATGTACTACACATCAGCAAGTCAAATGACATTGGAAATACTCAGTCTAGGGATCTAAACCTCTTCTGCAACATCAACAGAACAGTTTGGAGGTTTAGATACACTTTGCAGAGGATACCACTATGGAACAGACTCCCCATCCACATGAAACAAAGTTCAGCCCTGTCCATTTTCAAGTACAACTTAGATCTACGAATGGGAAAAAGAAAAAAAGCGTACCTCAGGATTGCCACCTGTACTACTAATGGACAGATGCAGCTCCTAAATGCTTTATCCTATTTACGAGTCCTCCTAAATGCTTTATCCTATATAAGAGTCCCCTCAAAATGATCTATGTTATGATCCCAGTTAATCTCATTAGGGATAATATATAATTAAATCAATCATGGGATGCAAAAGGCCAATATCTAACCAAGGTAATTTTGAGCACAAAAAGGGAAGCTGGCTAGGCTTAAAATGACCAGCAAGGGCAGCTAACCTATTACTTGCCTATGAACCTAGCGTTCTTAGCCTTGAACAGTGACTTAGAACTTTATCAGACATGATCAGAGATTACATAGGGATACTAAATGTGCTGAGAATAATTAGGCAGAGGTAGGGGAATTATTTGCCTGTTAATACATTGTCTGTTTCCTCAGGGGAAGAGTAACACAAGGCACTGTTGGGTATTACTTCTGAGGTTGCAGATAAAGCTGAAGAAGGCTCTGTGGTCACCCTTAACATGAGTGATAATCAAATCTCCAAAAAGTACAGAAGTTGCTTTTCAAGTTAATTGTGTTCTTTGAGAGGATGAGTGTGAACTTTGCTTGTGCTATGAGTTTTTTCCCTCTTATTGTAAAGTTTGCGAACGCTGAAGTTGCACAAAATGGGGATGTTCTTAAATTTGGCATAGCATTTTATGTCTTATGGGGACCGAGGATCAATGGGACACAGAACTTATCCATGAATAAGGTTGTGTGAGAAAGAAGTCATCAAGAAGAGGAAGCAAAGTTTCATCAGGTCATCAGTCAGATGGACTAGATTTGCCTTGGAGAAGTCTCTGAAGATGGAAGGGTTATAAGGTAACTTGGGTCTTGCACTTAAGGTAAGTGTTACTGCACAATGGTAGGATTTGACCAGTGAACTACAGAGGATGAGCATAAGGGGGCTACATTGGTGGGGGGGAGCAGATCCAGTATTGTGTATTCCTTGTTGGATTTGGACCAACTGGTCTGAGGAGATGGCATTAATGAAGTCCAGGAATTTTGTGCACATTTAGTTCTGGTCATATGGATTCTCCAATTAATGGAGGGATAGTGGAAGTCACCCAAGAAGACAGTGTTGGGCTCTATAGTGAGTAATGTTTATTTCTTTAGAAATGCCTCGTGATTTGCCTAGGTCATAGGGGTACAGTATTAGCCAACTATGTGGTACTGGGCTTTGTTTATTGTGAGAAGGATGAGGAGGAGTTTAGGGTCATTGTCCTGCATTACGAGTCTGGAGGGGAGATGATTTTTAAGAACACAGATAGACGCTACACCTGCTAATTCACTATTGGGTCTGAAGGGGTGTTGGGCATTAAATCCTTGCACTGTGGGGTTTCTACAGCTGTTCTGAAACCATGTTTCAGTAACTACAGATATATCTATATTTTCCAGGATTAGAAATGCCTGTAAAGACAGCAACTTTTTTGTTAAGGCTTCCAGCAGTTTGAAGTGCCACCATAACACTGTTTTGATTTTTACTGGCTATTTAACTAATTTAAGGAGACTGGCCTTGCCTAAAAAAGCATTACGGGGAAGAAAAAGTCTTAGCCAATTCCTGGAAGCCATGAGGAGACAGATGTAGGTGATCCCTAGCAAAGCAGCCTGGGTTGTCAGTCATCACCGCCTAGGCTGATGTATACTGGTTCCCTTTAGAATGACAAGCAGCTAAGCTAATAATTAAAATCAATTAGAGAATGGGCAAACCGTACATCTGCACCCTGATTAGAGAACGAACACTTTCCAGCACGGTATTAATGTACAAGTAATGCCCGCTGGAAAAAAAGTCCGCCACTTCATGACAGCATATCAAGCTGCCGTGGAGCTCAGACAGAAAAAACAAACAGCCGCTATTATTTTGCATTCGCTAAGCAGTGCTTTACCTGTTTAGCAAGGATAAAATATAAAAGAAAAAAATAAAAATAAAAAAGCACACATGCGTGTGTGTGTTTGCGAGCAAATAAGTGAGAGACTGTACACATGTACGACAGTGACACAGATTGATCGATTAGCAAGTGTGAAATAATAGCTCAATCAGCGCTTCTGCTGTTCAGCGAGTGTAAAAAAAAAAAATAAATGAAACAGGAAAAAAAAGCGTGTGTGTATGTGTGTTTGTTGCTGTCTGCATGTGTGAGTGTGTGCGCGCGCGAGAGAGGGACACATATAACGGGGGAACAAAGGACTGAAAATAGGGACAGATTTTAAATATTGCTC